>NC_084764.1:10657727-10984090 GCF_028858725.1 Colius striatus | reverse complement strand
TTTTTTTTGCTGTTGGTGTTTTGGTTTTTTTCCCATCCAACGTGAACAGTAGCAGTTGTTACTCTGATGTTAGCACTATTACTATGAGCCACAACAATAATAACAGCAGTGAGCACCTACGTGAAACAGGCAAAGAGTTTATTAGATGCCACAAACACTCTTTATCATGCAATGCAAATGGTTATGTCATATAGCCTAAATGCCTTGACTCCAGCTAAAAACCAGATCCCTGGCTTTCCTCCAGAGTATCTCTCAGTATCCACAGAATAGCTTTGGGGTCAGAGCATCGCATGTCAGCTCAGAGTCAGGCTGTCCAAAACCAGAGGGTCAAAGAGAGATGTTCTACACTTCCAAAACAATTTATTCCACTGAGATCACACCATCTCACTTTAAAAACAACACTCATACATATTAGAGGAATCTCTACCCACCAGAGTTTGCATGTGGTGTTTTTGCTTGCTAAATTCCCAAGTCCTCAGGTCATCATTTGCATTGTGTATCTCCCTCTCTCAGGTTAACATTGCAGTATGAAAACACTGAGGTTAATTGTTCTACTATTACAAAGGCCTCTTGAAATAAAGCAGGCTAGGAGGATAACTCAGAGCAGGTGCCAGTGCATGAGAAATTCAGTTGTCCAAGTAACATATACCACACAAGGCTACTGGCACTGCTTGTTGGCTATTTTAATCCTTAGACATTTCAAGTCTTCAGAAACAGGCAGCTCAGACAACCTCCATGAACATCTTCCATATCTAATGCCATGAACATATAATTAATTAATGGTTTGCATAACTGTGCATGCTTTTCTGGAAGTAGGTCTGCCTTTATTTTCCTGACACCATTTTACAGCCATTATTGACTTTAGGGACATAGATTCAGAGCCAGGTTAAAGCACTGCAGGTAAGTTATACTGAAAAGATAAAGGCAGGAAATCCTGCAAAGTTCAACAGAAATCTTTTCAAGTCATGCATAAATACCTGTTTTTCCCTTTGTAGAATGTTGTAATCCTAATGAATTTAAAAGAATGACATTGCTGTAGCAGTGGTTCATAGATTTTTAATGATTTTACATGAAGCTTAGCCATGAAACTCTACAGAATTTCCAGAAGGAAAATGAGAATATATGCTTTTATTATGACTATTTATCCCCAGGCTGTAGTAAGAGAAACAAAATCTTTAGCCACTGGAAGGAAAGTTGGACATTCCATTGCAGATTCCTTGCAGAACCTATCCTTTTTCTTTAGCTGCAACCATTAATTGGTGGCAAAGAAAAGCAAGCAAAGATGCAGTGGAGTCAGATACAGAAGTAACCACATAAAGAGCCCCTGGATTTTTATAAGTAACTTCTATGTTCCTATGACATAAAAGGTTTTTAAATATCAGCTTTGATTTGTTCCAGGGGACTTTGCATTTGCAATCAAAATGGCACAAATCTAGGAATGTCAGAATTATTACTATAAATTATTAATGAAATACTGAAACAAAAAAAAGGGGGAAAATATTGTAGAAATCAATATGAAGGGAGTTGGAGGGGTGTTGTGCTTACATTAACTAAAAATATCTTTTTCTTCTTCAATAAAATGTCACTCATGTAGGATGAAGGGAAACTGAACTACAGTGCAACAATTCCAAAACACCCTGCTGTGCTGTGTTTTCACCTGAAAGAAAAGCTAAAAAATCTGTGCTTAAGCTAGTATGTGAAATTTGTCAGTGATTCAGCTGGACATTCCTGGAAAATGACTTCCACATAATATCTGAATAGTTCAGCTAGAAATGAACTGGCAACTGCAGCAATATCCAATTAGAGCATTTGATAGTCAATCAACATTATTTTTTTGGTAATTAGCTTGGTGTTTGTTTTATGTTTACTTTAAAGCAGGCTTATAATAAGGCATGGTCATAATGCCATGACATTTTATAATTATAGATATTTACATGCTGTACCTCATCAATGCACAAAAAAAACTCCAACCAAACCCCACCAAACCAAGAGAAATAGCCACACTCAGCAGCATAATGGGGAGGAGGGGGGGAACCAAAAAAGGGTAAAAATTTCACAAAGTCCCACATCACGTGGAAACGGACGCTTGTCTCTCTTCTTGCTGTGATGCCCACATCAAAGAAGAATAATTACTCTCTGCTTATTTTAACAGATTGTTTTGTAGAGTTATGTGTGTATTTTGCAGAATGATGAGTATGCTTTGCAGAATGATGCGTACGTTTTGTTCATTACCCAATCGTCATGTGTAATTCAGGATTTCCTAGGTGCTGGTAATTCGTCATGTTGTGATGGCCCCTCACACAGAACTGCAGTGCAGTCAGTTAGCAGCTAACTGATGGAGTACATGAGCTGCAGCTACTGCCTGTGAAGAGTTAATGCATTCATTCCTATCTGTGAAAAAGAGTTTTCGAAGCCATCAGAGGATAACTTTGTGGATCATTTGTCTTTTTTAAAGGCCTGCTAGCTTAGCATTCCTTAGTTGTTAGAAATTATCTCCATAAAAACACATGAAAATATTTGATAGAAATGACAGCTAATTGTGTGCTGCTTTTGAAACACACACCTACTTTATAGCCACCAGTTAAGAAATATATGTATTATGTAAATGGGTTCATGTTTTTAGAAAGGAGTTCAGATATTTATACTAGTTTAGGAGCATCATAAAGTTAGGTTTCTTAGGAAATAGCTTGTTTTCTTTCTGGAGGTTATGAATCACATTTTATGTTTCTTAACTACCTAGGAGTAGTTCATGAATAATCAGTCATGCAGAGCTGTCACACTTGGTTAAATAGCTCAGCCATGTTTACACTACTTCAGTCCTTTATATCTTTAATTACCTTTACTTAGCTGATATAAATCACCCCGGAACACACGCTCTCCTAAGCAGCCTTATTTCTGCATGTGTTCTGGAAAGCACTGATTGCATTTCTGGATGAAGTGCAGAGCACAACCACTGTATGCCAGAAATCTTTTCCATATTTCATAATCCTTTGATCTAGAAAGAACTCATTCCTTCTCCCCTGCTCTTAGACACATTTTGCTGCATTAGTATTCTTGCTCAGTTGGCTTCTCATATAGGTCTCGTGTAACATTCTTGTTATATGCAAAGTCCCTCATACATCATCATCTTTTCCAGCACCTTCACTACTGGAACACACTTCCTTGGCTATGCAGCCCAAAATGCATTAATGAATTCTTTGCAATTTTGGCCTGCACTCCTCTGTGCCAAAACTGCCCCAATCAGGCCAGCCCCACGCTGACAGCAAGGTACTCTGTATTGAAGCAGTAATTCACCAGGAAGAAGTTTGATAACTTCAAACATAAACAACATTGCTGTCATAATAAATGCCTGGAAAAGCCACTTGGCAACCTAGACTACTCCATTGGGTAGTTGTAATGAAAACCTGATGATGGGTTAAAGGTATAGTAACGAGAAAAGTCAGTCAGTGGATGCCAAAAACACTCTCAGGCTAATGTGAATGTCTGCGGACAGGCAGATTTGCTTTAATGGCAAGTGTCTGAAGATAAAATGTGATTAATTCCCAAAAATGAAAGGAATGCATCTTCACACAAAAAGATGAATTAGGCTCTAAAAATTGTCTTGCAAATCTCTAAGGGAAAGATGGACAAAAAACCCAAAGGTAAACCAACCAGATTATTTCAAGATTATAATTTCGTTAGATCTTTTACTTTAAAAATCTCCCTTCTCTTTTGAATATGATTTAACTTCTGTTTGAGGACCCCAGCTGATGTATATATGTATAAAAAACGGAAACTGGCAACGGTAGCTGAGAAGATGAAGTCTGGTTCCCTATATTTCTGATTCTGAATCAGGCTTTTGATCAAGGACAAGATAGTTTGCATTTCTGGAGTTTGAACTAAGCGTACGTGGACATTCAGACAAGCATTTTCTCTCTCTTCTTCTCCATCCCCTTGAGCTTTCATCTTGTTTTCAATATTTTCCCTTGAAACTTCCAGCTCCTGAGTAATATGGCAACATCTACAAAAACAATAGCTATCGTGAAAAATATCTGCTAAGGGATAGCTGCATGATGTCAAACACATCAACAAGTCATTATCACCTTAAGCCTCTGATGCATCATCTGACACCAGTGCTGCCTGAAATCAGACTGGCAGGATCTGCTGTTCTGGCTGGTCTTGCTTTTTCAAATTCTTCTTTGCATGTTCACTGCCAGCTGTACAAAACTCATACGCCTTTTTGATGAAACAAAGAAAATATTATTGGACAAGCTGCTGATAACAATATGTTGTTATTTGCATATCTAAATGCTGACTTGTGAGTAAGCACTGCAGGCCTGGGAATGGGTGGGTTTCTGTTAGGAGTGACTCAGACAGTACCTTTGCCTAGTAAGGGAGCTTTAGCCAATAATAATCACCAAGTATCCTCCCATTGTATGTGTACAGGAAGGTAGGCGCCACTCTCTCAAGCCCAGGGAAACCTTTGCTGCTCAGTATATATAGGAAAAAACAAGATTTTGTGATAATTTTCATCACAGAAAGTTCCATGAAATTTTCACAGAAATTTTCAGCCAGGGTTGGAGTTTCTGATTCCCCTAAATCATTAAGACTCACTTGACACCACTGGTTTGATTTTTCTAATGGACATGTGTCATTAGACACATGCAGCTAACAATATCATTGGTGCCCCAATTTGAATACCTTATCCCCTTAATAGGGATCTAGTTCAGATATTTTCCTTTTTTTTTTCTTCTCCTTCTCCTTCTCCTTCTCCTTCTCCTTCTCCTTCTCCTTCTCCTTCTCCTTCTCCTTCTCCTCCTCCTCCTCCTCCTCCTCCTCTCCTCCTACCTACTTACTTTCTCTACCTTTTGTAGCTTTGCCCCTCAACCCTTTTAATGATAATCATCAATGTCCCCTACAGCTCCCCTCCTCCAGTTCTCATTGTGCTTCCAACATTCAATTTGCTTTGCTAATGAGTCGATAAATCCCTGGCATGTCATATTGTGTACACCAGTGCTGATACTGCAGGGCAGGGGATGCTGTACAGCTACTACTTATTTATTCCCTCTGAATCAGAGCACACACTTGGGAGTCAGCCTGGGTAGAACAGCTACAGGTATCCATCCCTTGAATTGGCACAAAATATTTGTGACTTGTGTATAACAGGTGTTTCCAACAATGGAACTTCAGGATGCTTTTTGCAGGCTTTGGAGATGACCCTGGTGAGCCATAGGTGTATTCTGGATGCAATAAGCCATTGTGCTGTCTCTAGGCATTTAAAGGACAAGAGGGTCATTAGGAGCAGTCAACATGGTTTTATCAAAGGGAAGTCATGTTTGACCAACCTGACAGCCTTCTATGAAGATGTCGCCAGGTGGACAGATGGTGGTAGTGCAGTGCATGTGGTTTATGTTGATTTCAGTAAAGCATTTGACACCGTCTCCCACAGCATCCTCACTGAAAAACTGAGAAGGTGTGCACTGGATGATCAGGTAGTCAGGTGAATTGTTAACTGGTTGAAGGGAAGAAGACAGAGAGTTGGAATCAATGGGTCAAGGTCTAGTTGGAGGCCTGTACCTAGTGGTCTCAGTACCTAGTGACCTCAGGGGTCAGTGCTGGGACCAGTACTGTTCAATCTATTCATTAAAGACCTTGATGAGGGAACAGAGGGCACTGTCAGCAGGTTTGCTGATGATACTAAACTAGGGGAAGTGTCTGACACACCAGACGTCTGTGCTGCCATTCAATGAGACCTGGACAGGCTGGAGAGTTGGGTGGGGAGAAATCCAATGAATTCAACACGGGCAAGTGTAGAGTCTTGCATGTGGGAAAGAATCATCCCATGTACCAATATGAACTCTTAGACGGTAGTTTAGGGGAAAGGGACCTGGGGGTCCTGTTGGACAGCAGGATGACAATGAACCAGCCATGTGCCCTCATGGCCAAGAAGGCCGATGGCACAAGCTGTGGGCAGTAGACTGAGAGAGGTTCTCCTCCCCCTTTTACTCTGCCCTCATGAGACCGCACCTGGAATATTGTGTCCAGTTCTGGGCCTCTCAGCTCAAGAAGGACAGGGAGCTGCTGGAAAGAGTCCAGCACGGGGCCACAAAGCTGTTGAAGGGAGCTGGGGCTCTTTAGCTTGGAGGAGACTGAGAGGTGACCTCATTAATGTTTACAAATAAATAAAGGGCAGGTGTCAGAAGGATGGAGCCAGGCTCTTCTCAGTGATGTCCAATGATAGGACAAAGGGCAACAGGTACAAGCTGGAACATAAGAAGTTCCAAAGAAATACAAGGAAGAATTTCTTCACTGTGAGGGTGAGGGAGCACTGGAACAAGCTGCCCATGTGGGTTGTTGAGTCTCCTTCTCTGGGTACATTCAAAACCCACCTGGACGAGTTCCTGTGTGACCTACTCTAGGCAGAGAGATTGGACTAGATATCTTTCAAGGTCCCTTCCAACTCTTGAGATTCTGTGATTCTGTGTCACTTGTCCACAATCTCTCTGAATGTCATTGGTTACTGAAATAAGGAGTGCTTCCAAATCCTGCAATGGATGAAGCATTAGAGCTCTCCACTCACAGAAGAAATCAGTGAGGCATAAGAGAAAACACTCCAGCCCTGCACTGAGCTGTGGAGCAAGTGCTCCCTGTGCCATGCCTAGGCACTGACAGTGGAACTGGAGTCCCACGGCCCTGTCATGACCATGCCACTCCCTGGTTTGCGGTACTGGGACACAGTGTTGATGTGCATGGGGCAGCACATGCACGCATTTCTCCCTGATTCGAATTTGTGTGTGTGACAGTGTCTGCAATCAGATTCAAAGGCTCAGAAGCTCTCTGACGCCTAATTTGTATGTCCAGGCTTCACCTCCAACAAAGCTGTCCCATTAGCAATGTTAAGGGATTGGGACGATGGAGGTTGTGATCATGGTAGTGAATACCAAGCCATGAAGATGTCTAACCTGGGACTTTTTTGGAAGCACAAGAAGTGAGAGAGAAAAGGATAAGTTGTCATGGTTTGACATGACAGCTTTTTCTGGTAAGAGGGAAGGGGCTGTAAAGATGGCTCCTGTAGGAAGCTGCTCAAAACTGTTCCCAGCTCTGAGCCAGACCCACTTCTGGGGCTGAGCCAATTAGACGCCTCCACAATCACTTTTTAAGAAGAAGCCGCAAGAGGAGGCTTCTTCCTCTATCTTCTTCCTGTTTCTTCCTTCTTCTGTCCCTTCTTCTGGTGGTGTAAGGAGTAGGAACAGTGAGAGAAACAACCATGCAGACTCCAAGGTCAGTGATGAAAGACAGGAGGAGGTGTGCTGGAGCAGAGACTCCCCTGCATTCTATGGAGAGGACTGGTCAAGCTGAGATTTATTTTCATTTCTTTAAAGACCCCACATCAGAGGTAGAGACTCATTTTGATAATGAGCCCATATCAGGGGCAGAGACTCATTTTGCTAAAACTGACCCTGGACCAGGGGCAGAGATTCACTTTATTAAAGGCCCCGAGCCAGGGACAGTGACTATGGCCGGAGGAGGCCGTGTCCCATGGGAAGGATCCAATCACTTCACTGCAGACCCCAAGCCAGGGGCAGTGATTTTCTTCTTTAAAACTATGGCCGGAAGAGGCCGTGTCCCGAAGGAGGGACCCTTTATCACTATGGCTGGAGAAGGCTGTGTCCCATAGAAGGGACCCAATATCCACAGCTGTTGGGAACAACCCACACCAGAGGAGTTCATTAAGGACTGTGTCCCTGGGGAGGAACCCCGTGTTGGAGCAGGAGAAGAATGCCAGAAGTCGTCCTCATCTGAGAAGACAGAAGCAGCAGAGCCCATCTGTGAGACTGACCACATTCCCCATTCCCTGCCCCCCTGAGCCGTTGAGGGTGGAGGAGGTAGAGATATCGGGAGCAGTGAGCTGGACCCAGTAAGAAAGGAGGGATGGGGGAGGGAGATCTTAAAGTGCTGGTTGTAATTTCCTCATCATCCTACTCCCTCTTTGCTTTTATTCCATTCTGTTTCTTGTAGAATAAACTTTCCTACTTTTCTAAGTCGAGTACTGGAGTCTGTTTTGCCCAGAACTGTAATTGGCAGCGAGCCCTCCCTGCCCTTGTTTCAATCCATAACATCCTTGCTTATCTTTTTACTCTCATTTCGCTGGGGCCTCCACCATCCTAATGAGGGTGGGGGTGAATGGGGACATCGAGTGAGAGACTGTTGTGGTGCTGCTGTGCTAGCTGGGCCAAACCATGACATAAGTAAAGAATAGGAGTGAAGTAGTTAAGCAGTGCCACACCACCAAGATCTTTCCACTGGCACACTGAAGGAGAGTCAATGTGAAAACAGGACCTGGGCTGTAGCATGAGTGCTGCACAGTAGACACACTTACAATTAATCTGTGAGAAATTATTCCTGCCCTTGTTGTACCAAAAATAACAATCTTCTCAGGGTCTGTTCAGCACTTTATCTTTCCAGTTTGCCAGGGCAATTAGAGAAAGTCACTATGTGAGTACTTTTACAGATAACCCTACAAAAGCAGTGAGAGTATTAGGCAGTTAATGGACATCTCTGTTAGTAGTGCCATTTTAAAGATAGTTGATGGGGAGCTGCTGAGCAGAGGTGGTTGCGACACAGCTGATAGCTCTAACCAGGCAGTGAGTGCCCCAGGCTCCTCCCGGTGCTGAGGAGGGCTCTGAGAACAGAATATTCCTAAATCCTCCTCCCTGCTGTGATCCAGAGCGTGCCGTTTTCCTGGTGTCCTCCAGGTGCCCCTTTGCTAGAGCTGAGGAACAACGGGAAATGTCAGTTTTCAGAGCTCTGCAGAGCGCGACGCTACAGGCAGCAGTGAAGGTACATCCAAACCGTTCCGCGATGAGCTTCTGATCTGGTCTGCAGGCAAGATTGAGTAGCTGATGATGCCCTCTAGTGACACGCCTCAGAGGGGAAATAGGATGGTTCAACTAACGAGAGATTGCTTTCGATCTCGTGTTAAGACCGATGATGGTAAAGTGTTCAGGTTCCCGGTCTTTATTTTTTCTGGCTGAACGCAATTATAGTATTTATTGCCAGCTGCATGTTAAATTATTCCAACATAACAATAGCTTTGTGAAATACAGGCCTTGGTACAGTTTGATTTTTGTCTCATGACCTTTTGTTAAAGAATTCTGCTCTGCTAGAGAGAAGTTTGCATAAAAGTAAATACACAGCTCTACTAGTCCTCTTTAAATAAGGGAAAACCTTTTTGTAATTCAAGGGCTATGTTTCCATACAAAACTGCTTAGTCGTACTATGGCTGTTACCTTTCCTTGGAAATACTTGAAATTCAGGTTACAAAAATTGTAGTAAACTGGATTTCTATTCCCCGCACTCATTTAGTCGACCTTGCTTAACTTATTGTGATGTCTTCACGATTTTTTATCTTCCCCAGCTGGGTTAAGTGGAATTTGTATCAGACACAGGCAGTGTTTTCTGAATGGAGATGAGTCACTCGTGAGGAATGAGGGAATTGCGCATATAAAAGGTTGACAATCACAAGGTTTTCATTCAGAAGAGCTCCAATTCACTTACCCCCTTAGCTTTTCATGAACCGATGTATTCTGCAGATATGAGCTTGTTTACTCCCACATTCTGTGCAGAGTCTCTTGTTTACCTATAAATGAGCACTATGATTCTTAAAGCACTGCTTGCATTCACTTAATACCTCTAAGACAGCCTCATCCCTGAGGTCTATCACATACACACATACTAGTTACCATTCTTGGATTACAATCAGAGTTTTGCTCTTTGGTATCCCTTCTCTTTGGCAGAAGGACCCTTTAAAACTATTTGTGTGTGTGTGGTCTTATTGATGAAAATATGTCAGCATTAAATAAAATTGTCCAGATCATCTCAAGTCCAAAAACCAGTAGTTTTTTCTGTATGTTTCATGGTGGAAGTTCATGGTTGTTTAGCCTCACCCTGAAGTGAAGTAGCAGAATGAAGAAGGGAAAAATATGTTCCTTTGTGCTTGGCAAGGGAGCCATCGCTCTACAACTTGAGTGCCTCTTACTTCCTCCCAGAATGCATAAAAACAGCCAAGCAGACAGTACACAGAGATATTCTGCTTTGCACCAAATCTGCATCCTCCTTGTTTGCCTCTGTCCTCGTTTCTTCAGATACTTAGTCTGCATGACCTCTAGGTAAGGACTGACCTCCCACTCAGCAGGCTGTAGCAAGCCCAGCATGGCTCTTATCCCACACCACAGCCTCCAGATCAATGCTGTGCCAGTAGGTGCTGGATGGGCTCATAAGAGCTGCAGGAAGGGCCTTACAGCCCAAGTGAGGAGCAGATAGCATTGGAGATGGAAGATGTGAGAAAGGATGCAAAAGGGGAAAGGACACAGAGAATAGAAGCATTAAATGGAAAAATGAAAGGAAAAGAGAAAGACAGATTTGGCATCTAACTCAGCCAGGTTCTTTGTATCTCAATCCTTCTCCCACAAGCTGTGATGCAGAGGCACAGTGCTTGCAAAGGGTGAACAGTAAGAAGAGAGATAAAGGAGAAGAAATAACAGAACAAAAAAAAGTCTTTTGGAAACAGGGCAGACAAAAAGCAAGTAGTGTCACAAGATAGCCCAACATTTTATCTTCCTTGTCATTTGCCAGGTGACCATCTGAAATAATCAGATGGTATTAATTAGACTAGATTAATTAGATTAGCAACAAGAATTCTGTGGTGGAGAAGTGGCACAATCTGCATGTCAGTGTATGTTACTTCTGAGCTAATTCAAGGCATGTGTTTTGCCAGTCCTGGGTGTTCCTTCAAGCTGACAGAAAAATGCTCTGTCTGGAAACAGATATACTTAATTAGAAGCAACACCAATCTATATTCTACTACTTACAGTTAGAAGAGGGTTATCAATATGCTAGATCCTGAACTAATAGGTCTCATGAAGAGGACACCATGCCTGTAGGAGCTCTTCCCTCTGAGGATATAAGTGAGGGAAGTGTCTGTTTATTTGGTGTCCTCAAGTAAGATTGCTAATTATCAAAGTGAATTGTATACTTTGATCATACCCTTTTTTTTGGTGTAGGGGCCATCTCTTTTTTATGTACTCAAGTCCTTAAAAAACCTTTTTTTTTTTTTTTTAAAGTCCCTACCCTGTTGCTGCTATAATTATTTCTTTTATTAGTAGCTTTTTGTGCACAGGTTATTTTTATGTATACACAGTGTTTCTTTAAAATAGAATGGGTTCAGGCAGTACTGAAGAATGAGGAGAAGAAAGCAAGCCTCTGCTGATGGGATTGAATGGGCACGTCCTTTGAGGACATGCGTTGCACAAGCTTAGTAGTGTGTGATATGGTCTTACTGTCCTCTCTGCACTTGTGGATATCCCTTCAGCAATCACTCTGTCTGATCCTCATGAGAGAGCATTCCTTAAGGATGTATCACATCATCAACAGTGGACTGTTTCAATAAGTTTGTTCTTTCCACCTACACAGTTATTACAGAGGGTATGGGTGCAGGACCCTACACCTGCATGCCCATGTGGGCTGAGGAAGAAAGGTTTTCTCCTTGTCAGATAGGGTGATGCAGAAGCAGAAAGACTTTCCTATGTAGAGGCTAAAAATATTGGAGCAGAAAGACTTTCCTATGTAGAGGCTAAAAATATTGGAGCAGGGATTGATAACAGAGTTAGGGAATACCTCACTGCTGTCTCCTTTTTGTCCAGCCATGGAAAACATAAAAGCAGTGGAAAATAAACCTAAAAGGAATTAATTAGCAATTGATTTTTATTAAGAATTGTTGGGGGAGGTGTCATTTAACTATCTCAGTATAAGGTTTACTGTGGACCTGGAAAATTTCCTTTCTGAGTGCTTACAGTCCTTGTGTATTGATGTGGTAGGGTTTTTGTTTGGGGTTTTGTAGTATCAACTTGTCATCTCTGAAAACCAGGTCTTTAAATCACCTCAGTGCATGTACTCAAGTCATGGGCTTCCAAGTTCCCTGCTCTTCCTTAGTTTCCTGAATGTTTTGGTTTGATGGATCAAAATCTACGCTTGGGTTTTCTTAAAGACCATCCTTGTTGCAGTTCCAGTCATCAGCTAAGAACCACTCCCAGACCTCAGTTAGGAATCACCGTTCTATAGTATTCAATAAAAGTACTGTACACTTGCCAGGTACTGCAAAACAGAACTAGAACCTCTGCTGTTCTTGTTATTAGGTTTATTATCAGAAGTTCAGTGCCTGAGTCACCAGCACAGAAGCATCTCAGTGTCTTAATAAGGACCTTTTTTAATATTATTATTATTATTTGTTGCTTCCTTTGAATGTCAGGAACTTTTTCTTTTTTTCATTAAAGTGATTATTTCATTCCCAGTTCTCCACAATTACGTCTTTTCCCCTGTTGTCTATATTGTGAGAATTCTGACTTGCTTTCCTTTTCAGGTCTTTTCTGTTTCCTATACTTGCATATCAGTTGTAACCTTTAGCATGTTATGCTTTTGGATCTATGGTGACTTTTATTGGTTAAAGTTCCCTTGATTGTCGCATTCTGCCAGAGTAAAATAATACAAAAGATAAAATTTTGGAAGCTAAGAAAAGTCCAGCTGTTTGTATTATTTATACAATACACTTTTCAGGATACACTTCACATGCCAACTAGTCTTCCAAATACTTGTGTTTAAAAGAATAAAAAGTGATTTCTTACTGGTTTTGCTTTGGCTATGATGGAGGAATACAGAATGATATGATGGTGCTTGCACTAGAGAGTTTATACTCTAGGCCTGAGATAAGAAATGTCAGTGGGTTACAGAAGAAGGAAATCACGAGATGCCAGCAATGTGAACATTATTTTCTTCACTAATCGTTGCAGTGAAGGAATAGAAATGAAACTTTTCTGAATGAATCAAGTTTTTAATTTATGCCTTTTCTTCATGCTGTATCTGAAAAAGCAAAACAGATAAGAGGCGCTTATCATATCTTTCCAAGGGAATCAACACTTGGGAATGGATGGCTCCTACATTTAAGCAAGTTGTTCTTTGCCTATTGTTGATATATCACAGAAAGACTGAAGGGAATAGGTCTGTGCAGGCAGAACTGGGAGCAGAGTTTGGCTGCAAAGCCCTGATGACTGATGACAGTACACAGAAAGGCAAAGACCTGTGCTGTATTTGCATAACTGACAGTTGAAAAACACAACGCTTTCAATTATAAGCTAAAAAGGGCACAAGAAACACTGAGATAGCAATTCCTTTAATCCTACACTTTCAGTCACATGATGGGACAGGACCACACTGAGGCAATCTGATTTTCTTTCCATAGAGTTAGGATTCTGCCACAACTCCCTAATTGCTGTGGAATGTTGGTAATAACAAGCACAGCATTATCACTCCATCTGGATTGTACAGTGCTGGAATAGTTTGCATTTCTTTAGTCTCATTTACCATGAGGAATTTAGATGTAAACTTACTGGTGGACCTACGCAACTAATTTTCCCTTTTGAGGAGCGCAGAAATTGAGATGAATGGTGCTGGCATTTTGTCCCCTCCATGCTGTACAGATAGGAAAGGATGAGATGGGAAAGGGTCTTTAAATTCCCAAAGGACTGATTGCTTTAACAGCTTGCACGAAAAATGAATCTTCATTCTCACCTTCAGTATCTTGGGCATACTCCAAAGAAATTTACAGTAGAAACCCTTTAATGGTGTAACACAGAGCAACTTTTCTCAAACTTTCAAAATACATTGCATTTTTAAGAAACATGTAAAGATTTGTGCAGATACCGAGAGCATCCACAGTTTCCTATTCCTGAGACCTGGTTTGTGAATACTCTCACGGCTAGCACCATTATTCGAGCAGTCACTTCACAGTTCTACCATTTTCATAAGACATACTTCTGCTAACACACAGAATTCCTGTTTCTTACCTGATAGTTTTGATTAGATTGTAACACAGCAAAAGACTTTAAACAACTCCAACTTTTAATGCTATAAAAACCAAACATATTATTTTTGAGCAAAATATAAGTAGAACCTTTACAATAAAATGTAGGATTTCACTTTCTCAGAATTAAGATTTGAGAATGATATTGGCTTTTCTAATCCTCTGACAGGTGGGATTTACAATTTAAGTGAAAGCATGTCATTATGACCACTTTTAAATACTTTGTTATTCATATCTCATTTGGTTTTTTTTTTCCCACTCACAGTGAAGAAATATTTGCAATACAACAGAGGTGTCTGGATGGTGATAACAAGACAGTGGCAGAGAAAGAACTGAACATATTAAAGACAGGAGGATCATGTGTGTGCTAGTTGTGGCTGGGGTAGAGTTAATTTTCTTCACAGTAGCTGGTACAGGGTTGTTTTGGATTTGTGCTGGAAACAGTGTTGATAACACAGGGATGTTTTTGTTGTTGCTGAGCAGGGCTTGCAAAGAGTCAAGGCCTTTCACAGCTGACCCTGGATGACACCAGGGATATCCCCAGAACATATGGCATCATGCTCAGCATACAAATCTGGGGGAAGAAGGAAAAGAGGACGTTCAGAGTGATAGTGTTTTTCTTCTCAAGTACCTGCCTGCCCATGGGATGTGGGGAATGAATTCCTTGGGTTGCCTTGTTTGTGTGTGTGTTCTTTGCCGTACTTTTTCAACTATCTCCATCTCAGCCCACAAGTTTTCTGACTTTTACCTCTCCAATTCTGCTCCTCATCCCACTGTGGGACTGAGTTGCCAGCTGGGTTAAACTACAACAATATAGCTTGGACTTCATGAAATCTGCTTACCTTGTTAAAGTGCAAGGTATGAGAAGGAAAGCGACAGCCTCTCTCTTGCATGCAAGTGTGTGAACAACTACTTACCCTGTGGTTAGAAGGAGGAGAAAATGTCATAAGTTCATGGGAATTCTGTTTCCCATTAGTGCAGTTACATGATGATGCTAAAAGTGTAAAATCAGACTCAGAAAGAAGTAGCTTTTTGCCTGAATTAGCTGGTGAGAGCTCAGGACCCCGGAGGTCACTGTATTTTGCATTCCCCTCTCCCCTCATTATTCTGAAAGATGTGCACTGAAATGACCAGTTCATTTCCCCCAGTCTATCTGATGACTGCTACTGACCTTGACTTGACTGGAATGATTATTCAGCTATTTAGCTGTGGGAGATAACATTAGTCCAAGTTCTTGGCCATACTTCCTCATTTCCAGGCCAGTGCATGTAGGCACGATGAACCTATCACAGCTGTGGTTTAATGGGTATAAACAATTAAGTAATTACAAATCAATGAGCTCTGTAGCTCTGGTATTATAATAATTGCATTTTAAAAGGCACTACTTAGTTACATCTTGGGGATTATTTACAGGCAATAATTAAGGTCAATCTGACTTCCTCCTGCTACACAGAGTATTTGTATAAGCAGCATGTCAAACAATAATTAATTTAAAGCAAACCTAATTGCCTAGTGTACTGAAGTGTGTCATTATCCTAGAGAATATGCTCTCATGTCTATCATGGGTAAGATTTTATAGAAAAAAAAGGTGTATTTTTCTTAAATAAAAATGCAAATTGTCTTAATATGGTGCTTTTCAATGAGAATGGTATCGTTTCCTTCAGGGTTTTTTGTTTTTCTTTTACTCAGCCCACAGGAAAAGGAATAAAGTAAAAGGAAAAAGAGTATGGCACATTCCATGTATGAAGCAATCCTGTGAAGAAAGAATAGATGGGAAAAATTAGTGCAATCACTTTACAGGATTATTCCCCACAGTGTATTTCCCAGTGCTTTGTCTGGTCTAGTTTGCAAAGATGCAAATGATGTCATTTTTATTGCTTCCCTTAGGGGAGATTATTCCAGTCTAATAACACTCACAGCTAGGAAAGTTTACTGATGTTCAAATTGTTTTTCTTTACCTGACTTTACCCCATTGCTCCCAGTTGTAAACTCCTGCAGGCAATTTGGAATAGTTCCTCTCCTTCCTGGGTGTTCTGAGCCAAGCAATACACATGTATTTCTTTTAATCTTTCATCGAAGTCTATCTAACTGATGGACATTTGGGCCTTGAAGGGCCTTCAGGCTTGGACACAGCCCTTGATCACTGCCCTGTGCACGGCACACTCATGTGCAGAGACATGTGTACCTGTGAAATACCTGCCCCAGACAATGCCTCTGTGGTACCCACTGACAATGAAACATGGTCTTGCAAATGGATTTTTTCCAGTTAGAAGAAGTCACCTTCAAAGGCTGGTAGCCTCGAGGAAAGGCGAACTCATAGGGTCAGCACAGAGTCACAAAGGTGGGAAGGGAACCCTGGAGGTCTCTGGTCTGACACCAACACAGGGAAGAGTGACCTGTGAATGCAGACCATGTTACACAGCGCTTTGGTCAGCTGTGTCTCACTAGCCCTCAAGGACAAACATTCCCCAGCCTTCCTCAGTGACCTGTTGGAACATTCCATTTTCTCACTGAAATATTTTTTCTTTATACTCAGTCAGAAACTTACCCTGTACTTGGTAGTCTTCTGGGATTCATTTTACTTGTGGTGTACACTTCTCAGCAGAAGCAGCAGCTGTAAAAGGTGACAGTGTGAAAAGTGTCTCCTGAGCTTTGAGAGGGCAGCACAGACTTCTCCAATTTCAGGTCAGGTGAACGTGGTCAAGCTACTTTCCTTCTCTGGGTTTTGCTCCCCAGACCCCTCTTAATTTGTTTAAAGGATAAATCTGAAAAAAAAAATTAATTTTTTGGAGTAACATCTTGAGAAGGGCATGGGCTTGTGTCAAAACACTTTAGTCACCTTATGAGAGCCATTTCACGAACTGTTGAAAAGTTTCTGCTGTTTGATGAAATACCTGATGTTACATGACCATTGGTGGTCACACTGTGCAATCTTTCTGCATTATTCAGATAAAAAGTCTGGTCTTCCATGGGAAATGTCCTTCTTCTTGGGTCATGATGTGTATACCAGATCATTTCAGTGACATCTCCTAAGGGGATTCATTTTCAGATCCTGCTGGTACAATTAACTATATTGTCACAACTCCATGTTTCATCCCTGCTCAGTTCCCCTCTGTTTCCTCAGCACCAGTCCTTCCCAGCTCCAACTCACCACCATAAACCTCCTTTTTTTTTGTTTTGTTTTCATCTGCTTTGGCACTAGATAATTCAATCACCTACCAATGCCCCTCCCTGAAATACATCAATATATCTCTCAGTCTGGCAGACTTGATTATCACCTTGGAATCGCACTCCTCCCAGATGGAGGTGTCACTGATACAAGAATTCCCGTCCCTTTTGCAAGAGCAAGTGTAGTGAGTATTTTGGCTTTTTCTTTTTAACCTGACAAGTTCTAGTTCTTGCAGTCTTGTGAGGATGCCTGGAGGTCCCTTCTTGCTCTCCTTCGTGTTACTTCTAGATACCATATTTGCCGAAGTGAAGTTCCCATTCCTAGGCTCAGTGTTCCAGCTAAAGTCATCTCATCACTGAAAAATGGTATTTCATCGATCTGCCAGGCTGTGCTCTGCCTTACACATCCAAGAGTCACGTTCACCTCTCATCTTTTTTCTGTTGTGGCAACATAGTATTTACTCACATGCAGCCTGTGCTCAGATGGATCCCTTCCCTCCATGTACTCAAAACTATTCCCTGTTCTGGTTTTGTACAGTTGAACACGCATGTGTAAATGTAGCACTTTCCTCTTCACCTTGTTATCAAATTGCATTCTAGTTTTCTTCCAGTTTCATATTTTTTCTTATTGATTACTGCAACAATCATCACTGCTTTCTGAGGCTGTTCTCTATATTTTATTCAGAAGTAAAAGTTTGGTAAAATTTAGTTGGACTACTCCAGAAAACAACAGAATTATCTGATTAACACATGGCAGATGTATCTCTGTTTTGCAGAAGCCACTGTATTTGTAGTGGGGGAAATGGGTATTAGTTTAGGAAGAGATATATATGTACAGGGAAGAAAATTAGAGTGCCTGCTTTATAAAGAGATGTCATAGAAAAATGATGTGTCCTTATATTATAAAGTTCCCAAAACCCAAGTATGAAGTTTTTAACAGAAAGACTGCCGAGGAAGATAAAGGTAACAAAATGAAAGACTTGTGCTCCAAAGTGACTGTGTGTGTTTTTCATTTAACAAAAACATGAGGTTTACAACAAGATTATTTTGTAGAGATCTGTAGAACCCAAAATAATAACCGAGGTAATATCCTTTATCAGAAATATTCAAAGAGGACAGGCTTTTCAAAGTTTGGCTTCTTTTAAAGAACCAAAATAACTGGAAGCATCACTCTTAGAGACTTCTAGCACACATGGCTTTGAGCGCTTCTGAACATGTGCCTATGGAGGTGGATGACGAGCGCTTGAAAAAATTATCCTTGAGCTCTTTGGAAAATCTGGCTACAATTTAGACAAATGCCTGTTCTATGATCTCCTGCCCTTTGATACACCAAAGCTTCATATTGCTATTTGATGAACTGCTTGTTGACAGATATTTATCAGTTTTTAGCTGCCTTTGACCAAAAAAATTAAAAAGTGGGGTGAGTGGGAAATCTTGGATGTTGTAAAGATGTAGCTAAACTTTATATTTAGAGGGAAAGGCAAAACAGATAGCCAAGAAATCAGTAAAATTTCTCAGTCCCTCGAGAGGACCTGAATCATCCAGTCCAAGCACAGGCCTGGAGACTTTTGTGCTGCAGTCCTTAGGCTTCATGGCTTCACTAATGTTGCTGAGAAAAGTCTGCACCTATTTTTTCACCACCAATGCAGGAGAAAATACATGAACTTTTTACACTGATGTAGGGAATGGTCAGCCACTTTGAAAAGTACTTTACAGAGAAGTGCCATAAGTTATACCACTGCAGAAGAAAGTGTAAGGAATAAAAGAAATAAGAGTCTGTCTACTTGCATGTGTCTAATGTTTTGCAGAGTCAATTTTGAAATATTACAGACAACTGTGATATTAGTCTCTGTTTAGCACAGCACTCATGCACTCAGGTTTCTGTGTTGCATTCATGTGTTTCAGGTACATGTTTCGACACCATACATCACTCCTATTTTCAGTCTTGCTAGTGCTGATGTTGACCTGGGAGGTTTTTTCCAGCCTCACACCCTGTGAAGAGCATCTAAAGTGAATGTACAGGATACACATTCCTGGAAAACTCCTTGTGTATTTAATTGACAAATAAAACCTTGCCGTGGCTTTCTGAACTTCTGAATATACAACAGCCAAAATGCAATCTTATGCAATCGGATTGGATCAGCACAGGAATAGATTGTCTGGCCTGAAAATGTCCTACGTGAAACTGTAAGGCTACCCATTGAATTATACTCCCAGCTGTTATGTGGGCAGTAGCCAATGCCTGACAGACTGCCTGGAGGAACACTGTTCCATCCCTTTGCAACCATGTATTAAAAACAGCCCAGTTTTTTTGAACATATGCCTCTCTTGTTGAAGTCATGGATGTGAAATCTGCGAGACTGGGTGGTTAACTTGCTCTTGTACCAATTACCAGTCCTACTCTGATTAATCAGTATTTAATCCTACATTCCACATCTCCATTGACCTTTAAAAATATCTTTTGCTACCTATCAGATGATTGTATGTAGCAGGAATTATTTTAGATCTTATTCAGATGATTAATGTTTCGTTTTCCAACTTGGTGAGGAGGGCAGACTTGTTCAATGCATTTCTCACAACTACATGAAAGCAGTTTCAGAGTAACAGACGTGGCAGAACCATGCCACGGGTGCAGTAATCTGGGCTTCCTGGTAGAAGAAGACATTAATGCTTCTTTTTAGAAGTTATTTGTTGACTTGTTCCCCATAGTCTCTTTCCAAAGATTGTACAAGAGATGCTTTGCTACAGCAGCGAGGTAAAGATATGATTGCAGAGCAGATAGGGTTTAGTATGAGTTTTAATGTTTACTGAATCTTCTCACTAAATAGTGAACGATATGTAGCTGATGGAAGAGATACAGGCAGAAAGAGCAGCTGGTGTTTTGACCGATTTTATGATATTGTAATTATGTTTCTAAACCTGTGCCAGGCTAACAACTCTACCTGGGTTTTATTTTAAGTGGATGTAAATAAGTAAAGACTGTGGTTAATTTTCCTGTTTCCTGAAATAACACTTTATAGTCAGTGAAAACAGTGTAATTGAGACCTAGCAAAAATAAGACATTTCGTTATTGGAACTGTGCAACTAAAGTAACGCAGTGCTTGAGAGGCTGACTGGGTAGATAGGGAGAAGGTGATCTTGCAGCCTCTTTATAGTCCATCAAAGGGTCTGCATTTGCCTTTTAATAAGAACATGAAAGCTAGGAAATGACTGAATATCACCTTCAAATACTGAAGGCATGAACACGTGGTGCAGACAATGCTTGCAGCTAGCACGGGTGAATCTTACGGATAAGTCATTAATCATTAGGCACTAGGAAATGTGTGGCAAAATATAAAAGGAACAGATTAAATGTAAATAAAGCCAGGAGGGGGCGGGGTGGAGGAAGAAGAGATTTGCATGCAGCTTTCTTGATTCAGCTGCTTGAAAGCTGGAGCAGCATCATACTTCATTACTTACTTTGCTTCATCAGTAAAGGCAACCTGAGCAGCAAGTCTTGATTTAAATATGTGGCTAAAGGCAACTCAGTGGGTGAAAGTTCCCGACTGGTAGGAGAGGGAGGTTTCTGCTAGTGTTGCAGGGCTAATGGATGGGCAAGAATCTGGAGAGTTAGTGGGAGTGGGGCATAGATGGGGAGAAAGGATTTGCAGCTGACAATGGCACACATATCAATTTTAGGAGAATTTAATTATATTCTTCAGGGTCTAACGTCTTAAATTTCGATGTTTACTTTTGTGCAACATAAATCAGGTAACGATAATGATAGCAAGGCATTATCAGCTCCCAAATAACTGTTTAACACAGACTGCAATTGTCTCCACTGAATGCATAAAAGTAAGCGGGAAAGAGACAATTTTGTTCAACCCACAACAGAAAAGACTCAAGGTTTTTGCGATGTGCAGTCATATTTTCTATTTCCCCAAAGATTTTTATATTTGTTGCTTTAAAATGTCCTGTAAAGTCATACAAGATTACAACAAATCTTACAGTATTCCCTTTAAGTCTGTATGATGATGGCTATTGTGCAATTTGCATTTCAACACACAGTTATGCTTTCTGGACTCAAGCCCTACTGGAGCACGATCAACTTCAGGATAAACAACAAAGAGAGGATATAATTATATGTACTCACAGGAGATGAAAATTAAAACTGTTTTCCAGTTTACAGATGCTAAATGGGCTCGAGTCAATTAGCAAAATCATCTTTCACCATAGGTTACTGCAATTAATTTATTAAAGTGGGGAGTGGTCGCCTAGTGCAACTTCTTAAGCAGTTGTGCGTCTCTCAGTGATAGGCAGAAGACTCAAATCTCCTCACTACTGCAGTTCCTGGCAGTGGAAACCAATCCTTGCCAGAATCCATCAAGCTGATGCCTTATCCTCCTCTAAATCCCTCCTCAAAACCTTTTTCTGTTGTGATGCTGGTGAACCACTCGGTTAGGCAAGTAATGAATTGTAGTGAAGTCTGTTTGCTTTACAGTTCAGCCTTCCCAACCTGCTCCCACCTTGGGGTTTACCTGTTCTGTCTGTTGCTTTCATCCCAGCCGATAAGAGCACTGTTAGATCTCAGATTCAGAACTCTTTCTTACTATTGTTTGAAAAACACCTAATTAAATTCAGTCCTTTCATTTGGGATTTCTAGGTGCAATTGCAATATAAACAGTAAATAAAAAGTCTGTAAGATTAGCATTATCTTGAAACCAAAACCTGCAAAAAAGACTTAAGCAGTATGTGATTTGTGCAGGAGACACTGAAGTGCCACAATAGAACTCTGACACTTGGCAGATCCTGATAAATAATAAGTACCAATACATCTGGGGAACTGTGCGTGTGTAAGTCTGAACAGCTTGCTCTCAAAACACCATCCAGACTAGGAAGTTAGAACAAAGTGCATTTCCATTCTAAGACTATTTTTAGTACATACCAAATAAATTTCTCCATACTTAGGTCTGATTTATTAGCTGTTACTAACCACTAATTGACTGCCCGTGCCCAAAAAAGCTTCCCACGTTAATGGAGCTTAGAAATAAAATGTAACCTACGGTCCTCCTGTTTGAACCAGTCACAAATCTTGTGCTATGGTGAAAAACGTTTCATCACAGATGTGAAGAGATTCTTAGTTAAATCTTACAGAAGAGGTTACAGGTGAAAGTCCTGGGTCATAACCTCAGTGTGACTTTGCTTTTAGCATGTCACCTCAGCTGTAATATTAATAATTGGGTCAAAACCAGCAATAAAATGAATGCTCAATGCATTGCTAGGCCAGGAGGAGAACACTGTGCCTTTTGAGACCACTGTGTAACTAACCGGTCATACCTGTTCTAAAATAAGTACATTCTTTGAGAAGCATTAAAGGAAACTAACCTTACGTTAGTGTCTAATCATAATAAATGACAGGCTGGGTTAATTATTACTTGGTAATTCTTTATTTAAACTTTGTACTAAGAATCATTTGCAGTATATTCTTTCATGCAGAACATAAAAGATGTAATTGTGTGCAGAACGGGCGTACTGTTTCCCTGGGTAAAATAAGGAATTATTTGATTCTATCCTCAGCCTGTATGAAAAACCCTCTCACACCATACATGAACATCCCAGTGCATGGGTGCTTCTACCAGCTGCTTGCACAGGTTGTGGGCAGTCACCTTCTAAATGCACTCTCCGTCCTAGTCTGATACAAGGGTGCAACATATAGACCTCTTTGCACAGTGCAGCAGCAACTCAACAAACCTTCCAGACCCAGCCTACATCTTCATCCTTCTTCACTCCCTACATCAGTATATTTAAATTACTCCATCTCGTAGTCTTGTTGGACTTGATACAAAGTCAGGGCCCAGACTTTGCTTCCAAGCTTAAAACAAAGTCACTTGTACTGAAGCTTTTTTTACTCACCTGACATTCTGCCTTCAAGAAACCTGTCCTAGACAATATCTTACTGGAGCACTTTTCTGAACCAAAACATACATGTGGCTTTTGTATATGAGTCACATGTGTAGCTGTAGCATCAAGTAATTTGTGAATGAACAGAGGCACTAGAGATGTGGAATGAGACATGGACAGACAAAAGTAGAAGTCACTTTGGAAAATATCAATCAATATGACTTTTACAAAATAATGCGTTATCCTGAGAAAGGGGGAATGCTAGTTAATCCTCAAGGGTTTGGCTTATTCTTCTGCAAAGTAGGATTCCTCTTCCCCCTCAAAAAAACCACCAAAAAAACTCAAACAAAAAACCAACCAACCATCTTCTAAAAGGTTTTGAAGCCAACTTGGATTGCCATCAGGTTTCTATAACAACAGGATGCTGTTGAGATAGAGGCAATTCAATGTCAGAATTGTAGTTATATCCCAGGTACACATAAAAGACTTCTTCCAGAAGATTGCTGCTCACAGCTGTTGCCGTTCTCCCAAAGCTGGCTTGTCTCTGTTATCTTTTCTTACAGCTCTCACAGATTTTTTTTTGAGCTGGAAGCCTCTGGACATTCCCTCAAGAACCAGTGATGGTCTGGTTCCATCTCCCTGTGCTTATTCTGGATTTTTTAGAATAGCATGAAGCTCACAGTGCATGAGGGAAGTTGAATGAGCTGAGTCAAGATCAACACAAAGGTTAAGAAATGAAAGTCAAAACCAATGACTTCACTTGTTGCTGGCTGATGTTTGTTCATAGTACCTGGGCCAGTACAGGTAAAGAAGAGAACACGAACAAAAGCCATTGAACCAGTAACTTCAGAAGAGAGTGAAAAAGGACTGGGAATGTTTTAGCTGCACAACACAGAAATGAACTGCAAAAGCAATCTCTGACCATCCTATGGAAGGCTGGGACCATACGTTCCAAAGCTGCTAACCAGTCACTTCCATTTTGCTAAACTTATGAGCTCTCAAGACAAGTTACTTTACTAGTAGTGCTTCTCTGCAAGTGTTTTGGGTTCACAGGTACCTATTCTGTTCTTTGGGGATCTCTGCATTGTGGAGTTCTTATTATCTTAGAAGGGTCCAGAATGTTTGGCTTTACCACAGAGAAATGCAGGTAGATGAGAGAAACTTGTTCTTCCAGCACGGGAAGAACAGATGATCTGCCACAGAGTACTCATTGTTTCATGACACAGACACTGGGGTTTTTTTCTGTTATCAATCACATTTAGAAAGTAAATGTTTTTCTAAGCTTTTCTGGTTTTCTGCCCTTTAGATACTCTTGTTCTAAAGTCCTCCATCCTATGCTCTTTTTTTTTCATGGTATCTTAATGTGACCTTGATATCTTTAAGCCTTTGTCATGTTTAACTTTTTCACTAGTCCTGCTTTTTCCTTTCTCATTTCCTTTCTTTCTTTTATTGTCTCCTGCATATTCCTCCCCCTTTTCCCCAATATAACATTTATTTATTAACTACACTTAAGCAGTCTCAGTTGAGCATGAGGTCCTATTATGTTGGTCACAATCTATAAAGCATAGCAGAAAGGAATTTTATCCTCCTTTCACAGATAAGGAAAGCATGGCTCTGGCCAGTCAGTGTTGACCTAGGCCATGTAAGCAAGCCAGATGCTTTCAGGCTTGAGATCATTTAGAATAAAAAATAGAATAGACCAGACTGTTTCAGTTGGAAGGGACCTACAACAATCATCTAGTTCAACTGCCTGACCACTGCTGTCAACCAGCACCACCAGACCCTTTCTGCAGGGCTGATTTCCAGCTATTCCTCTCCCCATTCATACTTGTGTCCCAGGTTACTCTGTCCCAGGTGCAGAATCTGGCACTTGCTCAAGTTAAATTTCATGCCCTTAAATCATTGCCTGGTTGCTCCAATCTATCTAGATCCCTCTGCAAAGCCTCTTGCCCCTCATCAAGTCAACAGCATCTCCTAGTTTGGTATCGTCAGCTAACTAGCTAAATGCTTCATTCCACTCCTGCATCTAGATCATAAATATATTGAACAGCCCTGGCCTTAGGACTGGGCTCTTTGTGCACTGCCGTTCAGACAGTTCTTCACCCAGCATGCTGCCAGACTCCTCACCTCACAGTTGGACTTGTCCAGAAGGATGCTGTGAGGAACAGCCTTACTAAAATCCAGACAATCTGGACTTTTCATACATCCCACTGATACAAGGCTATCAGCCATATTTTATTGTTTTTCAACACACCTTTTTTTCGCTCTGCATGCACTCTCTTTTCTGTTTTCTTTTGTACTTTTCCAGAGAGAATAGTTTACTTGCTATGGTTACTAACCTTTGGCCATTCTGTTGAGTTGATATCTTCCCACCCAAATCAGTGGCCATGATCTCAGGTTACAGGATGTTTCATCAACTACAGAACACCTGTATTGCATAACTCAAGTTGAACAGTACACCCATCTTGAAATAACATTGGGCACACAGTTAATTGCATAGCTGCTGTGGGAAAAAAAAAAAAGAGATCAAAATTAATTATTTGATGGTAACTATTCAGTGAATCTATCAGCAACAGCAGTAACTCGCTTGTAACTCGCAGTAACTTCAGATAGTCCTTTCAACTCGCTTGCCGTTTTCCAGTCATCATGTAATTGACTGGTGTGCAAACAAAATGACATTTTGGAAGAATGCTTGCAGAAAAGGTTACTCCTGCTGCCTCCATAAACATTGCTGACAACAGCTATCATTTCAGTTGAACTCAACCCCTTCCTCGCCAGAACAACGCGATAGTTAACACAGTAACATTGCCATATTCACAAAGGTACAGTGAATCTGTGTCACTGTGCTGTCTTGAAATCACATTTACTCATACATCCTTATATCAGCATTTGAACTGAGGCCATTAGTGTTTTTCCTTTGTGTCTGGAAGACTGGGATGCAGTGTCCAGAATGCTCAGGTTACACAGAGGTCTTGCAGAAATGGCACCTACTGGAAGTTCAGAGTGGCTGTTATTCTGCCTCTGTTTCGTTAAGGTGCTTCACTATTAATGGAAATTCTAAGAGAATTGTTATCCCATATTAATGCACAGCAAGAGATTTCAATCTATCACTGATTCATAATAGCTACTGGCATGGTGTTTTTTTTCAGCAGTAACTGGTTGGAGAGCAACCTTTGGACATGTTCCTGCAGCAACACCCACTCTTCTAAGGAAAAGTATTATCAATGCAAATTACAGGGGTGTGTTTATTAAAGGTTACTAATTTGGAAAATGAAAAATTTGCAGAGATGAATGATTGGTAAAAGCATCTGTCATCCATTTCAAAGCCAAAAGATGATTATAAGAATCATGGAAAGCAAAAGAGTTTTTGCTAAAAGGGAGGCCTGGAAGCTGTAATTGCTCAGTTCTTTAGATTTGTTCTAAAGTGCCTGTTACAACCTCCATCTCAAGCATCCCTATTAGAGGCATCTAATCCACAGGGTTTTTCCTCATCATATAAATTTCTCCTAGAATTGTGAACACTCACCAAAAGCCTCCACTAATCAAGCACCTATATCAAACCTAAGCTCTTTCAGGATGTATTCCTGGGATTTTAACACCCATTCCCTACAGTTGTTAGCTTTCTCCTGCCTGTTCACCTGCACTGTATTCATCTCGTTGGGAATCCTGTGCTCATTATGGAGACTTCTTACTGCATATGAATTTTCTTATTCCTTCTTTCATCTTGAAGCAATTCTCATGTGAAGACTCCTTCCACGGAGAAATCTTTGTAAAACTATCCCGTGTTGTTAGAATGAATTTTGAATATGGTATGAAAAAAAAAAAACACATGAAAGACTTGTAAAGATAAGTAAGGCAGACAGGAATGTTGCAGAGATTTACAGAGCATTGGAGGATTTCTGGAAGTGAAGCTGTGAATGGCCTGTCAGAAATAATGAAGGAAGTAAGGAAAGTAGTTTCGGGAATGAATGGGCTTTTTTTTTCCTGGAGGTTAAGCCCTCTGATAAATTTCTTCATATAGATTTCTGCCTAGATTTCCACATAAACATGATTAGGGAAAGCTCATGACTTGCATAATGCTGATATGTGGCATAATGCCACAACTTTGGTCTCAGCATTGCAGCATGGGAACCTTTATCAAGTTAAACCTAGACTATATATCATGGAGACACATTAAACTAGATATAGCTGGGATGACTTGTCACTCTCTTTTGTCTCCCTACAGAAACATGCTGCAGCACATCGCCATTTATTTGGCAACTAATTGTGCGCAACACGAGCTTCAGGTTACACTCAGTTATCAAATATTGCCTACTTGATCAGTCATTGCTCTCTTCCGGTCTCATTAAGAGTGCCACAGCTTTGGTAGATGATAGTGTTGTTTTTAACACTTCCTTCTGTTTCACATCTAGCAGACTTTCCTTATCGAGGACTAGAAATTTTACACAGGACAACACATCTTAGTGTACATTGGTACATGACTAATAATACTGCACCAGCTAACCAGGCTACAAGAACCATACTGTTTTAATCATAGTTAAACATGGTAACACATGGTACCATTTTCAAGATGACAGTGTTTCATTACTGCTTCAGCTGCAATAGACAGGGGTCATCGCCCCTCTCTTTTAACTGCTGATCTACCTATAATTGCTACCCAGCTTTCTTGTTTAGGTGCCTGACACTTTAATTATTTTCTCTATTCTTGCCTATACTACAATTAAATAATTTGTTATCATGTTTGCTCTTCCCTCACTTGAGACATTATTCTCCTCTTATACCATGGCTTGAGGCTTCATATAGACTAAGCTGACATTTAAATGCTACTGAATGGGTTCTCTTCCCTCTGTTGCTTTTCAGAAACAGCAGCTGTCCTCACTCCTACGTATCTCTCATATCCCCATTTGTTGGAAATGGAGGTGACAAGTGTGACAATTTTTTTACTGACAATAGCATTCTCCAAATAAAAGTTTCAAGCACGCAACTGGATTTACAGTGGAAGTCAGGAAAATTCAGTCCGTCCCAAATATTAATCTGCCGAGAAAGATTAAAGTGTTTTGGATTTCAGTTGCTTTGTCTCAAGATCCTATGTGGATGCTCCTTTATTTACATACAGGCTGAAAAAACTCTGTTCATTATGAAATCTTGTTGGCTCTGGCAGTTTTTCCACAGGTGTAGTCCCAGCTCTTCATTTTGTCATGCATGTGATACTCCAGGAGTTACCATAATCTGGAGACAAGGGCATTAACCAAAATGATGACCCAAGATGCAGTAGCTTCATCCTGAATGTGTGACACAAGTCATAATAGGAATAAGGCTTTATTATTATTATTATATGAATTGAGTTGCAGGGACTGTTAAGTTAAACTTAAAATAACCCTTTTAAAAGTTGTTGAGGATAATGAATTAGCCAGGAGGAGTTAAAGCCTGCTGCTGCCAACTGAAGCCTGGGGGACTTGAGATAAAGCCAATGATAAGCAGCAGCTTTCATGCATTCAAATAAATTACATGTTGGGCTTGGCTTAATCCTGGCAACAGAATGCTCCCTGGGGTTTTCCCTACATTATCTTACTCTATGATTATGCAAATATCCTTTTAATGTAGCGACTCCTTAACAGGAAATTAGACTCATACTTGTTCATACTGTCTTGCAACCAACAGACATTTGCTTGCAAAATCCTAATGTGTCTGAGGTACAAAAGGCACGTTAACCCTTCCAGTACCAAAGTGTTGCAAACACGAAAATGTCAGAACACGCTCAGATGTGGCAGATGAATCAGAAAAAAGATAAATTTCACAACACAAAAACTCCTAGGTTCAACCAGAATGCAAATGGTACTAAGCTTACACTTGGTTTCAAAGATGGTAAGGAAAATTAGGGAGGGGAGAACAAAATCTTACAGAGAAGGAATGAAACTGAATAAAACATGAAAGTGAGACAAAGCATAAAGACAAAAGGACTGTAATCATTGGTGTTACAGGCACAGCAGCCTGCTCAGCCTGGGTAGGTCTACCACTGCCATTCATGCAAAGAGACATGCTTAAATTTGTTGCAGTGATGTTGTTTGGGGAAGCTGAGCAAAATGGGGACTTTGAGGGCAACCTGCTTTGTCTGGAGAACAGGAACTTAAGAATGGGAATCAGATGTTTCATCTGGAAAGACAGATGGCTGCTATCCCTGGGGAGGGGCAGAACCTAAGTCACACAAACTCCCTTGTGTTACTCATGGTAGGATTAACGAACAACTCTCAGCGAGCAGGAAAGCTCAGTTCCTTCATGTCTTGGGTTTGTAGATCTCTGCTAGGTGAAGCTTTTTCTTAAACTAAGAGTTGCTAGTACAGGAGACCAACTTTCTTTTCAGGAAAAAATATGCCAGTTAAGCACTTCATGTCAGTCTGTGATACACTGGTGACAAGCTGGCAGCGAGTGCTGGAGCTGCCCTTCACCCTCCCTTGTCTTTTTTACCCCTCTGATTGAAACACCTACAGCTAAATCAGTTACAGGAGAGCCCAATGAAATGAAGCACACAACCCTAGTAGTGTCTGAGTCACTCAAGCTCTTTTGAAACTCCCATCAAAGTGAACTGTTCAAGGCATGACCTCAAGGTAACACTTGAATCATCCACAACATTGAGACTTCCAGCTCTTTACTTAAAATCTAAGACCTATTCTTTCTTCTATATCCAGTGTGTTCTGTTTGGAATTACCATTAGAGAAAGTGCAGCTAATCTGTGGCTCATTAAGGAGCAAGAATTTATGCTTAACAATTTAAGTAAATTCTTGAGCTGGCTTCTGGAGAATAAACTGTAATTTTCTGTCAGAGACGGGAGAAACCTGCTAGTACAATAGCACAGTATCTTATGGTAAAAACACCTGACACACACGTAGGTACAGGGAGAGCAGGCATTTGCAAAAGCTGTTCTGGCAATAGGAATGTCAGTGATTCCCCATCACACCCCATTTTGTCCACCACACTCAGTCCAGTTTGGGTATTGAGCATTAGCCACTCACTATTTTTTCTTTCCTGACTGCTCTAGCACAATTTAGCAGATGCTAGAATAGGTCTGAAGACAAAGAAAAAATGTTAAAAATCTACTGTTTGGAATCGATTTTGTTCTCAACAGATTAAGAATAAAAAGCCAACTGTTGTGGTTCAACTGCAGCTTTCACTTTCAACACAATTTTGCAGTATTGCACTCAGTACGCTCAACCACCAGTGTTCAAGTGTAGCACAAACACATCCCTATGCTAATGATATCAGCCAAAAAATACTTCGATTTTATTAATCATCTGATTCATGTGGTGTACCAGGATAAATGCCTGAGAGCTTTTTATCAGGCTCAAGGACTTCACTGTTTTGAAAGTCACGTCAGGTGGCATTCTCCTGGAGTGACATCAAGCTTTTAACATTAAGATGGCTTAAAATGAAACAAAACATACAGATCCACTGACTTCTACAAAAGCTTTGATGAGATGGTAGCAAAGGGCAGTCACAGGTACCTCTCTGTTCTCTGCCACAGAAGCCTGCCTTAGCTCAGGGGGCCTTCCTTGGATGCAGCCTGGGTCAGCAAGGAACACGCAGGGAAAGAAAACAAACCCTGCAATGGCTCACCTACTCAGAAAACAAAAGGGAACTCCAAATCCACAGTGGCTTCAGAAATGAGGCATTCTCCTCACTTCTGTATTGCTTATGTACCTGTAAAGCAAACGATTGGTTACCCCCCTCAGCAGGGATAACTTAACTTGTTATCAGCTCTGAGGGGTTTTAACAATTATGAAATAAAGCAGCATTAATAGCAAACTACATATTTTCTCCTGTTCCTTGGCATGGAAGTAAGCCACCTAAAGTGCTCCAGTTTCTTGGTTTTTTTCCCCTCACAATTTGCTATTTCTGTAAAATGGCAAAAAATTGTTATACATATTTGCCAAAAATTGTGGCAAAAAAGAATTTAGAGAAAGGCTACTGGTTCATTTGTATTGCTCCACTAGTCAGTGGGCTTTTTTTGGACGTTTATTTTTAAATGAAGATTTTGTTCAGAGTGAAAGGAAACAGGATGCAGATTACTTGGGCACTGCAGCATTCACTGGGGGCCCTGTATTGGCACTCTGCTCACTGTAAGGCAGAGCTCCATCTCTTCATGTTTCCTGATGCTGCATTCTGCAGTTTTATTTCCTTGTTGGAGAGCAAGTAGGATGTTTGCTGGGGAATTACTTTTATTGGGAAATAGTGGAACTTGCATTAGTTTTTTGGATGGCCCACTAGAAATGGGAATTATGTCATTTTTACATAAGCCTATCTGGTGATACTGAACCCAGATAATCAGCTTTGATGGAGATTTGAGTCTTTGCTGCAAACGTTAAAAAACCATCTAGCTGGCTTATTAGCCTGGAAATCACATCAGAAATTTATCTAGACTTAAAGTCATAAGGGAAATGTTCATTTTCTCTTCCGATAATAATTGAAGGGAGAACTGAAAGAGCTCTCTCAACACTCTGGAAAACAGGAATCACGTCACAAGTTTGTTAAGCTACCAAAGCTGTGAAGTTGTTGATTCCTCTGCTGAGAGCTAACACACAAAGCAGAAGTTGAAAAGAGAGATTCAGCTCATCTCCATACCACTGAATAATGGGACTCTGAGTACCTTGGGATCATATAGGAAAGAACATAACTACTGCTATAGAAATTTGATATTTTACACAAATTTTATTAAGGCTACAGAGTGGCAGGTTGTAGCTGGATGAGGAAGTGAACATTTGTAATTAACAGGACCCCAGAGGAATGTACTGGGATAAAAATACTTTTCCTTGTGAGTGTTCTTTTGCAGTTATCATTATGCATGCAGAACAACACAACACCAAGTGTAAAAGCATCTTTATCCTTATGAAACATCAGCACTACGGAATGATACAATTATGCTCTATACTGACAGCACCATCAGAATACCACAGGAATTTACTTTGTGCACAAACCTAGCAGCTTCAAGAAAGAATTAAAGGGCAAGACCAATAAACTGCAACTCGATTTCAAGACTAAATATTTTTGTTAGGAAGTCCACAGGGAAATAAAACTAAGGGAAGCATGACCTGCCACCTCTTCATGTCCCGTTGTACTTAAGTGGAACAGGAGTATCCAGCCTGTCCAAACCCACTGATTTAAAAACCAACATACTTCACCCAAGTTCTTACTGTAATCCACACACTTGGAAGATGTGGGGTCACTACAAAATATCTGCCACTGACACACAACTGTCTAATAATGAAAAAGTACATCAGCACACAGTCAGCAACCTGCAGCAACTTGGTGACAGCCACCATTTCACAGCTGGTTTTCCCAGCTCTGGTTCCCTTCAGACCTGCCTCTGAGTTGATTCAACATTTTCCCAGTGGTGTATTGGGAAACAGTAGAGGAATTTTCTTTCGCCCCCACTTCCACAGTCATTTTCTTTGAGGCTGAAGAGATAATTCACCTCACAGAAGCTCAAAAAGAGTGCCAGAGATGATGTGAGGGGATGTGGTGGAACTGCATGGCCCCTAGCAGAAAACCAGCTCAACTGGCACTTACCTTGTCTCAATCCACCTTTGGTTCTGCAGTCTCAATACTCAGAGAGTTGGTCAGTCAAGGCTTCGGCTGATGCCACTGGGGGCCACTTCAGGAGATTTGGAAAGAAGGCACCAAGATAAGATATATTTATGAGACTGTATTTTAATGAGCAGTTTGATTAAATCTACTTTAGGCCGGCTAATCATAGGTCATAAAAAGCTGTATGAAAGTTTTAATAAACAAACTCTTACTGACAGTGATTGAGTTTCAAGAGAACATAAGCAGACAAGAACCAGAGCAGTCTCTCAGCAAAGACTTCTGAATGCAAACTAGAAAATTATGCTTTCCCTCCTCACTATAATAACAATTAAGATAATTGAAAAATACATGTTACAGGCTTAACAAAAAAACCCAAAAACAAATGCTATTAGCATGAATGAATCACCAGTTCAAACAAATTTAAACTTTAAACCTAACTTCTAACTAAAGGGTCATGCTCACTTTCTTCCCAAGAATAAAGGCTACTATAACTTTCAGAAAAAGACACATAGAACAATGATGTATCAGTAGAGCAGGATCCACAAATGCAGGTTGTTTGAAATATGAACTTTCAAAGCATTTTAAAATGTCACATTAATTCTCTGAAGCTTTTTTCAAAACCCTTTTTTGAACCCAAATTTTCATTCCTCCTAGTGTGGCATTAGACATGATTCATAAATGGCAATGACTGCTCAGCAGTTTTTCTGTCTTGTTTTAACTCTCTTTTTCTTCTTCTGTGTTTCACAGTCAAACCTGACTGCCGACATCTCAATCAGCCGAGTTCACCAGCACCCCCTGCTGGCTTCAAACAGTCCAAGGCACAATCCCCAACTTTCATCATCATGGAAGAAACCTGCACAGGAGAATCAAGATAAAAGTGAAAATACTCTAAAACTAGGTATTTAGCCATAAGACATAGCAAAAGAATATTAACACCCCTACGCTAGCCTCACCTTCTCATCTGCAGTGGTTCCTGTGGGCACAGAGGGCCATGATCCAAGCACCTGTCTGCTCTGGGCTCATGCTGCCTGAGCAGCCATTTGTCATCTCTTCTGATGGGCCAACTCTGTGCAAGTTGGCTTATCCTGTTAATGAGACCACCACTTTTGCTTACCAGCTCCTGTACTGATATCTTTAAACTTGCTTAGATTTTGAGGAAAAAGTATCCCGAACTCAGCTGTTACACTACCATTGTGTTTTGCCATGCCAAGCTACAAACTGCACAGAATTGTTTCAAGGATCCTTCATGTAAAGAACTGCCTGATCATGTTATCTTTGTGCTTCTACTTTAAAATATTTGTTATGAAAACTTTCAAAACACTGATCATTGCTACATTAGAAAACAGTCAAGTCAATTTGCTGTGTAAAGTAAACCGGTGACACAAAGCAAAGAAACTTAATCAAACTACATACAGCCATTTCTACTGAAAGAACAAACAAACCACTGACCCACCATATGAGTAATAGCACCCACACAGCCCAGAATCAAACCTGATCCTGTAGGCTGCAAAATACAAGTGGATGTTCAGCCATCTCTGCATAGATCAGCTTACTAGGTCAGGTCTTTTTTCTCCATTGGTTTCTTCTGGTAATGCTTGATACAATTTAGTTTTGAAAAGCAATTGCACTTCATGCTGTATATAGATGCTAAACTACAGAGAGGACATCCTTATCTATTAATCCATAACTTGTTGTTGCATTGTGTGGTAAAGGAGCATTATTTCAGGCACAGATACAATTAGAGTGGTAATGGAGCTGAGTGAGAAAGCAGACTGAAGCGATGGTGTCATATGCAGTCTCTCCCTCCAAAAAGATCATCTCTACAGATAAATTCACACCTGAGTATCAATGTTGTTGCCATTTACACAATTCCATTCTCGCCTGCTGGATGTTTTGAAGGATCCAAGCCATGCTGCTTCATCTGCACTGCAATATCAAACAAGTAATCATAACACTCACACCTGAAATTAAAAGGAAAGAAAAAAAAAGTGAAATGTAAACTAAGGGTCAAGTCTTACCATGCTACATGAAAATGAATAGTTCTCTTCCTTGAGCATTGCCAATGAGATGCTCTGACTGCACAGCTTTGTTACCATTTATTCCCATTACTGTGGTATGGAAAGTGTCCAATGTTTCTGCTCCGTGACCCTGATCTGCTATTTCCAACAGCAAATGAAGAACTGAACTGCAAAAATGTGATTAGGGAAGACTACATGAACAGTTTGAAAGGAACTTGTAGAGTGAGACAGGAGTCAGTCTGTTCTCCTTAGTAACAAGCAATAGAATGAAAGGAAATGGCCTCAGGTTGCACCAGGGGAGGTTCAGGCTGGGTATGAGGAGGAATTTCTTTACTGAAAGGGTTGTCAGGCATTGGAATGGGCTGCCCAGGGAGGTGGTGGAGTCACCGTCCCTGGAGGTGTTTAAGAGACCAGTGGATGTTGTACTTAAGGAAATGATCTGGTGGTTGATAGGGCTGGGACAAAGGCTGGACTCGATGATCTTAAAGGTCTCTTCCAGACAAAAAGATTCTATGATTCTGTGACTGTTACAGCAGAGATCTGTAGGTTTTATATGAGGAAGGACTTGTCCATTTGAAAGGAAAATGTTGGCAACCCTATCAGCCAGCACTGACTTGAAAAGAAAACCAAGCAGTGGAAACATGAACTGAGCCCATACATTCAGTGAGGCCAGAACTTTATGTTCCTTATGAATCATTGTCCATGGGTTGGAAACACACGTGACATCAATGTCATTAAGACTGAGGTGCAATAGCAAAAGATGCCACATTCCTACGGCGCACTCACATTGTTTTGGCTTTCTCCCATGTTTGTCCCCATACATAGACTCCGTGACGTCTGACCAGCACAGCACAAGTGTCTGGGTATTTTTCCATTGCACGTGCCATTCTTTCCTTGAGATCCTTCTCTTCTGGTGTATTCTCAATAATGGGAACCACTAGCGTATCATCATACCTGAAAGAAAAAACACATGTATTTAAAAACACCAGCCTGTCCACATGCATAAATCTTTTCCCTAGAAAAAGAGATTGTCCTTTGCCTGTGTGAAGATGTTAACAGATTCTCAACATGACCAATTTTACTGCCTTCTCTTGTGAGTCATGAATTCCCAGGAACACCCCTCACTCCCAATATGGCAACACTCCCAAGATGTTGGCAATACCTGAGCCACACTTGAGGCACAAAATAAAAAAAAAAAAGAACACTTAAAATAACACTTTTAATGTGTTAATTGCAGCTGTTTGTTCACACATCACTGTGTAGGTGGGAACCTTTATAGCTTTTTCAGACTCTCTTCATCCTGTATTGGCATCACCTACAAGCTTTATCTCAGATTAAATTATTTGAAAGAATCACATCATGAAGAAGGAAATGAAGCAGAAACAAAATTAATTTAGGTAGTCCAAAAAGCCCCTGGAAATAAGATTGTCCTGCTAAGGCATATAAGTGGAAAGAGTCAACACATGAAAAATAAATTCTCTGTGATGGAGTCATTGGTGGGCTATATGTGATCTCAAGAGAGCCTGAGAACCCTAGTTCCAAAGACAAGACGATGCATGTACCTCAGTGCAACTTGCCTAAGAGTTTCTTCTGAAGGAGGACTGGGATATTTGGCATTGTTTGAGCCTTAATTAATGCTGGCAGAAACTTGTTCAAATACTTTTAATAAGTCCCCAGTTCAGGTTCAGGTTTATCATTGAGATCACATAGATATTTCACGAGTGGATGCTAGTAGTTCCTTTATGAAATAAGAGAAAAATCAGTGGTAGAAATAATACAGCTTGTACTGCAAATCAGACATTCAGGAAATTAACAAGTCTCTATCCCTTACAGTTTTCAGTCTTGATGCTTTCCCAAGGCAGTCTACAAAAATAGTGAATGAAGAAAATTAAGTGGTTTTTGCAGGTTAAATTTGACTCTTAGGTACTCTGATTATTAACTCAACATTTGAAGTGTTTACTGCTAGTGAAGCCAACTGAGCTAAGGGAATGGTTTCCCAGGTTCTGCTTTGTGCTTGGAAGCAGGTATAAATACCATAACCTATTCCTAATCATAAGCCTTTTATCAAGAACTAATATCTATAAAACTCCCACAAGACTCTGAACAACTTAAATACTTGATATCCCTTTAGTTCTATTGAAACATGAGTAACCTACATTTAGCCAAACCTTAATATAAAGGTCTGAGACTTTCAAAGCTATTTACTGCAGATCTAGTTCTCCTACTGAAGTTAAAGGTGAAACTGTTCTGACACTACTGGGATCATATTTATTTTTTAAAGATTTCATTCTGTACTAAAAAATTTCTTTGGAATTCAAGGGGCAGCCTTGTGTGAGGCAAGGCAGTGGAATTGGTCGTCTAACTACAAATATATATTAGGAACCATGGAAGCCAGAGCTTTGATTTCTTTAGTTTTTCTAGTAAATTACCAGGATGACACAGGACAACCTAGAGATATGAAACCCAATAAATGCAATGTCTCTGATTAACATTTAGGAATATTTGAGAATTCAAAATGCAAATCCAAAAGAGAATATTATTGTGGATTTTTTTTTTAAACCAGTGTTGTTAGATAGTTCAATACAAGGGGTGTCTTTTGCCACATTAAAAATGCTAATGCTGTCAAGAAGCTAGAACTGGCAAGTCAACCCAAACTGAATGAAATGTGCCCAGGCGTTAGGAAAACAAATGAAATAAAACTAAAACAAAAACCATCACACATCAGCCACACAGCCTGCTCCCTTGCCAAAGGGCAGCAGTTGGTGTCAAAATTCAACAGCAAAAAATGTAAGAAAGAATTTTGCATTTCAATTTTTCATCTGTCACATGTTATATAAATGTTGTTTGCAGATCCCAATTCAACACTCTGAGGGTGGAGCCCTCAAAACAAGCCATCACACATAATTTGGAATAACTCAGCACTTACCTCAGAGCTCATCCCTGAGAAGTAACAACATCATCTTTAATGAGCTGTTTATTCTGATTTTTCTTTCAGAGTCTGTTAAGTAAAATCTGAAATCCTCTACTCTCTTAACATGCCCTAAACTAGCACAGGCAGTGATACAGGATGTCCACCCAAATGTAGTTTGTATGTTATCAATCCAACCTAACGCTGCTTGGCTCCGGTTTCAGTTTAACAGCGTATGGATGTGTAAATATCTCTGCTCTCAAGATGTGTGTCAGGACATGGCTCTCTACTTGGTTTGTTTTTTGCAGTTCAACAAACTGCAGAATCCGTGACATTACAGGATCTTTGTCTTAGATTTCTTCCACAGGCTCGACACCTTCTTACAGAAAGTCAATCACTGATTTATTCCAGATGCCTTTTTACTTCTTATTGCTAATTCTTTATATCACACACTTTAACATGCATAACTCCAATGACTTGTCACCTGTTTATATTGCTGAAAACAAAGGATCAAACACGATGCCTCTTTCCCTAATTATAGAGCAGTACCGGTAATAGCCTCCCGAAGCACACTTCTGGATTCCTTTTATCATCTCCTGATGGGTAATGCTGAACTCACTCCCTGGGTAAAGCAGGGTGGCCATGACAGCAGCCTTGGAGTGAGTGTGGATCACTGCACCTGCCCCTGAGAATGGGAAAAGAAGAAAAACCCCACATTTTTAGAATGAATTTTAAATGCCTCTATTAAGAAAATCTTTTCCACAGACTTGATTCACTGCCTTTGGAAAGGCATCTTAGCAAACAGTGATCTACTGCACTGAAAGAAAAAACACACAGCAGCTTACTCAAAGGCATGAGATTCTGACTTGTTGATAAAGAATAATTCTACATTGTCTTGGGACACTAGTGTGAACTTTTAGCTAGTGACAGATTCCAGTTACACAGATACTTGCACAAATTTAAGGAGAAACACAACTTGCACATTTCTTTTCCTATGGCAATGGGTGCATCAGTTATGAGATTCTGAAGAATTCCTAAACTTATTTGTGACATGAAAGTCTAAAGACTTGTACTTTCTTTTCAAGCTTTTTAGTACTTTTCTTTGATTATCCACTGATTTTCTCTCATTATCTTATTGTCATGACGCAAAGACAAGTAGACAATAACTACAATTTACTTATAGAATTGCAATGTTGCCAAAACTATAAAATGAGTTTCCTTCAGATACACATATAAGCTTCATGTGCAAGGAGATCAGAAAAGACCCCCTAAATTCTTTCTACAGTAACAGATGTAAATCTTACCCAATAGCAAAAGCTCTATTACTGTACGCTTGCAAAAGAAGAGTTTCCTCCTTGTTTCACCCATCCATAACTTAGAACCTTTGGTCACAGCCAATGGCTGTAAAAAGATCTAAAACATAGCTGCCAAACAGGTAAAACTACTGGTACAAAACTGATGTAACTCCCCCAGCTCCTCCTGCAGCCTACTAACATGCTGCACTAAAAATCAGTGTCCAAAAGGTGATTGCAGGTACAGCTACAGGAGAAAATTAAAACGTGACACTCACAAGTTGTCACCACGTACTACCTTTCGCTGTACATGCTCTTTGGCAAATCAATTCATTTTATAGTTTCATGTTTATTTCACTGTAACTTCCATGTATAAAGAACGTGCTGTTGAACATCAATTTTGTGGATGTGTATGTACACTGTTTCAGTGACTGCTGAACTAAACGCACTTGCTACGCACCTCTCATGGTGTAGGCGTTCATAAAGAGAGGTGTGCATTGGCTTTTCTTCAGTTTCTTGTGTGGTGGAGGAGAACTGATGTCCTGTTCGTTCATGTCACAAACAAACATGTCTTCTGGCTGTAAGGATGGAGAAATTATTTTGACTCATGTGATCCAAACAGGTTTTTCCCCTTTAAGGAGACAAATACCCACATCATATATGTAATACAGAATGGGATTTTAACTTTGTAAAGGTGCTATGATGCACAGCACTTATTCCAGCTTCCAATATTTTTTACTGACATTGTGTAGTGTGGATTACTTCCAGGTACTCTTTGTATTCAGGCTGCTGTCAAGTACATGTTTGTAAAATTTTCTCATGAAGGAGACAGCCTGTATCTAAACAACAGGAAATAGATCAAAAGGGAAAGTAGTAACTGATTCAAAGAAACATAGATGTACTTTTCCTTCCCTCTGTAATAGGTCAACAAAGGACATGAATTAAACTTATACATAAAATATTTCACCTGTTGAACTATTTTTTAAACTTCACTTTTAGTAGCTTTACCATGAATGTCACCTTTGCATCAATCAGCTACTTGCAATAGTACAGAGAATTGCTCAGGGCAGCAATAAAACTACCTTCTCTAATGCTGTTTTAAAAATCATCAGAAAATACAGGTTTCCTTACTCACTGTGATCAATCCACTGCTACTGCTAGTAAAGGACAGACCATCACAGTCTTGCCACAGCTATGCCTTTGCCTGCCTTAATTGCTCACATCCCTGGGAGCACTGCTGCGAAACATCAAGTTTTTAATCAGTGAACAGCTTCCTTTCCCTTCATATTGTATTTACCTTCAGATCTATAAAGCAAGAAATCCTTTCCACATGTTATTCTACTTTTGAGGGACTTCCATTAAATAGTTTACCATTTATCATTCTCTCCTCTATTTTTATTTTGAAAAGGAGCAGAAAAGGTCACTTTTTCCCGAGGAGATCCCATCTATTTACTAAGAATATCAAAGACAAAGATCTGTAATTGCTCAAATGAAAATGGAGATGAGGTGTTAATGCTTACTTAATTACCTATGTGCCACAGCAACCTGAAGCTGTAGCCAAACAGCTATAAAGCTTGACAAAGAATAAAGCTGGATTTGAATCACGTTTGAATCCCACAGTCTCCTGTGTTAATTTAAAGTAAAGAGATCATTGAGACTGATCTAGGATGGCTGCTGAAACATGTGGGCTTGCTTTGTCCTGTACCGAGCAAAATGCCCAAACATTTCAGCAAGACAATCAATAGTGTAGCAAGTTTCTAACTTTGTATAGAGAAAAATGGAACAAAGGTACTTCCATCTATCTCAGGATAAGCTTTGCGGTAAAAACACTGTTAAACATACCTGGATTCTTTCCTTTTGGACTCCTGAAGGTGCAATGTAGATTTCATCCCTAAGGAATTAACAGGGAAAAGCAAAAGACACAGGGCTGGTTTGACTGCACAGGCACTAGAGCTCTCAGTCCTCTGAAAGGGAACAAGCAAAACCAGTCCCCCATAATTTAATAACTTCCTTGCTCCTTCCATTGATGGACATGTAGATGGCTTTCAAAACAGAATTGAATCACATAAGGGCATATGAATCCTGTAATTTTCAGGGGTACAAAACTGTGCTTTCAGCTTAACATGAGATCACAAACATACATAGAAAGTGCAGCCTTACTTTTCCTACAAAGGAAAACACACATTTCTCCCCCACTGCCCACAATAATCCCAAGATCAAATCCCTAGAATTCAGAATAAAAATGTAACAAGAGAAATTGCAAGCAGATACTGATCTTTGAAAAAAAACAGTGACAAAACTGTCACTTAAAAATCCACAGAACACCTATAAGCAATATTAATAATCTGTAGTATTCTACAATGAAAATGCCTTTGTTTTTTGTTACAATCACATAGTTTAGGTTTTTAATGCATTTATGTATTTATTTATATTGGTAAAGAGACAACATTAATTCGTTGCAATCAAGTGACTGAGATCTGAGTAGAAGTGCATCACTTCTTGAAGAGTTACGTGAACAAAGGCTATAAAATATCTATTTTGATTTTAATTAAGATGATACCAAAAATATTTTTAATAGTAGCAACAAAACAATCAGATGTAATCTGTCTCAAATGCAATCACTATTTGCTTTCAACTGTAACATACCAATTTCAGGAGCATAGAGACATCTAGCGAATAATTAGCCAAGTTACAGAAACATTTCCTAGAGGACCATGAGATGTTTCTACTAATGGATGCTCAGAAAACCAATGAAGCTGTGGAAGTGTCAGGAGCACAACGGCTGTGAGAAGCAGCTGAGGGCTCACAGCCCCTCAGGGTCCCTGGGGCTGAGGGACAGGGGTTAGTGGTGGCTGTGCAGGGCTGGGAGAATGGCTGGACTCAGTGATCTTAAAAGGTCTTTTCCAACACAAATGGTTCTGTGATTATTAAGATTCTAGCTCTTCCATATCTTTGAAATCCAGGACACCTGTCAAAGCATCCTAGATTCATTTTTAAGTTGATATGCCATGTCCAAGTTCATATTTTTGCTCTGAGCAGCCAATAGGAACTCCACAGTGGGTAGTACCAATTAGGATTAGCTGATAAAATCAGCTGCTACAATTTCAATCCAATTTCAATTGTTCTTTAACTATTTCCTCTGTAACAATCCTAAGACAGTCTGATCTCTGCCTCAGAGCTATTAACGTTGAAACACAGCTACTCTAACAGCAGGTATCCAACAGTGCAGCCACACAGGTTGTTGCTCCCAGACCATGTATGACAGCAGCACCAACTCAAACATGCATTTCAGCGTGTTCTGAGCAAACAAGTTATGGAACTGCTGAGGAAGACTGCATTACTATGTGTGTTCTCTGCTGACAATCAACATGAATTGCGCTGAAATAATGAAGAAGAGAGGCTACATGCAGCTACTGATGAGAAATCAGTGCTAGAAACATCCTTCTGTAGACAAAGAACTTTAAAAACAAGAATTAACCCTCTTAGCATTCCTCTCATCATTATTATTGCTGTTGCTTTGCTTGCCAAATCAAACAGGGAAGTGAAATGACCTGCACAAAGACACTAGAATAACACAAATATTATCATTTAGAGCCTTTACTTCATATATGTTTCATATATACTTCATATATATTTGAGTAGCCATGGCTATTGGCATCTACATGCCATGCAAGCGTACCTCATAAAAACAATAGGTCAGGCACTTTTGAGTCTCACAACACCCTGTAAAAGAGGACAGAACTTGTACTGTGCAAACTCTTTTGCAGAATGAGGAAAGAATGAAGACTTCCCCTTTTTTCAGTGGCCACTGAGAGGAGCTCTGCCTCCATCAAAAGCTTGGAAAATATGAAAAGAGCAAACTGAAAATCCAAATGATGTTCCTTCATGGTGGATACACACCAAAAATTGCTTTGCTGTTACCTGACCTGCTTTAATTATATGTTAAGAGTATCTCCTTAGAAATTATCTCAGTAGAACAGTAATTTCTTTTTTAAAGTCATTGTCTTGCCTGCAAAATGTCTAGGGTGGGATTCACCTCATCCAACCACAGGCATTTGAAAGCTGTGTGCTGGGCAAAAGCCTCTGTAAATTTCATGGCCAGTGAGAGCAAAAAGGGAGAATGCATTGTTCCTTGATGACAGTTCATCTACATTAAACAAAGAAAAGGACAGAAACAAGTCACTCTTTGAAGCCGGCTCTCTCCATGAAAGGAGCTGTAATGATTAATTCAGACTAGCCACCTTCCTCCCACATGGTTATATTTGGAGTAGTGTCTACTCCCTCCTCTATCTTCTTACTCACTTTTGATTTTTAAGTATTTTTCATGAAACTGAAATGTCCTCACCAGCTACTTAACACAGTTGTTCTCTCTCTCTAACCATCACATCCTCTTTTCCATCTTTACTTACCCATGTTTCAAGCTGATTCCTCCACCAGTTCCTGTTACCCAGCCTAAATCATAAAAGAGTCTACAAAGCTCTGGGATGAGGTTTCTTGGATGTAACTTCTCCTAAAAAGAAAATAAAGAAATAAATTAAAAACCACCTGAAACATTTCAGTCCTGAACTGGGGCTTAAAGGGGTGGCACTCTCATACTACGGTATGAGAGTCTAATTCACGCTTATGAACTTCACTTACAAAATGGCAGTGTGTTTGCATGATCCCTTTAACACTTTGCAGGGGTCATTCACAGCTTGAAACAAATGAGCAAACCTCCCTCAAAAATGCATGTCTGATTCTCCTTCATAGGAAAGGCCTCATATCAAATCTATTTGAGTGCAGCTGCCCACAGGTGTTACACCAGCAAGATTGTTATAACCTACTGCCATAAAAAAGGAAAAAGAAATACATCTAACATCTCCCATTCTGAAAAGCTCAATTGGTAACTTCTCCTATTGGTCCCGTTTTATGTAGGTTTATTTTGCTTGATTTACAAATTACAGGAGAACAGAGTTTGTTAGTTCTGTTATAGAATATTTTCATATAGCAGCCAAAAAAAACCCCAACCCTGTAAAAAATACAGACAGATGGTTTTATGAACTCCATATTCCTAGGTTTTTACAGTGTGTAGTGGTTTGGTCCTGGCTGGGTGCCAGATGACCAGTAAGTCATTCCATCACTCCCTCTCCTAAACTGGACAGTGGAGAGAGAAATATAATGAGAGGCTTGTATGTTGAGATAAGGACAGGCAGATCACTCAGTAATTAGCATCACAGGCAAAATAGACTCAACTTAGGAAGAAATGGTTTCATTTATTAATGAACAACCAAAACGGAGCAGGGCGATGAGAAAAAAACCCTGAATCTTAAAATCACCTCCACCCATCACTCCTTCCCAGGACTCTCCTTCCTTCCCCCACCGTAGCACAGGGGATGGGGGTTTATTACAGATGGACTTTGCCGCTGCTTCTTCTCAGGAGGAGGCCTCATCACACTTCCCACTGCTACAGTGTGGGATCCCTCCCCACGGGAGACAGTCCCTCACAAACATCTCCAATGTGGGCCCTTCCCATGGGATACAGCTCCTCATGACCTGCTCCAGCATGAGGCCTCCCACGGGGGCAGCTGCTCACACCCTGCCCCAACGTGGGTCATGCACTGGGAGAACAGTCCTTCAGGTACCAACTGCTCCAGCCTGAGTCCCTCACAGATCACAAGTCCTGACAGCAAACCTGCTCTGGTGTGGGCTCTTCTCTCCCCACAGGCTCCCAGGTCCTGCCAGGAACTTGCTCCAGGGTGAGCTTCCCATGGAGTCACAGTCTCCTTCAGGCATCCACCTCCTCCGGCATTGGGTCCTTCACAGGCTGTGAGTGGATCTCTGCTTCCCAGTGGCCTCCATGGACTGCAGGGGCACAGCTGCCTCACCATGGTCCTCACCACAGGTCACAGAAGAGTCTTTCTTCCAGGGCCTAAGCACCTTCCTCCCCTTCCTTCTCCACTGACCTTGGTGTCTGCAGAGATGTTTTCACATTCTCACTCCCTGCTGCTACTTCAGTTTAGCAACTGCCTGGCAATTTCTTCTTCTCAAATATGTTATTCACAGAGGCATTACCTTTATCACTAATTGGCCAGGCCTGGGTCAGCTGTGGGGTCCATCTTGGAATTGACTGGCCCTAGCCCTATCAGTTAAAGGGGTAAGCTTCTTGTAGATCTTTGTTTAAAGAAGCCACCTCTGTAGCTCCTCCCACTACCAAAAACCTGGCCCAGGCAAAACCACTACACACTGAAAAAAACCCAACACAACACTGAAATCTTCATTTGCACAGCTAAAAGTGAAAACACCCCTCTCTCCAGCTCTTCACCATTGAAAACAACCACACACATCAAGTGTACTCTGAGTGAGCACACCCCATGTGCCAATGCCTGTGAAGCTGACACGCCACTGCAGACATCTAATGTTTACAGATTCAAATCAAGCTGAGCCCCACAGTACCTTATTTTGACTCTCTTACTCACAATGACATCACTGCCAACTTCTAACCCACATTCTATACTGGTATTGTTCATTTCAAAGAAAAATGATGTCTCTTCTGCTTTTGATGGAATAAGGACAAGGAGTAATGGGATGAAGCTGGAACACAAAAAGTTTCACTTAAATATAAGAAAAACTATTTCACTGTGAGGGTGATGGAACCCTGGCACAGGCTGCCCAGAGGGGTTGTGGAGTCTCCTTCCTTGGAGGTCTTCAAGACCCACCTGGACATGTTCCTATGCGACCTGATCTAGGTGAACCTGCTTCTGCAGGGGGGTTGGACTAGACAATCTCTAAATGTCCCTTCCAACCCCACCATTCTATGATTCTATGAAACATGTTTATAGTACTGCTATTGATTGAATCTACACAGCCGGAGAAACAGACTGTAACACTCCTATAGGTGTTCCATATTTTCCCTCTTTGATAAATCCAGATGTTCACTGCAAAATCTATACTCCTGGGAGAACATGAACGATTTTCACCACTTTAAATCATTAAAAAGGATTTCAAGAAGTTCAAAATCAGAAGCTACTTTCATCAAGAAGATATGAAAGTAAATATAATCAAGGCATTTTGACTGTTTTTTTTCCTGAAGAATTACAAGATCATAAACCAACCCTCAGATGGTACAATAGTATTTTTGCAGGATCAGTGAATACTGACTATAACCATAAGGTATCTAAACAAAAACTGCTGTAGCTAATGTTTAAAAGCCTGGGAGTGAACACCTGTGAAAACACCAGGTGACTCAACAAGATCACTCTTTGGCAAAGCCCAATTAGCAGCAGTTTTAAATTTGATTTTCAAGTTGAAGGATAGATACCAGTGGTTATCTCTTCCTCCACATCTCCAGCTCAAGATCAGACCCTCTAGTTCTCATATATATCACACATGAACAATTTACCTTCTTTTCTACACTGTTGCCATCTTAACACAGCTTTCCACATGCTGTTAGGTATGAAGGAAAACTCCAAAAATTTCCATGAACTAAAGGAAGTGACTAATTTTTCCAGCCGTTAAATTATTCTTTAGAAAACAAATTTACTGGTACATCTCTAAACAGAAACCAAAAGTATCCACCAGAAAGCATATTTCCAGCAGTAAATTTTCTTTAAAAAGGTATTGTATTCTGCAAGGCTGTGGCTGCTCAAGTAAAAAATCAGCCTTTTCCTATTTTAGTAAAATTACTGTACCTAATATGATTTAAAAAACAAAACAAACCCATCAAAAAAAAAGAATGTGGATCTAATACAAAGGAAAACAAGGTGGACCCAAGTTGCTTGTGAAACAAACACATTTGTGAAGGTTTTTGGGGATAATTTTCATACAGTATAAAACTGAACTACAATTTTATGACATTCTGGTAAATCAGCAGTGCTTTAAATATCATAGAATGATAGGGGTTGGAAGGGACATTTAGAGATCATCTAGTCCAACCCCACTGCCAAAGCAGGTCCACCTAGATCCGGTCACACAGGAACACATCCAGGCGGGTCTTGGAGACCTCCAAGGAAGGAGACTCCACAGCCTCCCTGGGCAGCCTGTGCCAGGGCTCCCTCATCTGAACAGTATACTAGTTTTTTCTTATGTTTAAATGGAACTTTTTGTGTTACAGCTTCATCCCATTACCCCTTGTCTTGTCATTAGAAACAACAGAAAAAAGGGATGCCCCAGCCTCCTGACACCCACCATTTATATACTTATAAATATCAATGAGATTCTCCCCTCAGCCTTCTCTTCTCTAAACAGCCCCAGTTCCTGCAGCCTTTCCTCATAAGGAGGATGCTCCAGTCCCCTGATTATCTTGGTGGCCCTGCACTGGACTCTCTCCAGAAGTTCTCTGTCCCTCTTGAGCTGAAGAGCCCAGAACTGGACACAGGACTCCAGATGAGGTCTCACCAGGGCAGAGTAGAGGGGACGCAGAACCTCCCTTGACTTGCTGGCCACACTCTTCTTGGTGCACCCCTTATGCATCTCTTATGTATCTCCCTTTCAGAAATTGCCTAGAAATCCTACATTTTTCCTCAGATATAAGCACAGACTACATAAGTGGAACCATACTGTTACTATTTGATCCTGACAGGTAGTAAATAACGATGAGGTCTCTCTGAAAAGCCACATGGTGGGAAGTTTGATGTGGTAACACAGAGCTGTGCTACAGTGTGTACACAAAGTGAGAAAAGCACCCTCCGTAAGCTTTGTGGATTTCTGTTTAAAATCTGTCTTTAGCATAGGAATGGATCAAATAAATGAAACCATCAAAAATAGTATTGTTACCCTTTAAAAAAGTTTGTTTCCTACAACACCTTCAGCATCATATCAAGGTTCTATAACACAAAGGGAGCTTGTTCAGAGGAGAAAGAAAGAGATGGGAAAGCAATGTGGTGAGGATGCCTATGCTGCTTAAAAGCCTCAGACTGTGAATTTTTTACAGCAAATACAAACCTCCAACCAAAACTGACCACTTACATTGTGCCCTTGTTATGTTCTGAGAGGATACAGGGAAGGATGAAGATGGCAGCCTGGGACAAGTCCCACAAGGTTTAGAAGCTTCTCCTTTAACCTTATCTTTAAGATCTCCAATGGCAGTGGAGTAACAAGCTCCTCAGGTCATCTGTTTAACTGTCCCAGGTTGGAATTATGTTCCTAATGCTTTAAGTAAGCTTTGCTCATTGAAACCGAAGTTTGACACCTCTCACCAAACACAGACATAAAGACAACACTCTTCACTTTCACTGCTGCTACAACATTTCATGTATTAAGGCATGAACTCAATCTCTCCCTCTCTGCTTTTTTTTTTTTTTTATGAAGCAGAATTTTAACTCTTTCCTGACAGGCCACACTACCCGGTCTGTTGATGACTCTCACCTCCCCTTAGCCCACGTCATACCTGGTGCTTGGACTGGCTTCCTGACCAGCCCTCACACAAACAGAACAGGTATTCTGGGGTGCAATAAGACTGTCCGGTAGGTCAAGGGAGGTTTTCCTCCTCTACTCTGCCCTGGTGAGGCCTCATCTGGAGTCCTGTGTTCAGTTCTGGGCTCCCCAGCTCAAGAAAGACAGGGAGCTGGAGAGAGTCCAGCACAGGGCCATCAAGATGATCAGGGGACTGAAATATTTCTCTGAGGAGGAAAGCCTGCAGGAACTGGGACCGTTCAGCCTGGAGAAGACTAAGGGGGAAATCTCATTAACACTTACAAGTATTTAAAAGGTGGATGTCAAGAGGATTTTCTCTGTTGTCTCCAATGACAGGATACGAGATAACAGGCACAAGCTGGAACACTGGAAGTGCCACTGGAACAGGAGCAGAAAATCCTTTCGTGTTGAGGTGAGTGAGCCCTGGCACAGGCTACCCAGAGAGGGTGTGAAGTCTTCTTCTTAGGAAGTTTCCAAACTCGCCTGGACACGTTCCTGTACCCCCTGATCGAGGGGAACCTGCTTTAGCAGGAAGTTGGGCTGGATGAGCTCTGGAGGGCCCTTCTCACCCCTAGCATTCGGGGCAATGCCGACTCGCGGTCAGGTTGCGGTGAAGTGTAGTAACGAGCAGCTGCGAAAAACCTCAAACAGTCAACAAAAAAAAAATCCACCCACAAAACAAACCTAACTCCCCTCAGAGTGGCCACAAATAAACAAACAGGCTACACGAAGTACCGCGAGCGCTGTAAGCGCAGCACGGCCGACTCCAACACCGGCAACGCAAGCGCACCCAGTGCCAAAACCCGCGGCCACGGCCCCGCCAGAGACAGGTCCTGGGGAAAGAGCGACTCGGCCCCGCGCGGCCCCCCTCACCTGCGCGGCGTGGCGGTCGGTGGCGGCCGCCGCCATGGCACCCGGCGGACGCGCAGCACAGGGGCCTTCCTCAGGCGCCGCGCGGGGGTCCCTTCACGGAGGCAGCGCAGGGTCTTTTCAGCGGGGCGGCACGGGGGCTTGCCGCTATCGCCTGTTTACTTCTGTCGCCGGGACATCAACCCGAGCGATACTCTGTTGCGCGGGCCCTGCCCCGGGTGGGATGGAGGGACCAACTTCCCCTGCCACTGACATCGAGGGGGCGCGAAGAGGCCAGTAGTGGTAGCTGTCGGAGACGAGAGGCAGTCAGGGCTGAGGAAGGCGTGTGTTTGTACCCGAGACGACAGAAGCAGTCAGGCTCGCGCTGACGCCAGGCTGGTGCTGCAGGCGGGCTGTCCGCTGGGCCAGGCGCTCGCCGGGGGCAGCTCAGGCAAGCTCAGGCAGTGAGGAGGGCAAACCCGAGATAGGGGACTTCTTCTCAGGCAGTGAGAGGGGCAGCCTCCGTGTGAGGAGAAGCAAGATGGCGGCGGCGCTGCGGCTGGGCTGCGGCGGCGGGAAGGCGCTGGAGCGGCTGTTGCTGCGCCCCTGGCCCGCGCTGGGCGCCGCGCACTCCGCCGCCGCTGCGGGGGCCTGGAGGTGGCTGCACGGGAGCCCGCGGCTGCTGGGTAAGTGTCGGCCTGCGCCCTCCGCGGCTGGTCGGTCTGTGAGTGCCCACGGCGCCGGGCCGCCCCGGCCCTCAGCGAAGGGCGAGAGCGGCGGGTGCGGGGCGAAAGGGCTGCGGCGAGGGCGGGGGAGTGGGAACGGTGGTGCGGTTTGGCTTCGTCTCAGTCTTGTCAGTGAGCAATCCCGCAACAATCCGAGTCTGGAGCGGAAATTGGGTCGGTGGGAGATGGGGCCTTCAAGTGTATGAGGAAAAAAGTGCTTATAGTTGGAAATAGTTGAGTGTCTTCTGGACCTAATGTAGTGAGGTCCTGAAAAAGAAGGCTTGTGGTTTGGGTTTCTTTTTTTTCCCCCCAGTTTTTGGCGATTCCACCACTTTTCTGTCATCTTGCTGTTCTGTAAGGAATGTGAAGGACAGCACACATTGCTGCACGGAACCTGTGAGGTTCTGGTGACAGCCTTTTTCCCTAGATAGTCCAATTTAAAAAATTACCTAGTTTGTTTTTAGTGTTGCATTTTCTAAAGTTTTCTGCCGACAGTTTTTTCCTTGGTGTCAGGAATATTTGTCTGTCTTTCAGATGCCGGTAATGGCAGCCTAGAAAGGATCTTTACTGGTGTGTGTAGGATTTGGGGGGAGTAATCCCTACATGCAGTTTTCCAGTGTAGAGATGAAAGCTTCTGAGCTCTCTGCTGATTTTGGTTTTATGTGTGGGTTTTTTTCCTGAATAACTTGCTTGCTGCAGATGACTAGAAGTTTGCAGTGGTTTTCCAGATAACTCATGTTAGCTTTGTGTAAGCTGTGCCACAAGCATTAAAACAGATTAGAAGTGTGTGCAACAGCCATCTGGGAGGCTACAGCAGAATTTCCAACTCTAACACTTGGCAGCTATAAGCAAATTGATACACCCTAGATCTTAATTTTAAAAGAAAGTATCTCTTAAATTCTTGGTTGTTTGAATCTATTTGGCAAACAAAATGTTTCTATATGCAAATTGTTTTGTAACTTGAGCAACATGTTGAACTTTCAGTGTACAGTTTGAAGGCAAACATCTCTGACTTTGAAGGCAAACATCTCTGACATCAGCAGTTGTCTTACAACATGTTTTAAATCTGCAGGGACAACTTGTGGATTTTTATAGCCAAATATTTCTCTTTCTAAATGAAATCAGCTTGTAGAATAGTACAATATTTACGTTTAGTTGTCTTGCCTGGAAGGCTGTTAACTTTGTCACCCACAACTTGCAAGGTCTTGTATTTAGCACCTTCAAAGAAAGCAAAGCATAGGGATGGTTTTCAAACTTTGTTTCTCTTAAAGTTTCCATATATACTTGCAGATTGGTGAGATGAGAGTTACACTGAAGTGTTTCCATAGGACAAGAAGGGAAAGAAGGCCATTTGAGTTGTAATGATTCTTTTACAGCATAAAGTATGGGACTGGATGTGGAAAAATGGATGTTCTTTATGTTTGTTTTGCTTTGTGCTGCTCCAGTGGTATGGAGAGGTTGTCAGCTCATTAAGAGGGTTTATATTCTCTTGCCTGCTGAAGCTTCTGAGCAGCCCTCAGCTCCCCGTGTCTTCTTAATTAGGAGTTAAGAGAATGCTGTAGGGTTTTTATTCCAAAAAGATATTTTTCCTTTGAGCTCTATGATGTGTCAGTCTTTCTCAAGTAGCAGAGAAGTTCATCTGTGTAATAATAAACCTTTATTAATTTCCTGGGCCTTACAAGTCAAGATGGTCTGAAGCGTGAAGGACAGAAATTCTTTTAGTTACTATTGTGAATACTTGTATGATCTCCCACTTAATGGAGGAATGGGTTTGTTCTGTGTGGTATGGTTTTGGTTTAATGTGACTGTTAATAACAAGTTAAGTGCCTGAGCAGACTGTTAGTCTGCTGGATTGAAAGGCATAATCATACAGCAGCTAAGGTCAGCTCAAATGCTGCTGCTCAGTTACAGTCAGCCTTCTTGCAGTGAGGCACAATAGTCTAGAAAATGGCAGTTTCTCATTTTCAGATTTGACATGTGCCTTGATTTGTGGATTCTTCATTCTGCTCTGTAACCTGTTTTATTTATTTATACTTCATGTGTATCTGCTGCTGGATCTTCTCTCCTAACTCCATCAAAGGACCTGAATGGACTGTGTGTTTTGTGGTAGTTGCTCATAACATGAAAAGGGAAGTGATACAGCAGCACAAATTTGTTGCTTAGTTTTGTGTTTGTGCTGAACCATGGAGCGTGTTTTGGGAAATCAAGTGTCTCTTCACTGAGGTGAAATGTGTGAACCACCATGTTTAAAAATTCTTTTTTTCTCACTGGAAATATGGAATGCTTTGGTTTTTTTTTCAGTGAAGTACATCCACTAGTTCTAGACATTTGTGGGATGTGAATTGAAAATCATGTGTGGTTGTCAGTTGACTTGTCAAGTTAGACAAAGGGAACAGAGGACACTTCTTTGCGTTCTATAATATGTTATATTTGGCTCACTGTCACCTGTAAATATTCTTTTTGAGTGATATATAATGTAATAAAAATTGTGAACTCATGCTTTACTCTTCCTTTGGCTATGGATGTAATCGCTCCATCACAGAAGGCCACTGGGCTGGGCAGGCAGAACTTGCCCTTGGTGGAGCTGTGCTGGCTGTCTTGAGAAACCTCCCTGTCCTCCATGTGTGTTGATGTGGCTGCTAGGAGGATCAGTTGCATCTGTGGCCTTCTCAGGCACAGAGATTGGGCTGTCAGATCAGTAGCTACTACGATCCTCCTTGCTATCCTTTTTAAAAATGGGCATGGTATGTCCCTCTTTCCAGTCACTGGGGACTTCACTTGACTGACAAGACTTTTCAGATATCACGGGGAATGACTTGGCAACTACATCAGCCAGTTCTCTCAGGACTCTGGGATGCATCTGCTGGTCCCATAGATTTATGTATGTTCGAGTTCCCCAGGTGGTCACAAAACCTGTCTCTTATAGTGGGAGGGACTTTGCTCCCCAGTCCGTGTCTTGAGGTCCACACATTTGAGAGGTGTGAGAAGAGAGATTAAGTGATAGTAGGAAAAAAAAAGGAAATAGAAATAATGGAAAAACTATGTAACATCTTTAAGTCTACCTCATCTCTGAAGTATGGTTGAGTACCTACATTCTTTTACAAGTGTTATGATGTATTATTTCATAATCTTGTAGCAATAAGAAAGATGAGGCTGGATTTAATGTTCATACATCCAATAATGAATTATGGATCAAGGGTGGACACTTTTAATTCCCTTAAATCATTGTGTATCAATTGAAGTTTTACTTCTGTCTTTGTCTTCTCTGAAATACTAACCATGTTAACTCATAGCAGTTGGAAGTAGGGATGAGAAGCAGTCTCTCTTCAGGCGACATGCTTTTCAGTTCAGAATATGTGTGAGGTTTTTTTTTCCTTGCCTATTTTTTTTTTTTTTCAGGTAATGAGAAGAAAAGGGGGAATAAAAAGGCTTAATTTCCAAGTTTTTAAAGCTATTCCTGCTTCCTCTAAGCCCTGTCCTGGGAAAAACCCTGCTTGAAGGCATGCAACATGCTGCTCAGCAGTGCCCTATCACTCTGTTTAGGGACTGACTGGGCAAGTTCAGTCAATTGCCAGTGATCTGAAGTGATCTGCTGGATGACTCTGCCTACACAGTGTGGCAGGGCCAGAGAGGTTGTGCTGTTGCATTGCTTACGTACATTGGATTTTACAGATCTTTTTATTTCACTTGTCATGGGAAAGAAAAGGCTGAGGATTTGCTTGGATTGTATATATAGAGATGTACCCAGAAGAAGAATCTCTGTAATGAGAAGGTTTTCAACCTTTTTAATAGTCATGAGATCGTCACTGCAACCAGACAGTTTCAGCCTGCAAAAAGGATAAATAAGCACTGGAAAAGTTTTATCAGTAAAAGAGATGGATCATCAGGATCTGTTTTTTATATATCTTATTTTTTACTTAGGACAGAATTTAATTTGCTTAATATTTTGTATAATTTATGACTTTCTATCTGAGTTATCCGTTGTTCCCTGTGTAACACAGGTTCTATACCTAGTGGCTTGATTTCCTTGGTGCCCTTGGGATTGTGTGCTTGTATGAAAATTTAACAAAATAGCATCATAGTGAGTTATTTGTTCAACTGTCTTTCAGATTCCTGTACTTTCATTTTCACTTGTGTTAAGCAGTAACCAAGAAAATAATTACACTGAAAACGTATTAAGTCTAGACAATCCTGTGCTTCTTTTACAGGCATTCCTGGTATCAAAGTTCTCATGCCTGCACTTTCTCCTACAATGGAAGAAGGAAACATTGTGAAATGGTTAAAAAAGGAAGGTGAGAGAGCATTTCCTGTGGCCACATTTGTTGTAATTCTTCAACTATATAAATCTGTTCTGTAGGAATAACATTATTTTTCCTGTATGTTGAAGCAAAATGCTTGATATATGGATACCATTGTCTTGGAACAATATCTACTTTGAAATTGATGGTTTTATTCTAATTCCCCATGTTGTCACATTGTTTGTTAACTTTGGAACTCTGAGAGCCTTTGACTTTTGGGAGGATCTCTGTTTCGTTATTGGATTACAAAATGACATGAAAGAATTTTCTATGGTTGCTATTTTTAATATTTGCATTATAATCTAAATAGTAGAAAAGTTACTTTGGTAACACAGATTCCAAACAGGGAAATCTTTTCCCCTAAAAAAACAACTTTAAAACAGAAGCCAAATTACTCCTCAAAAAACCCACTCTAACAACCTTACTTGTCTTAGGTTTTTTTCAACAACTGGAAAGTAATGCACTTCTGTTCAAATATATTGGAGCAGAGAAGTAAGTAGTCTCAGCATATGCTTTGTATTCACATAAGTTGCATATAAATGGGAAATGTTCTGCAGGACACCTTTCTTCCCTGTCGTACCCTTTCCCTTCTCCAATTTAGTATTAAAACTGGATTTTAACTGTAGTTTTGGATTCCAGGTAGAAGTTGTCCATTGGTACAGGATGTGTTGCAGAGCTCCATGTGACTGTAGGAATGTACCTTGTTCTCAGGCATTAGTAGCTTTGCTAGAGAGACGAAATATGTTTGAGGAAAAGAAAATATCTTCAGTCATACTGCCTTTGACCAACATAATTTGTTGTGCTAAACACGTGCTTTGACTAATCTGCCTCAATAAACCGTTTCCTTTGCTCATCTTCCAAGTGTTGACACAGCCTCCATCATTGTGTTACTTCAGTACTTTGCTTTTGTATGTTCTGACTGCATTTTGAGAGGTGGCTGAAAGGCAACTTGTTGCTCCAGTAGTGGACGTGACATTTTGCTTGTGAAACTTGTAGTAAGAATTTCTGTAGAGCTTACTAGGAACAGTATGACAGCCTATTCCCAGAAAAAAGTAGTTGCACCAATGTTCTTGAAGCTTGAAGCTTTAGTTAGTCAGGTATCAAGTCCAAGATTATCCACAGAGAAAGAAACAATCCCAAGTCCTTTTGCTCTTCATTAGTTGTCAATAACTGTAATATGTTAAAAATCAACAGTAGTCTCTTTTATGATAAAGAAAGCTTCAAAATTGAAAGAAAAAGCCAAGAAGAGAGCACTACAGGATATGAGCTAGGTTCCAGTTGGCTTGCCGACGTGAATGAATCAGTTTTCCTCACAAAAAAGTCTTGGGATGCAAGAGCTATACAAAAGTGGTTTTTTTCTCAGCCTTGGCCCTACATTTCCACCCCAGCACAAACGGGACAAAAAAAGATCCACACCTATTTTAATTAAATAAAAATAAAACCTTAGGTGATGACTGGACTTTGGGAGAAAACTATTTTAGGATTTTTATTGTTCTACCTTCTATTTAGAAACAACACCCAAGGTGAATATAGCATATTGTCTTATTTGGCAAATCTGTAACCATAACTAGTTCCCGTGGATATTTTTTTTGCTTCATAATGAGAACACTAAAAAAGTGAAAACAAATTTTGAAGAGAAAAGCAAGTGATTAAATTTTTATATTTCTTCTGTCTGCAAGGGATGCTCATAGCTACATAATCTTCCAGGGAGTTGGCAATCTAAATGTAGTGGCATTAGTGAATATAAATATTTGATAATCCAAGAAAACAAATATTTTAAAGGAATCAACAGAAGAAATAGAAATATTTGGTATCCAAGAAAGTAAATATTTTGAAGGAATTGACAGAAAGCTGAAGGTTGCGTAGGAAATGTTGTTCCCAAGGTATAAACCAGCAGGGGGCAGCAGAAGACTGGGTAATTTTTGTGCTCTTTGTGTAAATACGAAATGTTTTCGTTTTAACGTTTCACAGGATACACAGATAGATGTGTTTGGTGTTGCAGAAAAAAAAATGCTGAAGTTGCTTGAGAGCCTGATTTCTGATTGTTAATGTAGTTTCATATTGATTCCTGCAGATAATAAATTTGTTTTCATAAAAAATAAAGCTGTGTTTCTGAAAACTTGTGTTTATTATGTATTAATTCAGTCTTGAGGAAAGATGGTAGATTGACAGCCCGGGAGACTGAAATCCTCTTCTTGTGTGGGCTGGAAACAGAATAGGCAACAATACTGGCAGTTCCTTCATGTAGTGTAACTCTGCTGTCTGCTGAGACCTGTGGGGACTTCAGTCTGTCTGATCCGTCACCTTGGGTGTGATTTGCAAGGAGCACTTCAAAGGATGCAGTTTGTATCTAGTGGTTTGTGTCTTTGTCTGTCAGCAGTTGAGCAGAGCACATAGGTTATTGAATAACAATTGAATGTGATTTCCTAGAGCAAGGCTTGGCCCCAGAGGAGATCTTAGTCAGTCATCCTAGCTATGAGAACTTCATAATTTTAAAAAACCCCAACAAACCCCACCTAGGATTTTTCAAGGACATTATATGTAACCTCAGAGAACTACCATTTAAGCAAAATGTGTTGCAAATACTGCTGTCTCAGAAAGCATAAGAGCAAAGATCTGCTCTGCAGAACTGTTCTTTCCAGTCCTGTCTGTTGGAAAAGTTCATTTGTAATTGATGTCAAGGTGGCCATTGATTAAGAAAATAAATCCAGATGGGAAGCTGCACATACTTAAGTATGACACAGAGTGATATCAGAGATGAAATTAAATGCTTAGATAGATAATACTGTTGCAGCATTTCTAATATTTCATATAAAAATTATTCATGTGTTAGGCTTGTATCTGTTGTCCCTGGTTTTCGATAGTCTGTGGGGAAAAAGTTGTTTTGTTTTGTTGGAGGCTGAAATACTCAACTACTTCAACATTTGTCAATATCATTTGAATTTTTATGTTGGCCATCTAGTCAGTATTGATCTGAATCCAGACCCATAACATCTTGATCATTTGCTAGCAGATATTCTCTTCAAAAGCAGAAAAGTAGCTTACTTCAAAATTAATCTTAGATTACGTAATGTAGGAAAGCAATTTTTAATACTTGTGCATATTTTTATTTCACAAAGTAAGTATGTTTCTAAAAGACTTTTTTGACCATAGGAGATTGAGAAACAAGCTTGCAGATATGCTTTCCAAAGAGATTAATGTTCCTGAGGTCTTTAGTGTCTTTAATAGAGTAGATAGAAAACTGTGATACTTAAAGGTGTTGCCTGCGACTCTTGTCTTTAAAAAAAAAAGTCAATTTTAAATACCTTACTCTGGCTTATGGCTAGCAATGAATATGGAAAGATTTTATTCATGGCAATGGTACTGAGTGACAACATTCTGGAAGTAAGTTTCATTGATTGTGTACTTCCTCTTGGAAACCTAATGTAAATGTTAGTGTTTGGAATATGTTGATATTCTCTTCAGCAGTTTGTTTCTCTAAATCTTAGTGGTTTTGTTTGGAACTGAAGATACAATATGGTAATGATGGATAATCAACTAGCTATATTAAAGGACATAAAATGGCTATATTACAGGAATATCTCTGTCTTTCATAGTTAGATGGATCTGAAAGGAAGTTTATGTGAAGTATTCTGAAGTTCTGTGATCTTTTGCAGGTGAAACAGTGAATGCTGGAGATGCATTGTGTGAAATTGAAACAGACAAAGCGGTGGTTACCATGGAATCAAGTGATGATGGCATATTGGCTAAAATACTGGTAGGGATGCTGCCTTGTCTTCAGACTGTTGTTTAGCAGGTGACCTGAAATACTAGTTTAGATAGCTAGATTTCCTTCTGTTCAGCTTTCAGAGTAAACCACTTAACTCTCACTGGGAATGCAAGTAGTTGCTCTATTTTTTTACATGTGTACCAGGCTACTGGTACATGATTCTATCTGTGATTGATTTTCAGGTAACCTGATTGAGTTATATTGTTTTGTATGTTTTGTGCCTTATGAATGAGACGTCATGAGATGTTGCGGTTTATGACAGATCTTACTCCAAGTTACAGAAAAGCAAGTGACGATCAGTTAGTTGGACTACAGGATTTTCCATGGTACTTCACCCAGGGTGGATGATTATCTTCTGCTGGATATCAAAGATGGAACATTATACAAAATAGACCCAGAGGACAGTTTTTAGAATTATTATTTTCCTGTGATGTTAAAATTAGATTGATTAAGCTTAATATGAAAAATGGCAACGGGGATGAATGTGAAGTTTTCCAAACCTCATTTTGGAGTATTTGTATGTATGTGCATACGTAACACAGATAATGCTCATTTTGTTTGGGTTTCTTGTTTATGTTTGGCTTTAAATCCTGTTCTGTCCCAAGATGGAAGCAATAACAACTGGACTAGAGAGATCAGGATGAAGGACTTAGTTCTATCCTTGCATTGCTCAAGGTCTGCTTGAAAGTTCTTTGCGTACTGTATTCTAGAAAAACAAGTAAAATTCTATATATTTTCCTTTCTCTGTCTCTTTTAACATTTAAAAATTTTAATTAAAAAGTTTATTATTTGAAAATGACCCAATGTTAATTCTCATCAGAACTTAGAAGGATGGGGCTGTGATTCTGAGCCCTTCTGTTTCTGCTTCTGTGATATTCTGTAAATTTCTGAAAGCCCATATTTGATTCTCAGAAATCACGGGAGGCTATTTTTCTGATCCATTAACTATGTAGATTGGGAAATGTGTTTTAGAGTTTTTATCTTTGTGGAGGGAAATGCAAATTGTTGTTAAGTATATATAAAGACAGGGAAACTATTTTTCTATCCCTTTGAATATTCAGTACTTTTTCTAACATTTTCCCCATACAGCATCCAGATGTGTGGAGTTCTCTTATTTATTCTGTGAAGGCTTAAACTGGTAGCTAGCCTCGGATATCTTTTATTTTTCCCTTTTAGAAGTTGGGTAGATAAACATGGATAATCTTAAATAATAGTTTGTAATGAATTTGCAGTTTGGTTAAAATCAAAAACTTGCTTGGTTACGAAAAACTTGCTTGGGCAGCCAAATAAGCAGCCAAATGGTGAATGAGGTTCTGCAACATAGTATTTCTCAGGTTTTATGCATTATGTAAAGAGCTCCTTACCACACTTAAACATCCTGCCTATGAGCTAGTGTCGCTGAGAAAAAACTTTAAACACTTTGTGATGTTTGAGCTGTAGGATACAGAAGAAATCTACTGTAATCACTGTGCAGCTTCTTAGCTTTTTTTTTTTGGTGGTAGATATGTTAAAATGAATGTCTCAACTCTAAGAGCATTTTGGCTAAGAGACTCATTGGCTGACTTGGTGTGCAGCATGTCAGGTTTTGTTGTTCCAGGACTATTAATTTCACTGGTATCTTTTCTGTCAAAGAATCCTTTGTGCATTGAAGCATTGCTTGATAACACTGGTTTCTGGCATTGTAGTGTTTGCCTCTCTGCCTCTTTACTCTTGGGTACTATTCCGTTGCTTGACCACCCAGTTGCATTTACAAAGTGCTACTGGGGTTTAAGTGAAACGCACACCACGAGGACAGCACGAGTGTTTGCCTCTACTTAAGTGAAGTCCAGTATGATTTGGTGCAGAGGGAATGCATGATTATGGAGTTGTGTGGTACCACTCTGTTACCACCACACTCTTACAGTGAACACAGAGGGCTTTTGTTCTGGTTGAGCTTTGTATTTAAATACTGCTGTTAACTTCATCTGCAAGTTTTCTTACTTCAGCTCATACGTTAAATTTTCAACTCCAGCATTCAAGATACAAAGAATATGCCATTATGTTCATGTGAAAAGTCAGATTTTAAACGACTTGCCTCTGTATTGTGTGGGAACTTTGGTAACAGAAAGGACTAAATTTCAGTTCTCCAGGACAAGATTCAGTTGTGTTTTTGTCCCTTTCAGTTCTTTGCCTCATTCCTTGTATATCTTTCATATCATCAAAAAAACATAACAAAAGGCTGCAAAAAATTATGAAGCAAGAATGTCCCAGAGATGAAACTCCCATCTCTTTGTACAATCTTGATACAGTGTCATAGAAAATGGGAGCCATGCAAGTGAGCATGTTGTTTAAGACTAAATGATACATAGACAAAATCTGTACTAATTAAATGTGTGACTATCCAGCAATGATAATGATCTTCTGCTGCTCTTGTGTGTGGAAATCATGGTGTTTTTGAAAAGTAATGCTGCTAGATACAGGATAGACACCTCAAAGTACATCTGCTCAATATGTCCAGCAAAATTTTCAGGCCCTGGATATCTCAGGACGTTTTCAGTAGCTAATATAACTTTATTCTTGGAGGTACTCAATAGGCTCTAACTTTCTTTCTTTGATTTCTGAGTGCTACTTTTATATTTATGGGACTTTGGGGCGTAAGTTAATATTCCTCACCTTATAATAGCAATTGTAATTAATTTCAGTCATAACTCATCTTATTAATAGTAGGAATAAAATGGAATATGTTTTCTTGATGAAGTGTCATTAATATGCCTCAAGTTTTCACATCTTCCATTTTTAGTCATTGAGTCTAGACAGTGCAATATGTAACTTACTGTTCCCATTGTCTTAAATTTAGGTGGAAGAAGGAAGCAAAAATGTACGCTTGGGCTCACTAATCGGTCTGCTGGTAGAGGAAGGACAGGACTGGAAGCAAGTTGAAATACCAGCTGACAGCGGTGATCCATCTTCTCTGGCCCCACCAGCACCTGCACCTGCCTCAGCTCCTGCAGATCTGTCAGTCACAGCTCCACCTAAACTGGAACGTCAGCCTGGAAAACTGCAGTAAGTTTCTGTGTTTGTTATGAAGTGGAACTCTTATTTAGTTAGATGGGTAGAGCTGAATCAAGAAGAATCTTTTGTCCCTTGTTACCTAGTATTAAGCTGTTAATTTAAGAGATTGTTTCAGTATGTGTGAAGTAATAAAGCTTGCCTGCCCAGAATATTCCTTTGCTTGTAAGCCAATCTAGGCAAGATAGCTTTATTAGAACACCCTCTATAGGTGTGTATTTTTCTGACATACTTTGTATGGATTCTAAGCTTAGATAAGGAAGAAGTTTTATTTACAGATGATGGACACTAATGCATCAGATGCTTAGTTTAACTTGTTTTATCTTTGTAGGAGGAAAAATAAACAGATATCACACTCCAAAATCCTTCCAAGCTCTTGCACATTTGATATTGGAAAAAAATTTCATCTTTTTATAATGGAGGAATGTGGAAAAACTCAAAACTGTTTTTACATGCTCTTCATTAGTTTAGCTTAGTCTGTTAGGATACTCTGGACATTGCAAACAACTCAGAGGGGGAATAAATTAACCCCAAATCTTAAGTCAGGTAACAATAATCTATAATTGTGTTGAAGGATGTGCCTTATTTGAAGGTATTACTTATCTTCCAAGCAGAGGTGTTACTACTAAGCATACTCCATGTAGGTCAAGATGGCAGATATACAGGTTTACTGGTATTATACTATGTATCAAATATGTTCTGATTCACATGTTTAAGTGTAGGAGGAGAGCTTAATATTTAGTCTACTGAAGCAGATAGTGAGTTATGCAGCTACATCTGTATGGTTTTTGCTTTCTGAAAAAGTAGCCATTTCATTAAATCAATCCTATAAAATAAATTTTATGCTAGGACAAAGGTAATGCTATAACTAGAATTAAGCTGAGTTAATGAGGGAAATATAACTAGCTAAACAAATAACAGAAGTGAGCAACCTTCTTCTCTGAGCTTGTAAAACTCATTTTTTAATGTTCCTATAACAAGCTGATCTTAAAAAATGTGTTCGATTCCTCCCCAATGACCCTTTTTCAGAGGAATCCACAATGTTTCATTGCTACTGGAAGAAGTGTTTGGAGATAAGTTTTCCACTCTTTCTTTTGATCCCTTTAAGGTCATTATTGTGTTGTTAAATTCAACTTTGCATTAAAGTTTGATGAAGGGGCACGGTCTGACTTCAGTGTTAGGATCCCAGCTGTTGTACAGAACTCTGTTTTCTTCTTCAACTGTTGGTTCTGAACTAGAGCATATATTGTGTAGTTTTGAGACACATTAAGTAAGTTAATCTTACTGTTTAAATAGGAGTTTTTTTCTCCTCGTGTCTTTAGGGTTCGCTTTAGCCCTGCAGCTCGTCACATTCTGGAGACGCACGGACTAGACCCAAGCAACGTTACACCTTCTGGGCCTCGAGGAATCTTCACCAAAGAGTATGTAGATATTTCAGTAAAGCTGCAATCTCATGTTCCCGTGTTCCTTTCTTTGGACCTAGAGCAATCTCCATGAACTTGAAACATCCATTTATTTGAAGAGGCAACTTTTTTTATTCCTCTTTTTTCTTTTTTTTTGCTGTGGGGGAATGGTTTAGTTAAATTTGAAAAACCTGTTGAGAAGTATGAAGAATATGTTAGAAAATATTGTAAGAAGCCTTTACTTAAAAAAACCCAACACCTTTTTTGGTTTTCTCTCCCATCTAAGCTGTGTGATACTGCTGTCATTTCCTGTAGCTCAGCCTGGTAGCGGCTGTCAGCTCCTAGGCAGCACTGTTAACTATCATGATTGATCTCAAAAATTTTGCTTCTCAGATGTCTTCAAAGCCAAACTTCAGAACTTAGCTTCTTTTCTCTGGGGAGTTCAGATCTTTTGCTGCTTTCACTGAAGTTCAATTATTCATTCAATATGTGAATTATATGAATATATAATTCAATTATGAATTATGAAGTTCAATTATTGACTTGGATGAGGGGACAGAGTGTACCCTCAGCAAGTTCACTGCTGACACCAAACTGGGAGGACTGGCTGATTCCCCAGAAGGCTGTGCTGCCATTCAACAGGACCTCGACCAGCTTGAGAGTTGGACAGAGAGGAACCTCATGAGGTTCAACAATTACAAGTGCAGAGTACAAGGAACATGGCATGGGGTTCCATGCACCAGTACAGGCTAGGGGTCAAAGTGCTGAACAGCAGCTCTGCAGAGAGAGACCTGGGAGTCCTGATTGATAATAAGCTAAATACGAGCCAACAATGTGCCCTCGTGGCCAAGAAGGTCAATTTCATCCTGGGATGCATCAAGAAGAGTGTGGACAGCAGATCAAGGGAGGTTCTTCTCCCCCTCTACTCTGCCCTGGTGAGGCCTCATCTGGAGTACTGTGTCCAGTTCTGGGCTCCTCAGCTCAAGAGGGACAGGGAACTGCTGGAGAGAGGCCAGCATGTTGCCACCAAGATGATCACGGGACTGGAACACCTTTCATATGAGGAAAGGCTGAGGGAACTGGGGCTGTTTAGTCTCGAGGAGACTGAGGGGAGATCTTAACATTTACAAGTATCTAAATGATGGGTGTCAGGAGGTTGGGGCATCACTTTTTTCTATTGTAGCTAGCAACAGGACAAGGAGTAATGGGATGAAGCTGGAACACAAAAGTTCCATTTAAATATAAGAAAAAACTATTTCACTGTTCAGGTGAGGGAGCCCTGGCATAGGCTGCCCAGAGGAGTTACGGAGTCTCTTTCCTTGGAGGTCTTCAAGACCCACCTGGACACGTTCCTATGTGACCTGATCTAGGTGAACCTGCTTCTGCAGGGGGGTTGGACTAGATGATCTCTGGAGGTCCCTTCCAACCCCTACCATTCTATAATTCTGTGAAGTCTGTCAAGATTCAGGCTTTTTTCTTTTTTTATTAAGCTGGGGAGAGCAGTGAAGTGTTATGGTAAGAGATCCAGAGTTCTTTTTTTCCCTCATGTTTGTTTTTTTTTCTCTATCTTCAGTTTAAAGAATGTTTATTTTCAAACCTGTGGTTTGTTATGACCAAGTTTCTGGTAGTTTACTATACTTTTTGAGTGTTCTGATGTAATGATTGTCACTCAAGCCAGTGTATAAAGATTTGTTGTGGTAGATTCAGAGCTCTTAGCCTTGAAATGGTGCATTATCTTCTTGGTAGCAGGGATTGGAGATGAGGGTTTTGGCAGGAATGCTTATTTTTGTTCTCAGTAAAAATATTCTTTGTGACAAATGCCATCATTCATCTACACGGGCCTGCTGTAATTGTAGTACCATTCAGGGACAACCAGGTTAGTATAACTTCTAGTTGAATGCATAGAAGCAGACAATTTGTCTGCTGTCTCTTCAAAACTCTTTTTCATACGGTCTTTGGCTGAGTTGAAACAAAAAAAGGAGTCAAATAGATATAGTCTATGTAACAGCAAATTATCATAGATAGTTTTATCTCAATTATGTAAGTGTAGTGGTGATTTATGGTGTATTACTATGCTATGACAGGTGGAACCTCTCTAGGACTTGGAGCTTTCTAATTAACATTCCCTGGTTGTCATGGAAATGTAGCAAAGATTTTTGTGTAGCTATGACAATTATCTAAAAATCATTTTTCTTGAAAACTTGCTTTCTTCTATATAAAAGATTTGACTTTGAAATGTAATTTTAAGTTACAGATTGGGATTTTTTTAACCATTCTTTTAAAATAGAGGTTGTAGACATCTGAAACATTAACACTGCTATTATGTTCAGTTTGAAATGAAACGTTTGCAGATTTTTTTGTAGAGAGCTGCTACAGATATTCAGGGAAATATTTCCTTTGCTAAACTCAGATAACCGTTGAAGTACGTGCCGTGCTTTAGAGCTGAGGGACTCATGCGTTCTTCTCCAAGTAGACTGGCAATTGTTATTTTAAGGGGGTGTTGTAAGTTCACTTTTTACTTTTAAATTGACTCTGAGATTCCATATTGAACAGGGCTCTGGCTCACCAGGTTATAGGAAACAAAGAAAAATAATGAGCTATGTAAATAAGCAAGATCCTTTCCCTGTAACTTTCTGTCTCTCAGTTCAATTCACTGTAAAACTTTTTAGCAGCAATAGGAGCTTTCACTTAGTAGCTTCCTCTGTTATAAGCTCCTCTCTTGGTAGGCTGATACTTCATTTCTCTTAAGTGTCTGTGCAAGCCTGAATTGCTGTTGTCTTCTTCCTGCTCATTTTTATTTTGTGTAGTGCGAGCTTTTAAATTTTTTTTTAAGCAATATCCTCTGCTTTCTTCAGAAATACTTTAGAAAATGGATGTGTCAGTTCACAGTAACTCTCAGCTTCTGTCAAAGATTGCACCGTGTTCCCAAACATCAGCTCTATGCTGCCTTTGGGAGAGCTATGTTAAAGTTGTTGATTGTTTCAGACTACTTCTGCCATTTCTCATCCTGTTGACTACTGAGATAGGGGTTTATAAATGCAACGACAAAAAGCAGGAGGAGAAAGCTAGTTACGAATAATAACTATTTTTCTGAGACCATGTTTGTCCCATCTGTACTTTCCTACAAGCTGTCACTGAGTGTGATTTGAGACCTCAGAGCTGCTCAGTCATTTGCAGTTTCAGCGTGTCAATATGGCAGAGTGCACACATGTGGTGCTGCTTTCCCGGAGTCATTTCTTGGAGGAGGAACTGAGTGAAGGCTGAGGAAGTGGGATCCGTGCTGCGTGTGGTTTTATCAGGTGCCGTTACGGAGGGATGAGTTCCTTCTGTAGTGTTGGTAGTGCGGTAAATCTGATACTGAGAAGTTTCTGATGTCTCTGCTCATCCTTTTCCTTCTTCCACGAAATCTGATAATAATTGAGTCATCAGACGAAAGGGGATGAGGACAATTTAGTAACAGTTATTATTTAATAACAGTAACTGCCACCAGAGGAAGCTAGTGTCAATCTGTATGTCTCCTGTTGCAACGTTGGATCCTTTCTGATTTTTAGGGGTTTGTACTACCTCTATTGTGTCCATTTCAGACAAAGTACATCGTAAGCACAAAAGACTCAGTTTGCTTTCTGCAGTCTTTGGATTTTGGCTAACATTAAGTGGAAAGACTATTGACTTCTGTAGTAGTGGTAAAGTGAAGTGGAACAGAGTTGCTAGAATCACCATACTTCTAATAATAACAGTATGATAATGCATGCTTTTTTAAAATAAATGTTTACGAAGCTCTGGTATCTGTCCTGGGGAGCAGATTGCTGTCTCTCATATTTGATACATCTTACTCTCATCTTTATCCATTACTATTTGTACTGGTAGAGGCTTATGGAGTAGTTGGGAAAATGTGTCCAACTCTTCCTTTTCCAGTTCTAATAAAGTATCTGTTTACTTGACTTTTCCTGATATCTGTTGAATCTGATTTGCTCTGGTGCTTACACCAACACTAGTTACGTGAAGGCTCACAGTCTTACAGCCATGTGAGTCATAACTATAGTTGTACCTACTTTCATTAATGGGTTAAATCATGTGGAATTAGTAGAGGCAAATTATTTTTATATGTATTTATAACAGATATTTATATAATATATAAATTATACAGGAATGATGATTTTATATATGTATATATACATATATCTCATACTTGTGCTTGAGTTTCAGAAAGTGTTGAGTGCATCTCCTAATCTAAAAATAAAGTCAATTTTGTCAATATACTTTTCAGTTAACACACTAAAAGCCACTAAAGCAGAAGTCATTGCTAAACCACTCTCCATCATCTTCAGTAAGTTGTGGAGAACAGGAGAGATGTCTGAGGACTGGAGGAAAGCAAACTTCACTCCATTCTTCCAAAAGGGCAAGAAGAAGGAGCCGGGTAACTACAAACCAGTCAGCCTCACCTCTATCCGTGGAAAGGTGATGGAACGACTTATCCTGGGTACTGTCTCTGGGAATTTAAAGGACAAGAGGGTCATTTGGAGCCGTCAACGTGGCTTTACCAAGGGAAAGTCAAGTTTGACCAACCTGATAGCTTTTTATGAAGATGTAACCAGGTGATAGTGCAGTGGATGTGTTTTATCTTGATTTCAATAAAGCATTTGCCACCACCTCCCACAACATCCTCACAGGAAAACTGAGCAAGTGTGCGCTGGATGATCATGTAGTGAGGTGGATTGTTAACTGGTTGAAGGGAAGAAGGCAGACAGTTGCGATCAATGGAGCAGGATCTAGTTGGAGGCCTGTACCTAGTGGAGTCCCTCAGGAGGCAGTGCTGGGACCAGTACTGTTCATATATTCATTAATGACCTTGATGAGGGAACAGAGGGCACTGTCAGCAAGTTTATGATGATACTAAACTGGGGGAAGTGGCTGACACAGCAGATGGCTGTACTGCCATTCAACGAGACCTGGACAGGCTGGAGAGTTGAGTGGGGAGAAATCTAATGAATTCAACAAGTGTAGAGTCTTGCATGTGGGAAAGAATAACCTCATGTACCAGTACAGGTTGGGGAATGAACTCTTAGAGAGTAGTGTAGGGGAAAGGAACCTTGAGGTCTTGGTGGACAGCAGGATGACCATGACTCAGCAATGTGCCCTCATGGCCAAGAAGGCCAATGGCATCCCCGGCGTGTATTAGAAGAGCTGTGGTTAGTAGGTTGAGAGAGGTTCTCCTCCCCCTCTACTCTGCCCTCTTGAGACCGCTTTTGGAATATTGTGTCCAGTTCTGGTCCTTTCAGTTCAAGAAAGTCAGGGAGCTGCTGGAGAGAGTTCAACACAGGGCCATCAAGACGATTAAGGGAATAGAACATCCCCTTATTATGAAAGGCTGAGGGAGCTGGGGCTCTTCATCTTGGAGAAGAGGAGACCGGGATGGCCTCATTAATGTTTACAAATATGTAAAGAGTGGGTGTCAGGAGGATGGAGCCAGGCTGTTCTCAATGATGGCCAATGACAGGACAAGAGGCAGTGGGTATAAGCTGAAACATAAGAGATTCCAAAGAAATACAAGGAAGAATTTCTTCACTGTGAGGGTGACGGGCACTGGAATAGGCTGCGCAGATGAGTTGTGGAGTCTCCTTCTCTAGGGACGTTCAAAACCCACCTGAATGAGTTCCTGTTTGACCTACTCTAGGCAAGGGGATTGGGCTCGGTGATCTCTCAGGGTCCCTTCTCCTTAAGATTCTGTGTTTCTATGATGTGGCTGTGATAAGTAGGACAATCGGGTTTTTGTTGTTTGCATAATACATGGAAGCAATTGTAAAGCAAAATTTTCTTGGCTTTAAAATATATTAGAAGCTATAAAAGATTTCTGTATTATGGAGTATAATGAGCAGATGATCTGTCTATGATGACCAAGTCTTGTGTAGTTTCTGATCCATTAACTAGAAAAGTTGCATTATATCATGCAATTACTTCGTTTGTCCCAAATTGTCATGCTAGGGGATGATTTTCATTCAATGAAATCTAATTTTTTCCTTGATACAGTATTTATGTTAAATACCAAACACCTTTAAAACAATTTTTGGCTAATGTGTTAATTTGGGAAAACAAGTAAGAACTTTCATAGTGACAAATTTTTGTCCTGAACTCAGACTTTTTATTTTTAGTATCATTTGCTGAAGTATGTATTGAAGCTAAAAATATATTGAAGCAAGTTAGCAGTAGGTAAAGGGCATTATATGGAGCATACCAGGCTTTTAATTTCTTGGTTCTGGAGTGCTACTTGTTATTTGTGGAAAGTTTAATAACATATATAACATACAAACTGTTGTTTCTCGCTCAAGCAGTAGTCTTAAGGAAATGAGATAGTTTTGTTGTTTAGTATTTATGGCTTGTTTCAAAGCCATGGTATGGTCAGCCATAGTCTGATTTTTACATTTATTTTTAATTGCCTCTGCCAGTTTATGCAATAAAAATTTGTGTATATAAACATTTTTCTGTGATATCTGCATGAAATGATAGAGATTTATCTTGGATATATGATACAGATATGTTATCAGATCTGGAGCATAAAGAGAGGAGATCTGTGACTGACACAGCTCTTCTAACAAGTTGCTAATGTAGGTGCAATTACAACTGCAAAGCAGAGTTTTTACTGTAGCTTATTTCCCCTGCATTTGGCAGTGGTGGTGTACATGCAGTGTTTTCTGTTTAGCCTCATAGATACTAAGCTTTAGCACATTGATTTGTAAATACAATGCACATAGGGTAGATGTAGTGTTACAGCTTAAAGATGGGAGTTGTATCTGTCACACTATGCCTACAAGAGGGAACTTTGATGGTGGTAGCTGTATCAGTTTGAAGACCCTGTAAGATGACTTATAGAGAATATGAGGTTCTACCACACCTGGGAATGGGAGATGTTACTCAGTTTTTTACTTTGGCTCTTCAGTGTGTTACTCTCTTTCAAGTTGCTGATAAGGCATAGGCTTGTATTCTCTCTGCATCTGTGTGTGCATATTTATGTCAGGAAGGTAAAGAGAAATGAACAATAAATGTACTACACAATTTTCTGTAAGCACTAATTAATTCTATTAAATTCAAATGGTTGCAAATATAACAGATGAAAGAGTTTATATTTGAGTCTTCATAGCCTAAGTGTACTCTGTTACCTTATTTAGAAGAACTGTTAGTCTAATTCATGGATTACCTTGTACACTCACAATTAGTGAGTTATGCTTCTCTAACACAATGTTTTCTGTCAGGGCATATTCAAACTCTTTTATTCACAGAAGTTAATGAGAATTTACAAAAAAAGATATCACAAATGAGACACAAAATTCCTATCAGTTAATAATAATCAGCTCCTTAAAGTTTGGTTTCACAACAGAGATTTAAATCCATGGCAGTGATGGAATAGTAATACTTCGAGAATTTTCAAAGTGGTTTCTTTATTGTCAGTATTTCACTGTGTTTAATCACCAGGGATGCTCTCAAACTTCTACAAGAGAAGCAGAAGGGAAAACTCGGTGAACTGAAACCCATGGTTTCCCCAGTTGCTCCCCAGCCTACCGCAGTGCCTTCTGCTGCGCAAGCAACATCTGTGACTTCTGCTTATCCAAGGCCAGCGGTTCCACCAGTTTCTACACCAGGACAACCTGCTGCACTGGTAACACTTCTGTTAAGTCCTCAACATTGCTACAGCTAAACATTTCCATGACTACTTGAGCATGAGACTTCCAGAACAGGAGAGGTGAATGAAACGATGCCACCCAGTTATGTAGAGTTTTTAGTATGCTTGAGTGATTCTAAAGTAATGTAATTCAAAGTGCAGAGCTCTTCAAATTACAGTCTGCATACTACTTTGTGTACCTTGCAAATTAAAGGCATGAAAAAATTTATATTGCAGGCCTTGGAGAGGGAAAGTCAGAGAAGCAGGAGTTTCATTGCAGTCCCCAAACACAAAGAGTTTGGTAATCAACAATAGACCCTTTCCCTCAGTCCTTGCAGGATCAGTAGGCCTGTGTGTATTTCCAAACTTGAATTAACTTGTATCCTCATACATTTTTACTCTTACCTCATTTTAGTGCTTTCCTGCAATGTAAGTGTATGTAAATGCCATCGAGTTGTCAAGAAGAGAGGAAGGAATGGGCTTAGTGGTTGCTCTGAAGAGTAGTTTTCCAAACTTCGACACCTAACTACAGTTTCTATGTGAATTTGAAATGTTAGAAATACCAGATATTATTTTTTTAAAGAAGAAATACCTGTGCTGAAATACATGTTAGTATAAGTTGAAAAGCTTTTGTGAAAAATGGTGGGAAAAAAGTAAATTCAAAGTATCTCTACTGACTGAAGTTTACAATGTTGCTGCAATTCATAATATTCAGGAAATGCTGCAAAGAACCAAGCAAAGCACAGAAAGCTCAAGCTTAGATATTTTTCCATTATAGACAAAGAATGTTTCTATGATTGCACCAGAACATAAATATTGTGATTTGTTTTGTCAAGTACTACTTGGTATGTAGTATGCATGCTATAGATTAGGTATACAAAGTAATGTTTTACAATATCACTTGTTTTCTTGTTTTCTGTAGTCACTGATCTTTCAAGAGATTAATTGAAAGTTGACTTCTTTCTACAAAGAAGTTGGCAAAACTTCTGCATTGACACATTACTGAATGCTTCTGGAAGGGGAGAGAATTACAGAAAAGATATACAGTAAAGCCTGTCCTAAAGAACCACTCAGGGGACTGAAAAAGCAGTAGTTTACTGAAAAAATACTCTATTGTAATTTCAGTGGAACAAAGCATATTGTGAGCAACGTGCCAGGTCTGGTAAATTGGATGGTGTTCATATATTCTGACCTGAGTATTGGTATATGTTTTTTTTAAGCAGTCTACTAGAATAGTGGGATTAATTCTGTACTGTAAAGTGAAACTGAAACCCCTTGTGTTGATACAGGTTAAGTGGAATACACTAGAACACTCAGTGGTATTAATTATATTAATTCTAATAGTAGGAAAGTGTGTCCTTTTGGTATTTGAAGGGAATGTTTGAAGTGAACAGGAGTCACTGACAATAATGCATCAGTGCTGGAGTCCTGTTTCTGCAGAGGGAAAGCATGTTTGCTCTCTTTAATATGCAGCATGTGATTTCTTCCAGGGCACATTCACAGAAATTCCAGCCAGCAACATCCGAAGAGTTATTGCTAAGAGACTAACAGAGTCTAAAACTACTATACCTCATGCATATGCTGCTGCTGACTGTGACATTGATGCTATTTTGAAATTAAGAGATGAACTGGCCAAAGGTTAGTGATTGAACTGATTTAATATAACCAGTTTTTTGTGACATGAATGTCTGTCACTGCACTTGTACAACACAGTGCTTGCAAATTTCATTGTGTTCCATTAGAGTTCTCATTCCCTTAGACATAGATTGCTAACTAAGGTAACTTGCAGGTTAGTTTTGTGGTAAGCAGGTACTTGTTTCATTCCTCCAAATAGATGATCACTTAAGATTTCACTCAAGATAATCGTCTATAAATAATTTTCCTTTTACAAAAGCCTTTCTAAAGGTATGTGTGTTACTTGCCATAAAACAGGCTCTAAAACATAGTATTTTGGCTTCTTGATTGAGCTGACACCAATAATGGTGATAGCAATGTTGCTTTATTTGTGAGAAGGTTAAGTTTAATATTGTGTAAATATCACACATCTTCAGGATAATCTTGTAGCAACTGTGGCATCTTCTGCATTGTATCTGTAGTCTTTATTTTTGCTGCCAGTTCTGATTTTACTTAGTACATTTGGTCTCTTAAAACTTGAAAAAAAATAATGCAGAGCAAATATAGCCATTGTTTCTATCCCTCTCTACTGAGCTATTGGGGAAAGGAAGCAAATGTATTAAGAGTTACACAATGTTTCATAGGCTCACATTGAACAAATACAGTCTGCTTAAGGTTACCTGCTTCTGACTATTGCTGCCTTTTTTTTGCTTTTAAGGTAACAGCTTTGTCACTCTCATATTAGCCTTCACCTTGCTAATTCTTGTGTTATTTGGCCTCCGGGGTCACTGGAGAATAACATCCTTCTGGTTTTACAGCTGAGTAGAAGCTCATCTCTGCAATTATTCCAGTTAATGCATCACCAACATAAAGAGTAGCACTATCCAGTATTGTATGTTTAGGTCTTACAACAGATTTCTACACAGATAGTAAAAATGTAAAGCATCAAACACATATGGGCTGCTACTTTTAAGAATGAGCCAGTAATACTCAAGTTGGCAGCTTTTTTTGACCTTCTAGTAACAGCTAGGTAGAGTGTCTCTGCACAGGAGACTTTTTCTTGATGATGCTTCATTTGTCCTAAGGGAGACAAAAGTTTTCATGCTTTTATGATTGTAGTTTGAAGATGAGTTGCTTGGTGGCAGTGTTTCAATGTGAATCTGATCTATCACTGAAATCTCGTCATCGAGCAAATGCTGATAAGTCTCACAAGCAGTCATTGTTGCCTTTTTTCTTTTTGCAGATGACATTAAAGTATCAGTAAATGATTTTATTATCAAGGCAACTGCAGTTACTCTGAAGGTAAGTGAATAATTGACTTTAAAAGAATATGTTTTATAGTAAACTGGCAAGGAGATGAGAAGTATTTCGTGAACCTGTGTGGAGATATAAGTGCAATCATAGCAAAGTGGTAAGTTTTTCATCACTTATTAACAGGGGTTTTTTTAAAACTGTTCAGGTAAAATTCTCTACACTATCTATGCTGTGGAGTGTAAAAATATGAACTTCTTTGTGCATCATAGAATCTTAAGGGTTGGAAGGGACCTCAAAAGATCATTTAGTCCAACCCTCCCTGCTAGAGCAGGACCACCTAGAGTAGGTCACACAGGAACTCATCCAGGTGTATTTTGAATGTCTTCAGAGAAGGAGACTCCACAGCCCATCTGGGCAGCCTGTTCCAGTGCTCTGCCACTCTCACAGTGAAGAAGCTTTTCCTTATGTTTCTTTGAAACCTCTTATGTTCTAGCTTGTACTTACTACAGTCATCATCTGCAGATAATGGTAGATGCTTTGTCAGCAATGGACAAGATAAGTCTTCTATTCTTTGCTGTTGCATTTTATTTTCTCCTGCAGTTAAAAACAAATATTTGTCCAAGTCTTATACCAGTCTTGTGTATAATCTCATGTGTGTTCTCATGGCATAATCACTAGTCTCTGCTCTGAATTTAACATTTTCAAGCAACTAATCTTTGTTTATTGCTAAGAATTCTCATTGTTCCTTTTGTCAATGTAAAAGTCCAATAACTGCAATACACCCTGAAATTAAGGTCTTAAATATGATTAGAGTCTGCTTATTCCTTACCAAACTACAGAGACTTTACAGTCACCATAAAATCATATTCTCTGAGTAGAACTGGATACATTGCCTTCATAGAATCATAGAATGGTAGGAGTTGGAATGGACCTTTAGAGATCATCTAGTCTAATCCCCCTGCAGAAGCAGGTCAGCCTAGATCAGGTCGCATAGGAACATGTCCAGGCGGGTCTTGAAGACCTTCAAGGAAGGAGCCTCCACAACCCCTCTGGGCAGCCTGTGCCAGGGCTCCCTCACCCTCACAGTGAAATAGATTTTTCTTATAATTAAGTGGAACTTTTTGTGTTCCAGCTTCATCCCATTACTCCTTGTCCTGTTACTAATCTACTATAGAAAAAAGGGATGTCCCAAGCTCCTGACACCCACTGATTAATATTGTGAATATTAATAAGATTACCGTCAGTCTCCTTTTTCTAGACTAAACAGTCCAAGTTCCCGCAGCCTTTCCTCGTGTGAAAGATGTTCCAGTCCCCTGATCATCTTGGTGGCTCTGTGCTGGAGTCTCTCCAGCAGTTCTCTGTCCCTCTTGAGCTGAGGAGCCCAGAATTGGACACAGTACTTCCAGTGTGTGTTGATTGCTCTGCTTGGAAAACACTCCTGGTGCCACTTAATTTTTTGAAACTGAAAGGAGTCAGAGATTCTTCTTCAGGAGAATTCCCACACTTTGGAACTGTCTCCTTTTAGTCCAAAGTGTCTCACATAATCTCTTGCAAAACATAATGTTAAATTAACCTTATTTCCAAACTTGTGAAAATGAAAAACTGTGGTGGTTTTACTGAGCTATGGAATGGTTTTGGTTGAAATTTTTAGATTATTTTAAAATATTTTTTTAATATCCATTCTGCTGTTGAAGAATAGGAACTTAGAGAACATTACACCACTTCTTCTAGGAGTGAAGTTAGTTTAGATAGAGATAGTATTTTTCTGAAATATCTTCTCCAATCTGAAGTCAACTTCATAATTCCTAATTTCATTGAGGTCACTAAATACTAATATTAGATTTGTCAAAAGTACCTTAACAGTGTCTGTAACCTGGGACTTCATGTTGGGTATGTTTTTCTCTCTGAGCTGTTTCAGCTTTATTTGGTAAACTCAAAAACTGTATTGAAATTATTAGTAAACATTATCTCAGTTTTAATTGAGTCCTCACACAAGGGAAAAAAAAATCTGATGCATTTTAGGAGAATCTCCTCAGAATAACCATGAGGTTACGTGTGCTCTGTTCTGTTGTTAGCTGCTTCTGATGAGAGTCATGAGTGGAAAACAGCACATGGGTGGAAAACACCACCTTTCTATATCCATGCTCTTTATGTCAACGTCTTGTGATTGATTTCTGAGGAGAGTGACACTGCTTTGTAGCTTGGCATGCTGGGTGTAAGTAAGGCAGTACCAGTGGCTCCCCAAGGAATTTGTAGGCTTTCTTAATTTATTTTTTTTCCACCAGCACCAAAAAAACCTTTCTGGCTGTCCTGCCATTTTAACTTCCTGGAGCGTATACTCATGCTTTTTGACAGTAAATTTAAATAAATAAATGCACATTAATCATGTACATCTATTCTCAGACCTTCACAGTGATTATTTCCTTATTTCTTTTTGTCATGCCTGTAGCAGTCCTGATGACAGATGTGACCTGTTCTTTTACCTTCATTTACAGACAGCAGTCTGTGATACACTAATTAGTTTGGTGAATGCCTGCATGTAGCTATATGTCTGAAAGAATTTTTCCTTTTTCATGATTGCACTGTTGTTCTTTTAGCAGCTGTCATTTTTTACTCTCTCTTTTCTAGCAAATGCCAGATGTGAATGCAGCCTGGGATGGAGAAGTCTGCAGGCAGCTGCAGTCCATTGACATTTCTATTGCTGTGGCAACAGACCGAGGTCTCATTACACCAATCATAAAAGATGTTGCTGCCAAGGGAATAACGGAAATTGCTGCCTCTGCCAAGGTAGGTCTTACATGCATGATAGGCTGAGGAATATAGCAGCTGTATCAGGTCTTTGTAGCAGGAAATTTAGCATGACCCAGATACACATCAGTAATAACAAAGGTGATAAATGGATCTAAAGCAGTTTCAGCATTCCTTGGACTTAAAAATTATTATTAATTTTGCAACTCTGTTCAATTTAATTAGTAGTAACTTAACATCATGTTATTTAGTTGAGTGATGGCTAGACTGTTTGAAAAATAAACCTCTACAGACTTCTGCAATTTAATATAATTACATTTCTATATAGTTATGAGAAAACAAAATGATTTCTTTAGTATTTTTGGTGTTTGGGTTTGAGTTTTACTTTGTTTGGAAGGGTCTTTTTTCCCTTTTCCCAGAAATTGGCTTATAGCTTCTTGTGTTACTCTCTGTGGAGTTATATTGTGTCACTTACGTCTGTGTGTGTTTTTTGCAATATGCAATTCTGTTGACAATGCCTGAAAGATATTTAGAAATGTATACAGGGAAGATAGTTGTTAACCATGCCCAACAGAGTTATATTACAACATGAAAAGGGATTAATCTACATCACAACTGTAACTACTAACCAACCTATCTGTGCGGAAGTTTATCTTGTGAAGACTCTACCTCCAACCCACATGCAAACAAAAAATGTCAATTCAGTCATAGTTTCCACTTAATGACTCTGGTCCTTAAGGTCAGGAATGAGATTTCCTAGAAATTACCTCTTGGTAGATTGAGTGCTTGACAGGATATCCTACATGTAGGACAGCATGTAGTAAATTGCTGAAAAGCAGGACACAAAAACAATCTAGAAATTAAAAATAAAGTCAGTTCCGAGAAAGAACATGGTAAAAGTCCTTGGAAATCAGTGGTAGAATTTCTAAAAAGGAATTAAAAAATCTCTAGAAAACAGAAGCCGTTTCTGGAATAATCTTCTCCAAGGAAGTTTCACAAATGTCATATATCACTTCTTTTATGTTGTGACGAAATAGGTTTTTTGGGGTTTTATTTACTTTATCAATCTTCCCAGACAGATCTGAATCCATTTCTGTGACTGTGCTTTTGGAAACTGTTATTTTTGTCTTAAAATGTCATAATGCTACAATTGTCACAGTGTGTCATTTTTCGATGTGCTTGTCCACCTACTGAATAAATGATACTAGACAAAACCACTAAATGTGTTCTGTATGAGTAAGACAGGTCAGGATCAATCATCTGTCCTGCAGATATTCCCACTTCACTCTCTGCTGTCAAAGAGACCCTGATATTGAAAGGTTGCCACTAATGTAGGAGTCATCTGACACATTTCCAGACACCACCTTTTCCAGTGGGTAGCTGGAAAAAAAACATTCTCTCCATCTGCTAGAAAGTTCTGAAGTGGTACATGACAGTTTATTTAAACAGATATGTTAAGAAAAATACTGTGACTTTGTCTCATCAGAATTTTGTTAGGTATCTTTATCTTCCGGAAACACCAGGGAAAATGGTGGTTCCATTGTGAAAACTGGAGCAAGGTTTGTAAGGTGAGAGAACTACTTTTATTGTTCAGCCAGTATTGTTGGGAAAATTAAGTTTTGTGTCCTTGCCAAATCATTGCACCTACAACTACAATGTAGCTGAGGTGCTTCCCTAAATCTAAAAGCAGATGACTTTTTAATGGCTTAAGGGTAATTCCAATGTCATACTGAAGTAGAAATAGTTTATTACAGTATTTTAATTTCTTTCCTCTCTCTTCTTTCTCTTCTTCCATTTTTCTTAGGCTCTAGCAAAGAAAGCAAGAGATGGAAAACTGTTACCAGAAGAGTACCAGGGAGGATCTTTTAGGTAAAACTCTCTAGCAGCATTACATGCAGTGTCAGAAACGCCATTCAGCGGGATCTTGACTGGCTCGAGAGTTGAGCAGAGAGGAACCTCATGAGGTTCAACAAGGACAAGTGCAGAATCCCGCATCTGGGAAGGAACAACCCCATGCACCAGTACAGGCTGGGGGTCGAACTGCTGAAGAGCAGCTCTGCAGAGAGACCTGGGAGTCCTGATTGATAATAAGCTAAACATGAGCCAGCAATGTGCCCTCGTGGCCAAGAAGGCCAATGGCATCCTGGGATGCATCAAGAAGAGTGTGGCCAGCAGGTCAAGGGAGGTGGTTCTGCCCCTCTCCTCTGCCCTGGTGAGGTCTCATCTGGAGTCCTGTGTCCAGTTCTGGGCTCCTCAGCTCAAGAGGGACAGGGAACTCCTGGAGAGAGTTTAGCACAGGGCCACCAAGATGATCAGGGGACTGGAACATCTTTCTTACGAGGAAAGGCTGTGGTAACTGGGGCTGTTTAGTCTGGAGAAGAGGAGATTGAGGGGAGATCCTATTAACATTTATAAATATCTAAAAGGTGGGTGTCAGGAGGTTGGGACATCACTTTTTTCTATAGTAGCTAGCAACAGGACAAGGGGCAATGGGATGAAGCTGGAAAACAAAAAGTTCCACTTAAATATAAAAAAACCTGTTTCACTGTGAGGATGAGCGAGCCCTGGCACAGGCTGCCCAGAGGGGTTGTGGAGGCTCCTTCCTTGGAGGTCTTCAAGACCCACCTGGACATGTTCTTGTGTGACCTGATCTAGGTGAACCTGCTTCTGTAGGGGGATTGGACTAGCTGATCTCTAAAGGTCCCTTCCAACCCCTACCATTCTATAATTCTATGATTCTACGAATTAATTGTTTGGCAGGGGTATCACAGACATCGGTGTGTAGTTTATCTGCAGTTCATTACAGGAATGTCTCTAGATGGGCAAAAAAACCTTACAGCAAAGTTAAAGATATTAACTCTTAAAAGTTTACTTTTAACTGAAATGTTAAGAATGGAGTAGACGATTTTTAAATAGTAGCGTGTATTTAGTAAATACTTCTATAGAAAATGTAGTCAGCAAAAGGAGCCATTGACTGAGGAATAAATGGCATGTGTAAAACACTGGCATAAATCTAGTGACAGTGTTGCACAATTAATATCTTAGCTGCCTTTTTACATTCCCCAAGTTCCTGAAACTTATGATGTACCGTATTTTATGACACAGTATTGTTAAGCAATGTGTTTTGTTGCATCAGCTTTAGCTTAGCTCACTGTCAATTTTTTGAAAGCTAATTATGAGTACTTTTGTTAGTCGTATCTTCTAGAGTAAGTGATTTGTGACGAGAGTAACTTCTGCAGAAATGTTGCTGTAATGTATGTTAATAGGCCTGGATTGCAACTATCTGGAGTATGTGGCCCTCATGCTGGAGGTGGTAAAAAAAAATCTAAGCCTTTCAAGAAAGTATGGAAATGCAGCAATGGAGGCTTCTATGTCTTCAACACAAATGGCCCAAGGGTGAAGAACTCTGTATTTCACTGGGAATGGATGGCAGTGGTGGGAGCAGCTGTGGCAAGTGTGACCCAGGGGCAGAGCTGCCACAAGAAGTAGGAAGGTTATGGAGCATCGGGGAGTCTAAGAAAGAGACAGGCTGGTCGAGCCATGCTCTGCCCTCCCTGACACAGAAACAGGACAGCCACCAATAAACAAAAAGATCAAGGGTGTCCTGTATTCTCCCCTTGCCAGACTGAAGGCAGTAGCTCAAAGGAAAGAGGTGAATGGAGGCAAGTCTGCTCGAGGTGGTAGGTGAATCCCTCCTTGCCCTCCAGATATGAGGCTCTGGAAATGGAAGATCAGTCAGTGGATGACTGTCTACACTGGAGGTATTGCCAAGGTCAGAAAGGCCTAACCCTGTATCACAACCACTTCCGTGAGGAAGAAAGGATGGGTTATAGCTGTAGGTGACTTCCTCCTGAGGGGAACAGAAGTGCAATGTGCCAGCCAGAGCTTCCTCTCAGGGAAGGCTGCAGCCTCCCTGGGACCTGAGTTAAGGACATCCTTGAGACATGTGTCTTAGCACGGCCCTCAGACTGTTAGCTGTTACTGCTCTTCCATGCAGGTGGCAATGAAGCCACAACACGTAATCCAAAGCCAATCAAAAGAAGCATCAGGGCCTTGGGATGGTTGGTAGGGAGATCTGGAGCACAGGTTGTTTTTCCTTGAAGCAAATTGGGTCATGATAGTTATTGAATATAGGTTGTTTCTTCTAGAGGATATATAATTTCTGACATTACTGATATCTCTCTTCTCTTCCATTTAGTATCTCCAATCTGGGCATGTTTGGTATCAATGATTTCACGGCAGTCATAAACCCCCCGCAGGCCTGCATCCTAGCTGTGGGCCGAGCAAGACCGGAGCTCAAGATTGTGGAAGATGAAGAAGGAAATGAGAAACTTAAACAGCATCAGCTCATGACAGTGACTCTTTCAAGTGATGGTCGGGTGGTAGACGATGAACTGGCATCAAAGTTTCTGGAAACATTGAAAGCCAATATAGAGAATCCAATGCGACTTGCCTTGTGTTAAACACACAAGGTGAAGACTGCTTCTTGTTCTGACAGCATAGATAGTTGTTCTCTTCTTGAGGCTGTTCTTCTGAATAGGAGAGTTAATAGTTACTGTGAAATGGACAGTTAAAATATTTAATTTATTGAATTCATGTGAAAAACTATTAATTTTCATGCTTCTAGTCTTTTTGCAATAACCAGCTTTTATACTGTAAAGCTAAAAGACTTTAATGTACTATGTTTCTTTAAACACCCAATACTAATGGCACATAACACTTGTGTAGGAAAGTCAATCTTCTCTGTAAAGGAAAATCAGGAAAACTTATACAATCCCTTTTAAATTTCATAGTTTGGGCTAAAAGGGAACTTTAAAGTTTTCCAAGTCCAGCCTCTCACCCCCTTGCAATAGGCAGGGACATGCTCAGCCAGATCAGCTTGCTCAGAGCCCCATTCAACCTGACCTTGAATGTTTACAGAGATGCGATATCTGCCATCTCTCTGGACACACCTCTTCCAGTGTCTCACCACTGTCATGGCAAAAAAATTTCTTCTTATATAAAGAAGTCTGAATCTACTCTCTTTTAGTTTAGAGTCATTGCGCCTCATCCTGTGTCAAAAAGTCTGTCTCCATCTGTCTTGTCAGCCTCCTTTAGGTGCCGAAAGGCTGCAATAGGGTCTCCCTGGAGCCTTTCCTCATAGCAGAGGTGCTCCAGTCCCTGCTCTGACAGGTCTGTGTCTGCCTTGTACTGAGGACTTTAGAGCTGGATGCAGGAACTACAACTGGAGTCTTTCCTGTGCTGAGACGGGATGCTTTATTTAAGGGCAAATATCTAGCTTTTAAAGAAAGCAAGCAGGAATTGTAACTGACCAGAGTGCTGCTATGAGTCCTAGTCAACACTGGGATAACCAAGGAACTAAATTAGATGACTGGCAGTAGAAAGTTTTTCAGTTTTCATAGATTTTTCTGGCATACTGTGCCATCCAAATTAGACTCAGATAAGGTTTATAAGATTTTGAGAGATATGTCAATGACTTCCTACATAAAGGCAAAGACATTACAAATCAAAAAAGGTTATTCTAATTTCATTCATATCTCAGATTTAACTGTTGTTTTTACTATAAGCTACATTGAAGAAAATAAGATGACTGGAGATGAATGGGGAAAGGAAATGACAAGAAATTCTGAAAAAGATTCAATTAGTTCATAGATAAAAAAATAATTTCTTATTAAGTAATTTAATGAAATGCACCACTTCGTCCGTATAATTAGAACCGATTGAAACACATTTAAACTTTAAGTGCATCTATTTTTTTCATAACTTTACAATAACTGCCTAACCTAATGCCTTGCAGGAAGGGTAGAGGGGACAATAAGCTTGTCTGAATAAATGCATTCTCTGTAAAGATGGAATCTCAGTGTTGTTGATTTTTAGTTTTTGATGGAACCAACATTTTGTGTAGTAAAAAAAATAATAGGTTTTCTTTGACTTAATTTGGAGACAATTACATTTAAAAAATTTAGTAGTTGCCCCTACCACAAAATACCAAAAAAAATCCTTTTTTTCAGGTGCTCTGTGATGTATAGTAGTTAATCATAGAATGATTAACTGAAACTCCAAGTTAGTTGTGCCATCAGTATTGTGATGAGAAACTGCCTATAATCTCTTAATTTTGTAGAGATTCCGGTGTGAAAGGAAAAGGAATCTGGAGGCTTCCATAGATGAATAAAGATGTGCTAGGACAACTAAGGGAGAAAGCAAACATCTATGAGAGGTGGAGAAAGGGCCTGTATAGGAACATTGCCAGAGCATGCAGGGGTGCCACCAGGAAGGCTAATGTCCCTTTAGAATGAAACCTGGCTGGGGAAGTAAAGGAAAACAAGAAGGGCTTTTTCACATACATCAACAGCAAAAGGAAGATTTGGGAGAATTTCTGGCCCTGTTACTAAACACAGAGAGTACCCTGGTGACAGAGGATCCAGAGAAGGCCAAACTACTGAATATCTTCTTTCCTTCAGTCTTTATGGCCAAGGCTGGCCTTTGGATGCCCAGTCCAGCACGGATAGTGGGATGATATGGACAATAGAGGACTTGATGGATGAAGAAGAGGTTAAAGACTTAATACTCATAAGTAAGTGGAACATGATGGGATGCATCCAAGAATGCTGAGGGAGCTGGCTGATATGATTGCTAAGCCACTCTCCATCATTTTTAAACATTCATGGAGGACAGGTGAGGTGCCTGAGAACTGGAGAAAGGCCAGTGTCACTCCAGTCTTCAAAAAGGGCAGGAAGGACAACCCAGGAAAAGTACAGGCCAGTCAGCCTCACCTCCATTGCTAGAAGGGTGACAGAACAACTCATCCTGAATGTTATCACTAAACATATGAAGGAAAAGGAAGTTATCAGGGGAGTCAACATGAATTCATCAAGGGGAAATCTTGTTTGGCCAACCTGATAGCCTTTATGAGGGCATAACTGTCTATCTAGATGAGGGGAGAACAGTAGATGTTGTCAGCCTTGACGTCAGCAAGGCTTTTGACAGTATCTCCCAGAGCATCCTCATCAGAAAGCTCAGGCAGTGTGGCTTAGATGAGTGGTTGGTGAGGTGGATCGAGAGCTGGCTGAATGACAGAGCCCAGAGGGTGGTGATCAATGGCACAGAATCGAGTTGGAGGCCTGTGGCCAGTGGGGTTCCACATGAATTGGTTCTGGGGCCAGTCTTGTTCAACATCTTCATCAATGACCTGGATGAGGGGACAGAGTGTACCCTCAGCAAGTTCCCTGATGACACCAAACTGGGAGGACTGGCTGATTCCCCAGAAGACTGTGCTGCCATTCAGGGGGATCTCGGCCAGCTTGAGAGTTGGGCAGAGAGGAACCTCATGAGGTTCAACAAGGACAAATGCAGAGTCCTGCATCTGGGAAGAAACAACCCCACACACCAGTACAGGCTGAGGGTCGAACTGCTGAAGAGCAGCTCTGCAGAGAGAGACCTGGGAGTCCTCATTGATAATAAGCTAAATATGAGCCAGCAATGTGCCTTTGTGGCCAAGAAGGCCAACGGCATCCTGGGATGCATAAAGAAGAGTGTGCCAGCAGGTCAAGGGAGGTTCTTCTGCCCCTCTCCTCTGGCCTGGTGAGGCCTCATCTGGAGTCCTTTGTCCAGTTCTGGGCTCCTGACAGGGAACTTCTATAGAGAGTCCAGCGCAGGGCCACCAAGATTATCAGGGGACTGGAGCATCTTCCTTATGAGGAAAGGCTGGGAGAACTGGGATTTTTTAGTCTAGAAAAGAGGAGACTGAGGGGCAATCTCATTAATATTTACAAATATCTAAATAGTGGATGTCAGGAGGTTGGGACATCCCTTTTTTCTGTTGTATCTAGTGACAGGACAAGAGGTAATGGGATGAAGCTGGAACACAAAAAGTTCCGTTTAAACATAAGAAAAACTATTTTACTGTGACGGTGACGGAGCCCTGGCACAGTCTGCCCAGAGAGGGTGTGGAGTCTTCTTCCTTGGAGGTCTTCAAGACCTGCCTGGACTTGTTCCTGTGTGACCTGATCTAGGTGGACCTGCTTTGGCAGGGGGGTTGGACTAGATGTTCTCTAAAGGTCACTTCTAACCCCTATCATTCTATGATTCTATGAAAGGTCAAATTTTGCACACTATTTGCTGATTAATGCCATTTGCATGGAGAGAAAAAAGATATAAGTAGAAAGTTTTTCATCATCAGTATATATTGAATGGTAACTTGGAGGCTTAATTGCAATGGGCTGAAGTTTAACACAAGTAGATTTTTTTTTTCTTATATAGAAATACAGAACCACTTATAGTATGTATATGTAATGAAAGAACTGCATTTACAGAACCAGCTGAGAATATAAATTTTCAGTAGAATTCTCTTCAGTTTGTCTTACTCTAGTCTGTGGAAGTACTTTTTGGACAGATCTGGAGGATTGTCTGTTGAGCTGCTGCCTGAATTAAAAAGCTAATTGCAACACAAAACCTTTGGTTAATATTTAGTTGAGAGTTTTTACTAAATGAGTTTACTTCTTTGACTTGTTTTGAAGTCATAAATTTCATAAGCTATTAATCTAACAGTAGGGAAATATTTTGATTTACCAAATCTAGTTTACTATGCAATAATGGACATAACCATTCAATATTTCCAGGAGTTTCTCACTAATAAATTGTGTTCTAGATTGGATGCTAAAGAGTGTTTTGCAATTACAAATGATTAACTGAGTATTTTTACAAGTTGTCAATCCCATGTGACTTTGAAGGGAAAAGCCCACCTATTTGTCTGTTGTCTTTAATAATGTACAAGATATTTTCATTGTTTTGTGTAGCTAAATCTGCTCTGCCCAAGAAAATTAGCAGATGAATTTAAGATCTGATAAACTGATCTTCACTTTTGTACTTGGTGCTGTAGCATGGTTGTGTGCTTACCAGCATTAGTGTGCTCTGTTCTTTAGCTGCCCACATTTAGGGGCTATGTAACCCATGTGTAGCACCATAGTTCTTTATGTGTGTTCATGCCATCCTGCTAGTCAAGATGTTTTGGTTTTGCTTTTGGAGCCACTAGAAAGCACTACTGTAGGTAAGTACCGATTTTTTTTGGTGCCTTTGTCATGGTTTGACATGAAGCTGTTTCTGGTAATGGGGAAGGGGCTGTAAAGATGGCTCCTGTAAGAAGTTGCTCAATACACTCCCCAGCTCTGAGCCAGACCCATTTCTGGGGCTGAGCCAATTAGACACCTCCATGATCACTTTTTAAGAAGAAGTCAGAAAAGGAGGGTTCTTGCTGTTCCTTCTTTCTTCTGTCCCTTCTTCTTTTCTGGCTGGTGGTGATGTGAGGAGTGGGAAGAGAGAGAGAAGCAACCATGCGGACTCCAGGTCAGTGAGGGAGGAGAAGAGGTGTGCACAGATTCCCCTTCATCCTACAGAGAGGACTGGTGAAGCAGTGATTTATTTGAATTTTGCTAAAGACCCCACATCAGGGGCAGTGACTATGGCCAGAGGAGGCCGTGTCCCATGTGAGGAACTCCATATTTACAAAAGCAATTACTATGAGGAAGAACCCATGCTTAAGAAGTTCATTAAAATTATGACCAGAAGAGACCATGTCCCATGGGAGGGGCCCTGTATCTGCAGAATATGAACCCATGCAGAACCCATGCCAGAGATATTAATTAAGGACTGTGTCCCGTGGGAAGGAGCCCATATTGGAGAAGGGGCAGAATGCCAGGAGTCATCCTCATCTGAGAAGAGAGTAGTATGGGCAATTACCCAGGACAGATTCCATCTGTGAGAGGCTGACTGCATCCTGCATTCGCTGCCCCCCTGAGCCGTTGAGCAGGGAGGAGGTAGAGATACTGGGAGCAGTGAGCTGAACCCGAGAAGAAAGGAGGGATAGGGGAAGGAGATCTTAACGTGCTGGTTGTATTTTTCTCATCATCCTTCTTCCTTTTTGCTTTTTGTTCTGTTCTGTTTCATGTAGTTAGTTAACTTTCCTTACTTTCCTCTCTAAGTCAAGTACTGGAGTCTGCTTTGCCCAGAACCGTAATTGCCGGTGAGCCCTCCCTGCCCTTGTCTCAATCCACAACATCCTTGGTTATCTTTTTCCCTCCCATTTCACAGGGGCCTCCGCCAGCCTAATGAGGATTGGGGGTGGATGGGGGGCACTAAGCAAGAGACTGTCGTGGTGCTTCATTGCTGGCTGGGCAAAACCACGACAGTCTCATTTCTGTGTGTACTAACACATCCATTATACTTTCCCTGTTCAACGCAAACAGGTGAAGTCAGTGCAACTTTTGTGCAGATTAAATATAGCTTTTGAGCTAGGCAGTTCTCAGTAAGGCTAACACAAGCTTTAACTGAGATTTCTGTACACCTGCCTGCCTGCCGACATTGTCATTTGACAAAGATGGATGTATGTGATTTGTCAGTCATCAGCCTGTGAAGGAAATCTCTCAAATTCAGGTGTGATAGCATTCAAGTCTCCTTAATTCAGAGTAAACAAACCACTTGGGGATACATATAACTTTAGAAAGACAACAAATAGTTGCCCATACAGATTAAATTATTGAATATCTTCCTGAAGAATTTGAGGATTTAGGGATGGGGGCAAGGAAAAAAATAGTTCAGAAAGTGAACTATATGAAATGGTTATGCTGCTTAGATTTGAAGCAAATCAGATGAAACCCACAAAATTTGCTGGCTTTTATTGTTTCAAATGTCTCCTGTCAGCATCTTTTTTATGTACCTAAAGAACCATGAAGGCATCTACTTTCTTGAAGAACTAAAAAATCCAAAAACCCAAACCAGAAATTTAAGCACTGTGTTAGTGTCTGCTGGAAATATCTGCCTTTAGGATATGCTTGGAGAAAACTACTTTCTTCATATCATTTTCCTTTGCAGAGAAGCACAGTTAGAAAAAAATAAAGGGTAGATATTTTGTGATTATTTGTGGTTGTTGGCAAGTATTGAACTGTGTCATATTTCAATCCCTAATTACACTGTCAGAATATTTGACCTTTTTGGATTTTTTTTTCTGCAATGTATCATTAAAGAAATAAAATTTCCATAATTAATTTTCCTACATGTAATCCCTGAAAGAACCTCGCTTCTACACAGGGAATGCACAGCACTACTTTCACCTAATCCTCTGGTTCACATGCTCATCTTCACCTGTATAAAATGCAGGTAGACCTGGTTTACCATCATCCTGCACCAAGTGAACTATTTTTTTTCTATTTCTTCTTCTGTATAGGGACAACTGATACTGGTGCTGGATGATTCTTTGTTTCAGCTGCCACACTTATAGCAGAGGCTGGAGTAGCTGCAGCACCTGTTGCCAATGTTGGAGTAGCCATGGTGCCTCTTGCCTTCTCATCAGATCCAAAGACCTTCTGTTCCTCTTGAGGTTGCTGAATAGTGCTGAGGAGGGTTTGGTAGGCATGGGCCAGGCCTCAGCACTTTGCAGTGATTTGTGTCTGGAATTGCCAGGGTGACAAGATCCTTCTTCCAAATATTGTACTAGTTCTTGTGGACCTGCTTCTGCAGGGGGGTTGACTAGATGATCTTTAAAAGTCCCTTCAAACCCCTACCATTCTATGATTCTATGAATCTTCAGGATTCTGCACTTGTTCTGTGTGAAGTTCCAGTGCACTCGAGGTGCCCACTGTCCTGGGTAATTGCCCATACTACCTCACACACCCTGCCACTCATCACTGTCCAAACCTCGGGGCAGATCTCTGTGTGGTCCTCTTAAATAGTTGTTTAAATAAGACTACAACCACATTCAGGAACATACATCCTGGTTCCCAGCAATAGGATCATGCTGGTTTCAGCATCCCAAGGATATTCAGAATTCTCAAGAGCTGGAGGAGAATTCTCAACTAGCCTAGAGGAGAAGGGGGAGGTGAAAGAAGTTATCTCCCCCACAGATGGGCTCTGTAAGGAGAAAACAGAAATAGTGTAATTACTAATAGTTTCCAAGAGATGGCTCCTGAAGTACAGAGGTGATAGCAATGCTGAGGGCAAAAACTGGCTTAGTCTCATGGCCAGTAATTTTACTGTACAATAAACCAGTATAATACCGGGATAATCTTAATAAAGGGATAATTTTAATGCACTTGTAGTGGATGTTAAACAGCAGAACAGGAAATAGCTATGGCAGATGAGGGGTTACATCACAGCTCTAAGAAGGAACAGCAAAACACTTGAGATGACAATAAGCCAACATTGTGGCCAGGGACTATTAAACTAATGTAGTGGCTGCTTCTAACAGATTTGTTTTAAAACACTCTCGTCAGATCTGTTGTTTTCTTGACCCTTTGGGTCTCACATTGAGTGCCAAGGAGGACTGTCGTTGTTTAACCCCAGCCAGCAGCTGAGCACCACACAGCAGCTTGCTCACTCCCCCCTCTCCCTGCAATGGGATGCAGAAGAGAAGAGAATAAGGAAAAGAAAACAAAACTAAGGGGTTGAGATAAAAACAATTAATTATTTAAAATGAAATAAAATAGAATCATACAAATAGATTATAATAATAGAAATGAAAAGGAATATAACAAAAAAGAGAAACAAAAGGGAAGAAAAACCCACCCCAAGTGATGCCCAGTGCAATTGCTTACTCCCTGCTGACTGATGTGCAAGCAGTGATCCCCCTCCCAACCAACTCTCCCCAGTTTCTCTACTGGGGATGACATTCTACGGTGTAGTGCCATGGGCACTAGTAGTATGTGTGTGTGTGTGTGTATACCATTTATACCAAAGTAACTACTTATGGATAATAATTACCAGCTTTTAGTTTCAGAATTAGCTTTACAGGCATCAATGCCCCAGGAAAAGCCATCATTTTTATTTAAAAAAAGGCAACTTACTGAATAGCCATATTAGGGGATAGTGCTTGCCTCACTGAGAGAACATTTTGCCTAACTAGTGACAGAAAGCAAGAGAGATTCGGACTAGAAAACAGTTACTCTAGAGAACAAAGTGGCAAAAGAACTCTGATTTTTGGCATACCTAAAGACTGGGGACAGTGTGTTGGTTTGTTTGGGGGATTTGTTTTCAGTTTTCAGATTAATTAAACAGAAAATTTTAGCTTTGTCTTATGAAGTGACAGTTCTTTGCCGTAACAACCACAAGTTCTGTTTACAATCCCTAGAAGATGTTTTTCTGACTCTGGAAGTTTTAAGGGTTTCTTCTGAAGATTTTTGTGATATTAAAGAAAAGTTTTCATGTGGTCTGCTATTATTCTTATGGTTATTTAGAATGTTTAACTGGAGTTTTGTAAGTGAACAGCAGATTAAAGATTGTGGGGGTTTTTTTGCAACTTCTAAGATAAATTTTCCTCAGTAGATCTTCATGTCATCAATACTAGGAAATGTAAAGATGGCTTTTTTTAGGCTCTGAACCAGGTGAGAACAACATGTAATTTTATTTAACCTGTTTGTTTGTTTAAAGACAGTTTCAATGTAATAAAAGAATTAGTGGGCTAGTTTACCAATAACATTTATAAATATGCTGATGCTTTCACAGAACTGTGGAGATAGATATAGTTACAAATGTTTTGGTTGGTATTGCCATGAACATTTCAAAATTGTTCATTCAGAGAAGTTTTGATTTAGATGTAGATTAATATAAATAATAAAATGCATGCATAGAGATGGTTTTATGACCGACCACCACTTTTTACAATACGATGTCATTTATTTATCAGTGTCTAAATCATTTGAACAACTTCTTGTCTGTCAATTCTTAATCAGCTTTTCTGGCAATCCCAAAAGCCTTGGCTCACCACTCAGTGAATTGCTAAGAACCTGTTATCTCTGAAATCCTTACACAGAAAGACCTGTAAGTTTCAATAGAATAATTTGAATATGTTTTTGCTTGCAATGAAAACATATTTGGACTTGAAACTTCAACTTCTTTGAAGTCTGTGAGAACTAAACTATATTGGTGTGATTTTTTTTTTTATACTTTCTGACTGTCCTTTCCATAGTAACTAGGGTCTTTTCCCTATCTGTAATTGAATCTGGAGTTGTGAAATGAAAATACTACTGGAACTGTTAACAAAAGTTATGAGAGACTGAAAAAATTAGGATAGCAGCACCAACTATGTCTTAAAAAGCTGGCTTCAGCTTTTGGTGATACTGTGAAATATCAGCAAGGAAGCATGTGCTCTCTGTGTCCACATGTCCTGGGTCTCCTGGGACTCAGTTGCATCTCTTTCAAGCAATCAAACTGTGAGAAGACAAACAACTGACCATACAGCAGAAAGCTGAAGCATCTTTCCATTGTTTACCAGCAATCCTAGTTAACAGGAGGTCACAGTGGACTGGAAGTTAGCAAATGTGGCACCCATCTCCGTGAAGGGCTGGAAGGAGAATGGGGGTAACTACGGTCCTGTCAGCCTGACCTCAGTGCTGGGTCCCACCCTGGGGCCACACCAAGCCCAGGCAGTGCTCCAAGCTGGGGCAGAAGGGCTGGAAAGCTGCCTGTGGGGGGTTGGTGACAGTGGCTGAGCATGAGCCAGCAGTATGCCCAAGGAAGGCCAATGGCGTCCTGGCTTGTATCAGAAACAGTGTGATCGGCAGGACCAGGTCAGCGATTGTCCCCCTGTAGTGGGCACTGATCAGGCCGCATCTCAAGTGCTGTGTTCAACGTTGAGTCCCTCACTCCCAGAGAGACACTGAAGAGCTAGAGCATAAGTCTGATGGGAAGCAGCTGAGGGCCCTGGGAGTGTTGAGCCTGGAGGAGAAGAGGCTGAGGGGAGACTTTCTGGTTGTCAGGAACTCCCTGATAGGAAGTTGTGGCTGGGGGCAAGGAGGGTATTGATCTCTGCTCCCAATCTAAAAGTGACAGGCAAAATAGAAACAGCCTCAGATTGTGCCAAGAGAGGTTTAGATTGGAGATTGTGAACAAGTTCTTCCCTGAAAGGGTTGTCAAGCCCTGACCCAGGCTGCCCAGGGCCATGGTGGAGTTCCCATCCCTGAAAGCGGCCCAGTTGTATAGCTGTGGGGCTACAGGACGTGGTTTGGTGGTGGAGTTGTCTCTGTTAGATTTACAATTGGGCCCAGTAATCTTAGGGGTCTTTTCCAACCCAAATGATTCTGTGATCTAGTTCAGCTACTTGAGGACATTATAAAGGTTCCAGAGATTAGAGATGAGGGAAATTTTACCAGATAATTCTATTTACATTTTCCTTGTGATGATTTCAAGAATATTCCTGCACATTTAAGATACCAGCTTATTCACTATCATAAATGAGAGAGTTGGGTGTTCCTTGTGTGGAGCTTACTCTGACGGTAGTGGTGATGTTCTAGAGGCTTTTTGTTCTTGTTTGTTAGGTGAAAGTCTCTAAATCTCAGCCCATTTGTGAATCATGTGCTTAAGGCAGGAACCCCACAGTCCTGCTGCCTCCATTTCTGTAAGCCTGGGTTGCTTTCCTTTCTCAGTTGTTAGCTCATCTTCCCCATGGCTTTGAATAATCTTTGCTAGTGCTGCTTCTCCTTGAAGCTGTCTTCTATATTTACCAGCCTCATATCAGGAACTAGTTGATATTTATCTTCCAGAGTCTGCAAAAGGAGAAAAGCAGAGGCTTTATTGTTATTATTGTGTACATATATGTATTTGGAATGAATACGATTTATTTGTTTCTCTAGAAAAGTCTTTGAATGATTTGAGAAAACTACTGCAAGACTATGATGCAAAAGGAAATATTTAATTAGGATTACTTTATTTTCTTCCTTTGTAAACTCTTCACTGTCTGCTGTAATCCTGCAGGACTTGCCACTGGTTCTAAAGAATTCTTTTGTCCATCAGTAAACTGTTTTAATTCTTCAAGATTCACTAACATTGGACTCATGTGTTTTACAGTCTAGCACAGGGCACCTGTAACTGTTGCCAAAATACATCGTTGTTGAAGTTAGCATGACATAATTTGCTTTTACTGTTTTAATTAGTTTTAACCCCCCAAGCTGCATGTTGGGATTGTGGTGGCCCTTTACACCTGGTTTAAAAACAAACAAAGGCAAAGAGCTAAAACAACAGGGGACAATGGCTGTTCTTCAGGAGTGTCAGACAAAGACCAGGTGAGATAGTCAAAGGTGTCTAAAATAACACCGAGGCTCTCATGTAAATGTAAACAATGAACTTCTAGTCACTGAGTTACATCACTAAGCATGGAGGGAAACCACTGTTAGGTTTTGACTTGCTGTTTCTTGTTTCCCTGGAGAATGAACTGGAATGATTCTAACATCAGCAGCTGTACATGTCCTGAAGATAAAGATACAGATGCTACATTCAGCTTCTGCATTCCTGACAGACAGCTGCTTCATACACAGGTAAGAAATCAGCTTGTAAGGTACTCTTAAAATGATAAATAAAGGACTTGCTAGAGAATAGCTCGATTCGCTTATCTCACTGATAGATTTCAGATAATTTATAGCTGTGAACTGAACTTCAATGAAATAGAAACAGCAGAAAAGAGACAAAATCTTTGCTTTTGATTAAGTCTAATCCATTCTTCAGTACCAACTACTGCTACCTGTAATTTGGACGTTCAGATCATGAATCAAAGAGGAGGAAAGTTCTGTCTAATAACTCCTGGCATAAAGTTAAACGTTTACATATGACTGTTGAGTTTTAAGTACAGGTGCCCAAAAAACTCCAAACACAGTCTCACCTCAGATTTCTAAGGACTGCTTGCTTAGAAGGTGTTTACCAAACAATTTACTGCGGCATAGGAAAGAAACTTTCTAAAATTGGGAACTGGAAAACATGCTACTAAACTGGGTAAGATACGTGCAAACAGTGAATTAGAACTGTGTTCTGATTTCATATTGAACATCCAGCCAAGAAAACAACTGGACTGTATCAAGCAGTTAGATTGGAAACAAAAATTAAGCAGTGCTTCTTGGTATAACTGCATTACATAGTAAATAGGTGTCATGGCTTGTGAGGAGCTGCTTTTACGTGGTAACATGAGGAGGGAGCTGCAGTGCAGGCCAGTTAAAGAGTTCTCAGACTTTCCCTCAGCTCTGAGGTTTGGACCTGCCTCTGGCACGGCTGGGCAAACCTGGCACCTCTGCAATCACTATTTAAGGACAGGAATTTGAAGTATGTGGGAGGGAGATGGAAGGGAAGGGCAAGATGGAAGCTACCACACAGACCCCTGGATGTTGGACCAGAGACATCACTGTAGCCTGTGATGAGAATTAGAGGCCCCGTAACAGAGGGGGTGAGCAGTTTAGATCCCAACCCAGAGAAGATGAAGTGGGGTTGCAGTGCCTTGTTGGAGTGGCTTGTGCAGGGCTGCCTGGTGTGTGGGAGACCCTGAGCTGCAGCAAGGGCTGACTGACGAGGAGGACTTCTCCTCAGGAGTGAGATAAGTGGCAAAGAGACATCAGGAAAGGACTGACAGCACTCCTCATTCCCTGTCCCCTGGCACTGCTTATTGGGGGAGGAGGATATGACACCGAGCTCAGGGCTCTGAGCCTGGGAACAGAGAAGGGGTGGGAGAAAAGTGATCTTAAAGGGCTGGTTGCACTTCCATCATTTGCCCTACTCTGTATTGGTTTTCCATTGGATTTTTCTGTTTGTTATGTTTTGATTGCAGACGGATTAAATTAAGTTTTGTTTTCTTTCCCAAGCTGAGTAGCCTGGTCTGTTTTGTCCTGGATGGGCCTATACCGTGACAATAGGAAATAGAGTTACTTGCTCTGTGTGCATTCTTTGATTTAAAAAAACAACATTAAAACCCCTCATCTGAGACATAAACAAAGAAAATCTTACTGTAAGGATATGGGGTTTTTCCAGCATATATGACTTTCCAAAACATGAGAATGTTGATGCTATTGACAACACACTAAGTTTGTTGTCTGAAACCAAGAGCATCAAACCAATGCCTTTGAACTCAAACACCAAGGCAAATGAATTGCTGTAAAAGGCCATACACTGGATTTTTCACAGTACCATTCCAACTGATTATTTGGAGTAAGAATTAATGATTAATTAATGTAATTCTTACAAACAGTCATGTAATTAAGTCCATAATTTTAGAACAGATGAGCATGCAATTTCTATTATATTCCAGGGAAGGTAAGTTGTCTGGATGGTGAGTACATACTGGCAGGTGAGACAGAAAGTCATGAAAAGAGACCATGCAGAGCAGGGTAATGGAGTTTCCAAGAAGAGGAATATATGTTAGAAACCCTCACCTAATGGAGCAAATCCTCCTGGAAACCGTGCTAAGGCATATGGAAAGAAGGAAGTGACTGGTTACAGCCAACATAACTCCACTAAGGGCAAATTCTGCCTGACAAATTTGGTGACTGTCTATGATAGGTTACAGCACTGGTCAACAAGGGAAGGGTGACTGGTGTCACATACCCAGACTTGTGCAAATCATTTGACATTGTCCTTCACAACACACCTGTCTCTAAAATGGAGAGATGTGGATGTGGCAGATGGAGCACTTGGTGGATAAGGAATTGGTTGGATGGCCACACTCAATTTTGTGTCAACAACTTGATGATCAAGTGGAGATTGGTGCCAATTGGTGTCCCTCAGGGATAGGGGTTGGGAACACCTTTGTTGGAGCCAAAGACAGTGGGACCAAGGGCACCTTCAGCAGCTTTGACCATGACAGAGCTGTGTGGTGTGGTCACATGCTGCAGGGAAGGGATGACATTCAGAGAGACCTGGACAGGCTGGAGAGGTGGGTCTGAGAGAACCTCATGAAATTCGAATGGGGCCTTTGAGATTTCTTGTGTGGACACTACTGAGTGCAAACATAATCAGTATAGAGATGAAGTTATTCAGCAGCTTTTCTGGCCTATTTTGAGTATCTGGAGAGGATAATTCGTGCCTGGGATGCTAGCCAGGCTCTTTTTCAGTTCATGTTGGTGGAAAACAATACCTCCTTGACTACACTGTATGTAATAAAAATGAAACCATTTCCATTCCGAATAAAATAGCTTTGATTCTGCACCTCTTTTCTGCTCTGTAAAGTGGTCTCACTGTGTGACTGTTGTAGACCTCTGCTCTCACATTGTGGAGCATTGTAAGAGGTTGCTTCGATGTGGCTCAGAGGAAAATGGCAAGTTATTAAGTGCAGATACCCAGTCTAGATCCCAGTCTAGATTGAATGGCTTGCTAGTTTGCAGTTTTTCTCTTTTTTTGTTTGTTTGACTACTTGATATACTTGAGCCTTTTTGGTCTTTTTGATGCCTTATGTGTAATGTATTAGACAGAAGTACTATATTGGGTAAAAGGTAACTTCTACGAGAAGTTCTCCTAGAGAACTGGAGACCTTCTTGAGATGCTTTGTCCTCTGACGTGAACATATGGTATTCATTCCATATGTTATGGGCCTGTTTCTGTGAGGAAATGAACAGGAAGGTATTTACAAAGCATTTTAGTTAAAATCCTGGAAGAATCAGGCCACATCTTTATATCTTGGATATCTTCAAGAGACACAAGCACTTTCCTTTGCCTGGGTCATTTAGATTAAATGTTTTAGAAAGATAGGAGAAACAAGGGCCTATTAAGCCTTTGTACATGTGTGATGTGGTAAACAAGGATATAAGAAGCTTCTTTAGTTTCTCCCAGTCTAAAGGAGTGCAGTTTTTACCTTCTACACCACTCTGATGTGTCTGCTGTATGGGAAATCATCCCATCATGTGTGGAGGCAGACCTACAAAGACAAATACACTGCTTTCTCTGATCACAGAATCATAGAACGGTAGGGTTGGAAGGGACCTTTAGAGATCATCTAGTCCAACACCCCTGCAGAAGCAGGTTCACCTAGATCAGGTCCCATAGGAACATACACAATTATTCATGGTTTAAGAAACAAGGATTCTCCCAAGTGAGCATCTTTTGCAGTCCTTTTCCAACAAGCTATAGACAACAATACTTTGGTTTATTTTCCTTGTTCCCTTTACATGTTTAACAGCTATTGAACTTAAAAGAGTTTCTGCTCATAGGATCCCATGTTGATGATAATGATAAATGCTAGCAACCTATCTAACTTGACTTTCCTTTAACACAGAACATACCTGCCCCAGGGTCTTGATCAAAAGTTGGGTGCTGTAGTGTAGTTTGCTTTGCACTTGTGTATTCACCATGAGAACACTGTACTGAAATGATTCTCTGCCTTTACCTTCTCCAGCATTTTTTTTTCAGTTCTGACATTTCAGAGAGACAAATCTGTTATCCAGACATCATCCACCCCCGTATGGCAGATTCTTTTATAAAATGGATATTGCTCTTTAGTTGAAGGAAAAAAATTATCTGAATGTTACACAGAAGACAATCTTTTCAGGACTATTAGCAGTAGGGTGGGAAAGATTTTTGTCTGTAGTAACTAAATACATATTACTGTACGTCATCCCTAAGGTAGTATGATTAAATTCCAGTGGGGTATCAGTCATTCTTTTGGAAACAGTTGAACTTTCCAGGCTACATTTCCACAGTGTATTGTTTATCATGAATTTGACAGCATTTCAGGCAGGCATACCCTCTCATGCTGATGTTTAAAGATTCTATAACACCTACTTCACTAAGTAAGTTCACTTCAATTCACTGTAAACTGTTTTCTAGAATGCATCAAAGGGTGTGGAAGACTGTCTAAATTTGCCTATACTAGAGACAGAAAGCAGAATGACATAGAAGGGGGTGTATTGATGATACTAAAGACTGATTTAAAAAATCCATGTATTAACTTACTGTGTACTTTATAACACCTGAAGTGATGCAGAAAAGGATGCTTAGGAAATAAGAGACATTTGCAACTAAGTATGGGCATGGGTAGAAGGAAACAGGAATCAAAGCCTGTAACACAACTATCCCCTAAGTTTGGAAGAAACTCACTTCTTATTGTGATCTGAATTTTCCACAGGCCTTTTTTTAATCTCCAGCACAAAACAGAATAAAACATTTACTATCCTTACACTTTCAGAAAGTCAGGATTTCCATCCTTGATCTTTAGATCCAATGCAAAATCACAAAAGTAGCCGTTGTATTTAAAGCAACACTTTCATTTTTTTGACAGTGAAGAAGCTAAAGAGAAAAAAAGCAGTGTGTTTGAGGGAGGGCAAACACTGCTATTTGTTCTTGAGAAAAGCTCCATTGTGCTTCATAACTAACAGGCCGTATCTCTACTGTTTACTACAGTGTTACTACATCTCCTGGAATCATTACTTACAGTTTGTTTTTAAGAAAGTGCTGTCATTGCTCTCATCTTAGCAGCAGACTTATTCCAACATGGAAGGTATGTGGTGGCATGCTGGCAATTTCCATCTCTAAGAATGCAAAGGCACCACAAGCACTAGGGTTATGCTCCTAGTTTTCATTGACTCCAGAAAGCACAGTGGGCTGCTCTGCTGTGACTGCTAGGTAAACACATGGTGGGCAACCACAGCACTGCGACTGCTGACTACAACTAAAACAAGGCAAGAGCTATCAACTCAAGCTTCTACTCAGGAGCCATTGAGTTTTCAGGGTTAGAAAGACAGAACAAGGGGCACATTTCTGATGAAAGCAACTAGGGAATGGTTCTTTGGTGGTTCAGTTTCTATGGGTCTAGTGTCTATTTGCAGATTGCTTTGCAGAATCTACCTGTCATACCTCTTGCTGGCATTTCCAGTTCCAGCAAGCCTTGTGTACCCACTGCTTTATCCTTACTTTCCAGACTGCCGGGTCTTTGTTTCTCATACCTCTTTTCTGCTATTGCAGTAGTTTCATTTAACCTTACCCTGTTCTCTTAAGGCAGTTTTATTTTCCTCTACCGTGCCATCTGTGAGTATGTTGCTGGCTGGATCTTATGCACATATGATGACACAGTACCTCCAACAGAGCCATGGTAAATCATAAATGCAATATTGCTGAAGACCTTAGTGGGCACTATCAGGGGACATCTGTATAAATCTGTCCAGAAAAGAAATCTTAAAGAAAACCATCCTTTACAAATTGCCTAAATGAGATCTCTGAGGGTGTACATTTCCTGTGAACAGCCTCAGGTCGACCAAGAAATCTGTATAGAGAGAAGATGGAGAAAATAATTGTGTTGGGCACATTACTTGAAGCAACTTTTAGCAGAACACATAAAGCTATTAGTGTTCCCAAAACTTGCACATGAACCATCAAAAGGACAAGGATCTTCCAAGTGATGTTTGTTTTGTTTCATTTAATCCCAGTGCTTGTGCTTTCTTGTGCTTATCTTGTGTTTTTCTTTCCCCATGGCTTTCCTTTCATCTCTTTTCTTCTTTTTTTCTGTTCCTCTTATTCTTCCCCTTAGTGTGTCTCATTTGGTTTGGTTTTTGTAATTTCTTTGTTCTCCAATTTTGTCTCCCAGCACACTTATTTCCACTGCTTCTCCCATAATTCGGGGGGTTTGTGCCTCTCAGTTTTCCATCCTCATTTTCTTCTGTTTGCATTTTTTAAGTCTCTTTTTCTAGTCTCAACTTTACCATTAGTTAAATGCTGCCTATTCAAATTTAATGTTAATTTATATCTCTTCCAAGTTAAACATCTGACCAAGATTTTAACTACTCTGGCCCATCTGAAAGGAGAGGCAAAATTCTTTCCCTCTGCACAGTACAAATAGTATCACTGAGTAGTTTCCCCAGTTATGTCACGCACTGCAGGCTTTTCAGCCTGTGCTGGATAGTTAGCAAAGACAGTCACAGCAGAACAGTGGGGCTAGGAGAGTCCCAGTGCACTGGGAAAGGACTGTGTAGTGAACTGTGCTGGAGGAAATGATCCAGGTTAATTAGCTGCCTCCAGCCTCCCTAGAAAGCTCCTCGTACAGCTTCAGTTTGGATTGTTTCAAACTCACTGTGCTGTGTGACTGTTGTCACTGAGCAGCTGTGGAGATCCATCCTGGAGGCTGCTGCACTTAAAAACCAAACCAAAGCAATCCTTCCCACTCTGTCTCAAACAGATGTTTGCTTGCATGCTCTTTATTATTAGCATGGAAGTACAGTTTTGGAGATTTCTTGATGAAGCAGTGAGTGTAGACTGCAACACAGAAACAGTGCATTTTGAAAACACCCATTGCTGTAACAACCAGACAGCAGTTGTGATCTCTTCTATAAGAAGCATTTCATCATCTCATTCTTTTATGCTCATTATTTCAGCCTAATTTTTTTTACAGCTGTTCCAGTAAATAATACAGTTTGCCTACACGAAGTTAAGAGGCACTCATTGAGCTATTGTGTGTAACTCACTTTTTACAGTTTGACAAAGGGTTTACTAGTCTCAGCCTGTATAGCTCCATTCACTTCTTTGGGGAGCTTTCAGATTAAGTTTTTGTTCTACTTACCTGTTCAACAATATGTAGTAAAAAAACTCTGTTGAACAATCAGTTTACACACCATTCTTACTAGCTAGCAGGTTCATAGGGTTTTGCCCAAGTCATATTTTGTAGAATGCTCAAAGTAAAAAGGAATTGTTAGCTCGTTATGACATACAAAAATAGTACATTAGCTCATTATGACATACCAAAGGGAAATCTTTTTAGATATTTTGCATTTTTTATGCATCAGCTGGTCTGTCACACATCTATCTGTTTTGTCACCCCTAGATACAATTTCTAGCTACATCATTTCTTTTCATAATCTTGTTTGGGCTTTGTGGTTAATATTTGAAAGTAAGCATCACGTTATGTACTTGATGTCTTTGAATCACTGAAGTTCAAGGCATTGGGAAAGAGATTCTCTGTAACTACTTTTTTTTTGCTTGATGACTCAATGGCAACTGCCATTAGAAAAAGTACTGTGTTTCCCCAGGCAGGATGTCCTGTTGTTGGACTTTTCTGTACTGCTTGAAAGTCTGAGCTGCTTCATGAAGAACCATCAGTATCTGCGACTTACAAAGTCTATTAGTGCTGGGGACATGCTACAGATGTCCTATAAACATAGTATGGACGTGCTGCTATTGAGCAGCATAAGGGACATGTTCAGTGCAAGGTAAACATATTATAGCTGTATGCTTTGCCAGAAATTTGGTGTAATATTGATTTCAATACTAGAAACAGAGCCAGCAAGTCAAGGACGCCTACTTTCACCATATAAGTTTTATTAGAAATTAAATTAAATTAGATTAGTAATCAAATCAGATAAAAATAAAGGGAACATATCTTTGGCTCTGAGTTTCTCATCTGTCAAGCTGTACAATTTACAGCCTGTTTTGGTTTGGTTTTCAATTTTCTATTTCAACCAAAACACTTGTGCAAAGTTATCAATGCTGAGAGAGGATTTTTTGGTTAAAGAAATGACAAGGATTGCTCATATTTTTCTTTTCTCCCTTTGTAATGACTGATGCCATGGTTGACGCTGTTTTCAGAAATGTGCTGGTAGTGATGGAGTATCACAAGTGTGCTTTGGAAAAGAAATATTTCTGGTAGTGCGTCTACTTCACAGTCCCCAGTGATTTTCTTCTTTGCTGTGTTTATTTGTCAGGGTGGGTATAGTCTAGAGTAGGTTGTCCTTTCTTTTTTTTTTTTTTTTAATAGTACATTATTATCCAACACAGAATACAATACAAATCAGAGTAGGGGTTTTCCTCCATTGATTTGTTGTTGTTAAGGCACATTTTTATAAAGCCAAATGTTTCCAAGTTACTTTTTAATTACGAATTTTCAAATCTAAACGTGACACTGGCAAAGCACTGAAGTTTGGGCCTATATCCTTTTTTGGTGAAGATGAACAAGTTTTTTCGGCTTGGTATGGATGCAGCTGCCTTGGAGTTAGCCACAATAACCCTGCAGCATCTCCAGGTGCGTCCCTGTCTAGTCAATCATGCAAGTCTGTGATTGTTGTTCTACGCTCTCTCCACTACCTTCTTCTCTGACACCTGTCTCTGTTTCTAGACCTACAAAGCTATTCTCATTCAAAGCACTGTATTCCTAGTTTTGAACCATGGAGAATGATTATCAGCCTTCCACTGTGTTGTAACATGTCCACAGTCTCAGCTAAATGCCTGATGCGGTGATCTGCCTGCTGATCTGTTGGCCAGTCAAAAACCATGGGTGACCTTAACCTCTGTGATACCAGACTGGTATTCTGTCTAGTTTCTTCTGTGGCTCCCGGCTCTGGGCAAAAACTAAAGTTATCTTTGCAAAGTCTTTTCAGGGTACAAAAAAAATCTTCAGGCACAGAGAGCTTAAATTCACTGGTGCAGGAGCTCCAGTCTCTTCTTTACAGTCTAATGATTTCACCTGGGAGATGGCAATTCACCTCTGCATCCTGCTTTTGGTAGTGTTGTATGGTAGATGAGTTAAAGTAAAACAGGAACAAGACATGAGAAATCTATTTGAAGTTATACATAGAGCTGGGGAGAGGATGGGAATTTTCCAGTGATTACACCCTGGCCCATGAGATTTAACTGTCCAAAGCAGTTTGATAACTAATGAAATCTGTTTGCATAGCTAACTCCCTTGATTAGCTCTGAGGAGGTGTGTGGCTTCCTTTCCACTTCAGGGAATGTCTTGTATAATTTTCTATCAAAGGTGAATAACGTCATGTTTCTCTAAACGCAACTGGCTCTGAGAATCACACTCCGTGTTTAACAGCTGAATTTTCAGTCTCAAACAGTTTGATCGTTGTGTCTGCTACAGGAGTTTCTCCTTTTCAGTATGTACCTTGTATCAAATACTAGCTCACACTTCAGACTGTGTCATAGTACCTTTAAAGTGCACCCTTTTCAGAGTAAACACATCCAGATGTGATATATCACTCTGTAACTTACCTGTGTAAATCTCTGGAAGTGGGTAAGAAAAGACAGAATTAGCACAACCACTACTTTGAATGGCAAAAACTCTTTTGAACACCAGTGTGTCCTTTTTTTCCAGAAATTATATGGACTGCCATGTAAATGTGGTTTTGATTGTTAAGGAGTTGTTTGTGTATGGTGATGTAGCCTGTCAGTTATTCTGTATTCGGTGCAGAGCAGGGCACCAGTTGACAACACCAAACTTTACAGGTCAGTTAGCATGGTATCTCTTTAATAAAGTCATTTTCAACACCTTCATCTGAACACATTTCTAAAGACTTTGTGGAGGAATTTTAGTTGAGTTTTTTTTGAAAGCGAAGGCCTCACTCTGTCATGTCATGAAAGGTACGAAAGGAAGCTGAGTAAAACCAATAAGTTTTGCTATAAGCAAGGAAAGTAGAACATTAATAGCTTCTCTTTATGCAGGTCACGTCTGCATCAAAAGTAACTGCTTGAAAGTCTGACTCCAGCTCAGTATTAACATGGGCACAGAAGATGAGTTAAAACTTCCACTGGCTTAATGTCCTGCTGGACTAGCTGCTTTTAAACAAATGAAACTACATTTCCAGGAGGAGATATACTGCCTCCTTTGGCCTGCTGTTTAGCCATGGACAGTAATGCAACATTTACTGATGTCTGTCTGCATCTGTCATTGTGCTTTCTGCTGCCATATAGATCTATCAGGTCAGAGTCAAGAGATTATGCTTGAGTGATACTATTTGATTTCTCACTTCAAGCTGCTGGTAAACATGTATATGAACTGAAAAGGGAAATAGAGTGTTGCATAGGAGCTGATAAAGCTCAGAAACTCTGGGTTTTTCCTTCTCAGACACCTAAAGAGGAAGAACTCAATCCTCATGAGGAGAAGAGGATGCAAGGCCTCCCAGGCTCTGTGATCAGAGGTGCATGCAAGAACATTTCTCATTCAGATGGAATCCTGTGGAGTAAATGTTAGCTACACATGATGGAAGAATACAGGTTTTCATCAGGTTCTTACTATGATTACAACGGTCTTGCCTGGTGAACTTGGAATTCAGAAGTAATTTTTTCTTGGCAGCCAGCATCTGAACTTTGTAAAGAGACAAATGAGACACCTCTTGACTTGCAACACTCTGCCTTACAGATTTTAAGAGAATATGCAATTTGAGGTAGGGCAATCTAATTCACTGTTTCATTCACAAGGAAAGGAGTGGGGCTTGAGAGACTTTGTCCCATGTGTTTGTGAGATTTTGTCCCACATACCTTTTTCACACAGCTGTCCCAGTACCAGCATTCATATTCCTAATTAATGCCCTGGAATTTCAGGCTGTCAAAATTATTGAAAAGCTTGTAAGCTAATGACAGAAGCCTCAGTTACAGAAAAGAACCTGTGAACGTGAAGTGTCTTGCAGTTAGTGGAGAACTGGTCTAGAGGCCAGCCTGGTTGTCCAAGACAGACTGGTAGAGAAGTGAATCTTAAACCTGGCTTTTTTTCCTGGGCTTGTAATTTTCCTTGAGTCATGAACTGAGGTATATGAAAATTCGCAGTAAGAAATCCCCTTCTCGAGATCAGAGGACGTTTTTTTCATTCAAGATGCTGTCATGGTGGCTGTGGGGTTTTAGCACACATGCCTCTGAGAAGAAAGCTGACACTTGGACTTGCTCAGAAAGTAGAAGACTCTGGTTCAAGGGTTTCTTCTGACAAGGGTTCATCCTTCCAGGAAGAAAAGCCAGATCAGAGGGTAAACTGGTACCTGGTTATCTTTACCTATATCATGAGAGCAAGTCACTATGTAGCCAAGAACACAACACTCAAAAAGCAAAGACAGACAACCAGAGAGGCTAAGGTGGAAGGGCATCCAGGAGTTGTGGTTCTCTGGAGTAAATCTGTGCCTTGTTAATTACTTCCCATAAATGAAGATTATTTTACTCTTCAGTGTTAGGTGAATAGCAATCGGGATTTCCCACCAATGATAAGAAATCTGGTCACACTTTTTAGCTCTTGTGATCTGAGTCAATTTGAATTTGGGCTTTCTGAGCATATTCAGTAGCAGAAAGGAAAATCATTTTACTGACACTACCACAGGTCTACATGGAATTAAAATGTTGAGATAAGACTGTTGAAGATCACAGCCTTGAGCTGAGACCCCCTGAATCCTTCCAGATTTCTGCTTGATGTATGTACAAGTCTATGTTTTGATCTGGTTCTTTGCAGGCATCCATTTCTTGGTTTTGCTATCTCACAATGAATCAGTGCTCTGCCTTTTCAAGTCTCAGAGAAAGTAAGGGCCAAACATTTATCAGTTAAAGTAAACACAACCCTCCTGCCTGTAGCATGCTTTGAAGAGAGATGTCCCCTACAAATGGAAGCTGTAAATATCTTATTTTCTTTCTTTCAGGCATAATACTTGATGTGGCATGACACAGGCCTTCTCTTGGTGGCAGAAAGGGGAAGTGCGGTCCTCTAAATGATTGATGACAGTTTCTGTTGATGTTCCCTTTTTACATTCAGTGTTAGAGAAGTTAACATTTGAAAGTGACAAAGGAATTTCAGTACCCTGTGCCGCCACTACCAGTCTTCTGGATGGAATAATCACGACCAGAGATGCCATATTTGCCAGTGAAGGAATTTTTCCTATACCATGTGTGATAGTCCACAGCAAGTGAAACTGAGGGAAGTCCTGAATGCTGTAGAGCCATACTTAGGTAATAACAAAGCCCGAATTAACGAGCTCTGTGAGCATGATTATTCCTTTGGCATGAAGTTTTCCATAGTTATACTGCATAGCTACACTGCATGCAAACGTTGTCCTGCTATAGCAACATGACTCATTTGTTCTTTTAAAGACATCAGGGGGATCATTTCTGGAAATCTGATCTTTTTCACTGAGTCAGCCAACTGCCTTTTCTTTTCCAAATGTGCCTGGTTATCTTCTGAGTAAGCTTGGAGAATGTGAGGCTGAATGACTATAGGTGGGGTCCATGTGTCTACAGGCTGAAAATACCCTGAATGAATACATGACTTGCAGGTCATGCCAGAATTATTCATACACATGCTGTCTAAGAAAGACACCAGTTTAGCAAACCAGTAAATATCTTTTTTCTAACAAACAGTAAATTGAAGAATGCTAACTAAGGAAAAGGTAACTCCTCTTTCTTGGGGGGCCTTGCCCCGGTGTTTGGACTTGCAAAACTAATCTTAAATTGGTACAGAATAACTCCATAAACAAAGCCAAAATACTTGTTTGTGTTACACGAGCTACACTTTATGAAAATGCAATGTTGTATTTCAATTAATAAATAATACATTGTAAGATTTTAGAGGACTTTAAATGATGGTATGATAAATATATGAGGTGGTCTATTGTTATGTTGTCTATTTTAAAATTATTTTGTTTAGACTATATGGTCCAAGACATTTTCACTGAATTTCTGTAAAGTTCTTAACTAGAGATTTTTGCCTAAAGTGGTCAGAAGAAATCAGGATTATATCTCCTTCTATTGATGTATAATTTCATTGGAAAAGTTTATAATAGAAAGCTGTGCTTGTGTGAGAGAACATATTGATGTGTGCACTGCCTAATAGAGGCAGAAATTCTCATTTCTGAAACATTAATTCTGCAGTAGTCATTTGATACAATCCAGAGGAAACAAACCCAAAGCAAACTTGCTAGGTAATGTTTAAAAACTCCTGCCTGCATGCTGTCCGTATGATTTGTGTGTAAAGGAACCATGATATACCTTTGTCACTTGAAAATATGAAAAGTAGAGTGAGGAAGAGCTAGATTTATAAAAAAACAATCAATCTTTTCTTAAAATGGTTGTAAGTAGAACTTAGGCTGAGATTTACCTGAAATTCGGAGCTAGGACAAGCACTGTCTGTATTCCTCTTGAGCATACTGTGACTATAGCAAACAGGCAGATCTTTTTCTTTTTTTGGCAGAACAGTTCTGTCAGTGACACAAAAAAGCCACAACAGTATTTAAAAACTAATGCCTAAGTACTTGTGAAATGACTTTTGACTGTCTTGATGCTAGTGAGAGTTCCTGGAACAAGAGGGATTTCCCAGGCTTGTTGCTTGCTAACTTAGAAACAATGAATCCCATCATTTAAATTGCTTAAAAATGTCTCCCTCCAGTCTGTGGAAACCCACGTCGCACAATTCTGAGGGGTGGCAGACCACTGCTGTCTTTACTTGTAGTCTGCTCTGCTGCCAGTCCTTCAAACATTCCTGTGACATGAGTGTGGAGTGGGAGGCAGGCTCAGCCTCACGGCAGGCGCAGGCAGATGAATTCATAACTTCTCAGCTATTAATTCTGCTCTTACAGGATCACCGTAACCAGCTTGTAAGACATCACAAGCCTCAGCTCGCTGGATTGCTTTGAGTTGCACCTTTCTGCTTGCAAAGGCAGCTCTTGCTGCAGCCAATGGGAGCATCCTGGGCTTTGGATTAATCATAAAGTACTCATCATTTTTTCTAATTAAATGATTCAGGAGGCATTGACATAGAGACTCTCAATCTTTAAAGCTCTTATTCTGTTCTAGGACACCCTCATATTTTTATTAACATTGTTTTCTGTTTGCTGTTAGGCAAAATGAGACGAAGCCAACATCTGTGCAAACTAGGACAGAAATTGCAACAGCACACAGTTATATGATATATACCTGGCATTACACTGCAGGTATGTAAAGATGAAAAATACCAACGTAAAGATCCTAACTGGATCCTAACGCACAGTGTTTCAGCAGCCAGCAGCTTTTGAAATAGGAATTCACTGGATGTAACTCTCTAATCTTGTCCCTGCAGTACTCCAGCTGTGTATGAAAACACACGTTTGCAATTTACTTTCTGCATTAATTCACTCTGTTTTAACATGTAGCATGCCTGTTCCCTCCAGAGAAGTTCGCATGCAAATCTTCATCTAAGGTTCTATTTTTCCAGGCACTGATTGATTACTTTTGGCTGGTGTTTGGACACAGAGCAATTGAAAGAAGAGAGCAAGAGTTACATCACCCTGGGTTTTGTCCTGCGGAGGGTAACACATGCTTTAACCCTGTTGATGCAAGCCAATAAATTATGTACAAGTCTACAAGAGGACACAGAGTCTGGAAAGAAGTAGCACAGGTACTGCAGGTACCAAAATGTCTGTGCATGTATCTGGGGGCTTGATTTGTGTTTCTGCAAAGCAAACTTTATTTTACAATATTCTACATCAGAAAAAGACCAATTAGGATCTTTAGCACTCGAGAAAATAATCACTTGTTTCTTACATACTTTCTTTTTTTCATTCCCTCAAGGCATCAGAAACCTGCTTTGGAATTTAATTTTCTATATTTTTTAATCTGGAAAATGATTACAAGAACAGCCAGAAAGAAGCAATAATAATAGTAATGCATCACAAAATCAGGTATCATTTGAACCAGAAAAACAGCAAAGCAGAGTGCTTGTGGCTGATGTCCTGGGTGACAAAAACTGCTCAGGGTGTGACTGGGAAGAGGAGATTTATGCCATGGAGGTGTAATAATCACCACCCACGAATAAGGAGCTGTTGACCAGTGGGCAGTTAAAGTCTTGGGACGCAGATGACTAACAGGGGACCCAGTTTCATTTTCTGCATCCTACCCATGGCTGAGAAGAGCTGTCCACCTTTTTTTTTTTTTCCTGTGCATTTGTTTGTAGTCAGGATTAAATCAACTGCATGTAGACTGCTGGTGACTGCCTTGCTCTAACTATGCCTATGAGCATTCCTTTGCATTTAAGAACAAGACCTAGAATTCCAGTCAGATTCCAAGTCTCTGTGTTCTGCCTCAAATTCACACATATAATCATCTGAAATAAATAATTTTCAAAACAATATGCTTGCAATCAGTTGTTGTGTTGCAGCGACAGGCAAATTTATCCTTAATGTAGCCTGCAGTTCCAGTCAATTGGTGATGATGGACTGCTAAACAAACAACAATTATTTCCCATTGTAAGTACTCATATAATAAACATCAACTAGATATTGATGTGTAAATTGGTGGATGGGGAAAACGAAATCGATGTATTTTGTATTTTACTTGGTAGTTTTAAAATTGAGATGTAAATAGTATAGAAGCCAAACAGCATCATGAGATCATTTGTTTCATGCCAGTCTAAACATAACAGCAAAACCATGTGAATCAATCACTATCAGATAAGAAGAGTATTAAAATAAAGTTCCTGTCTCTTAAAGAGGCAAAACTAGTGGTACTTGGTACATAGTGATCAGGAAATAGAAAATAAAGTTTTCCTAGAATGGAAAGCAAACTTAAGAGAAAAGTGAGCTTTGCTGTTAGAGGCTACCATGTGAACCGAGCTTCTGTGGAATAATGCTGGGTGGACAGCTTGGGACAGAAAGACCTTTTTAATTAAGAAAAAAAAAATCACACTCACTTGAAAATACTTTAGAGAATGGAACTGAGTTGTCTTGAGTTCTTTAAGCAGAACAGATAAATAGCTTGATTCCTAGTATTGGACATGTTGCCAGGTTTTCCTCTCTTCCTAGTAGCCTGTCACATCCTTACTCACTGAAGGACAAGATATTACACTGAATGATCTTCTAGCCTAATTCCCTAATTCCTGTAAAACTTACAGTTGTTATGTCTCATTCAAGATCTTTCAGATATCTGAATCGTAGGAATCTGTATTAGTTCATGTTTTGGATCGGTTGTTACCAGTATGTAACCTGATTGCTCTGCCTTTAGTGAATCTTAGTTAAGGGGGACAAGATTTAAAACTCCTGCAGATTTTCACAGTTTGGTGTCATTTCCCATTCTCAGCTTCAGAGATTGGTTACAATCTGGAGTAGCATAGTAACTCATAGTAATCATCAGCTGGATCTGTACTACGATGTTGTGTTAATAACAGTCTGTAGAGCCTTTCTTGGTTTCTCTCTTTCTCTCTCACCCCATGTGATCTGCTGTTCCAGTCTCCTTGTGACTCCCTGAGGTTAAACTTCCCACTAATTGTATCAGAACATTTGCCAGTTGATACGGAAGGCTGGAGATGGGAAATGTCCTCTGGGACAGGAGTGGAAAATCTCCTACAGTGAGCTCCAGGAATTTCAAAGTATGGGTTTTTTCCTTTGGTGAGGATTTCCTCATCCTGAGCAGTACAGGAGGAATATTTTTACTGGATTTACACTTTAAAGAGCCTAGAAATTGTCTTAAAAATCTATAGCTGCAAAATTAAAGGTGCATTTTTATTTGAAAGGGCTTTTGCTGCTCTGCCCAGCAGTGGTGCCTTAGAGTGAAATAGGCCTTTGGAGGAGAAAATCACAGTGGAATTTTTAAATATTGCTTGGAGATGGTTGAGAGCAGGCAAAGCAGTTTTGTATGGCCTTTTTTAATAAAAGGCCACACCATAGTCAAGAGAAGGGAGATAAGAGGCTTGATGGTGAGAGATTCTCTAAAAGACAAAAGCGTTGCCCATTCAGCTCTGTCTTGCCAGCACTGAGGTACTAGAGCATATAGCCAGTTTGGATAGTATAGGCTGTCTTGTTAAAATATGAACTTGGTAAATAATCAGGAAATTCTATGGAAAATGGGAAGGTTTGGGGTAATGTGTTTTTCTCTCTCCTTATCCTGTGTCATTTTTTAATGTGCTCATCTCAACAGCCTAACGCTTGGTGCTCTCTCTCTCTCTTGGCTTCTTTGCTGTGGCTTCCCTACAAAGCCACTGTACTTAACTGGGCAATAGATATCCCACTTAGATATTTGCTACACTGATATAAACTGAAATAAACTGATAATTACACAGACATACAGTTTTACCGCTTCAAAGTCAAACATTCAAAAAGGAAGCAAGAACAGCAGGTTTGTCTGCATTGCTGTCACTTTGGCTTCTACATACATTTGATTGCAATGCTTTCTTCAATACATTATCATGTGCTTCCTCCTCTCCTGGCCTTCTCAGACTGGCTTGGTGCAGGACATAGGCAGTGCCCACTTCACAAGCATCTTTTCAGTGGTTTGTTTATTCTCTGGCATTTAGGGACTGTGTCTGATGACCAAGAAACCCCACATGCTTTGAGATGACTCATGCTTTTCTATAGCGCCTGAATGCTTCAAATGCGGTAGATTCTCTTTACAAAGGTTCCTTCACCCCACTACCAGACAAGGAAATTTTGCAATCTCCAGGAAGCTTTATGATTGAAAGAAACACTTGTCTTTATTTGAGACAATACAGTTCTATTTGTTAACACCACGTGCAGTTCTGACAATATAGAGAAATGCAGGGATCATGTTTTGGAACATGCAGGAGTAAATTGAACTTCATGCCTTCAAGGTGTAGCACTCTCAAACTTCACCTACAGCTATGAACCAGTGAGATTTCTTTTCTTGCAGCTGAAGCTTCACTTCAGACACCCAGATGTTAACATGCAATCTTCACTTGTTTACAAAAAATATAATACTTGTTTGAGTAGCCTCTCTGGTTTCAGGTAGAAAATGTGTGGCAGACAAAGCAAATCAGTTTAGCCATTAACCTCAACTCTGACTACGCCTGATTCTCTTGCAGTCCCTTACTCTAACTGCTGTACACTTTTCAGTCTCTATGAGGATTGTGAGTGCTGCCAACAACTTTTACTTCAGAGCTGTCCTGCCTTCCCAGAGTGCTGTGTAGCATATATGCTAAATAAGGTATTGCAAAGGAGTTTCACATACAGTTGTGAAATTATGAAAGTGGCATCCTGATGCATGCAACAGGACAGAATTATGATTATACACTGGTGAATGCTGATATTTCCTTCTTTTGGAACCTTAACCTCACAACTGAACAAAAAAAGAGATGTTCTATGCCACCTGCTTGGCTTTCAAAAAGCAAAACTAAAAGAAAAGCTTCCAGAAGTGCTGCTTTGTAGAGAACTGTCTTGAGTAGTTGTCACAGTCTTCGCATCAGCTAACAGTGATGTTCACCTATGGCAGGCTGATACTTACAACCAGACTGTCACTAGAGGAAAACAAGTAGAGTGGCCAGCAGAGGATAGTGAGGCTGGCACAGAGCAACTGTTTGTTGGGGATGCATTTACTGTGCATCCAGTGGGACAATGCCTCTGGCAAGAGAAAGGGATGTATCTGGAGAGAAGCAGTATGATTGAACAGAAATGCTATTTCTCTTTCAATTCAAAGCTGAGCTGTTCTGTTTCTTCTGTTCTATGCTGCACTTTGCCTCTTGCTTTCTGGCCTGTTTCCTTACTGAGTCAGCCCAGTTCTGCTTCTCTGCCTGCCAGGTCTTTCAAAAGGCTTCTCTTTGCAGTCCACTTGTATAAGGGTCAACTCTTGTCCTCTCCTTGGCTCTGACAGCTTCTTTCTTCCTCTGGGGTTTGTGTGGCTACATGGAGTTTGGCAGTTTCAGGGACAGTTGTGCTCAGCCCCGTGCCTGGGCATGCCCTGTGGAGGTGGAATATTTGATAACCATAGCTGCAAAGAGTCACTGGGTGTATGTGAGGTGCTGTTACTATTAGAATTTTAGGAGCACTCAAACGATTGGAATATGGCATGCTCCTGATGCAACAGCCACTCCCAAGTACAACTGTAAAGTGTGTGGGTGTTAGAAGAATTGATAAAAAAAATTGTCAGAAGTGTAGTTGTTTGAATAAAACAATATATTCTTATGTTTTGGAAATATAAACTATTCTGGTTAAAATTTTCCAAAATCTAAATTTACTTGATCACAACAGACACACAGAAAAGTTTTGCTTTCAAAATTTAGCAGACCTTTCAATTTTTTTTAAAGCAGATATTGTTTAAATATGCCCTTGTTTTAATAGGTGGAGCAACCAGTAGTAGCTGCTAAGCCATGAGCAAATAGGAATATGTTTTGATCTACATAAGACTGATACATATCCAAGCAGCCATCTAAAATCACAGGGCATGTTTTATTTCCAATCTTAGAGGTGAAAACTTACTTATTTAAGGATTTTCTTTAACCAATAGGAGGCATTTCCCTACATAGATAGTCTCTCCCTCCTCTATTCCCTTTTCCATACATACAATAAAATATTTTTCTCAATCTACAGTCCTGAAATTAAATCGAGCATCATTTCAAAAAGATAAAGATATAGGGAGGGTGTTTGAGCTATTAGCTTGATGTTAAATATAATTTTTTCCGTTCTCTTTTAATAATGATTTAGCATTTTCTTTGTATTCTTTGTAGAAACATGACATATAAAATACTTCATGAAAAACTAAGAGCTAGATTTTTGAACTGAGGAAGAAAAAGGAAAGATTCTTGCAAGGCTCTGAAACGTGCAGGCAGAGGAAATGAGCCACCTTTCACTTTCCTTCAGTAGATTTTGATTCAAAATGGTAGACAAAGACAAGAAAAAATAAATCTCGGAACCTCTCCAGATTTCCTAGGATCTCTGTGAGCAACCAATGTTTCCTTGAATTGCCTGAAGTAATTTCAAGGGGGAGCTGTATACTTTCACAACAAAATAAAAGTCAAATATACAGTAGTGCTGATAGTGCTATTGCTCTGGTATCTATTGCACGGTTATTCCTACATACATATACTTCAGTATTGGAACTCAACAGAAAGGTTTTGTATTGACTCTTTCCTTCATTTTTCTTTCCCTTTCCTCCTTCTCATACATTTCTCCTTTTTTTATTTTCTCTCTCTCTCCCCCCCACAACTCTTCACTTCATGCAACTAATTGTTGTTTCTCACATCCAGCCATTGATTAGATTACTGAGTTTCTATGCCATTCCTTGCAAGCCAAAAGACTGCCTCTTTGTTTAAAAAAAAGACACTTGCCAAATCTTTTTCACATCCATGAAGGAAAAATTGGACTTTTTTCTTCGAAACAAATGAGCAATGTCACGTTTGTATTTTCACAGCTGACGACTACACACTTCATGGTGTGTATGTTAAGATCTGCCAGGTCTGGGTGCACAGTAATAAAACTGCAAGGAAACTGGTAACATCAATGCTGTGTGAGAATAGGACAAAGAGGCCTCTCCTTCTTCCAAGGTATCTGCAAAGGAAAATTAATTGCATCTGTAGTCTGCTTTCTGAGGCTAAGGAACTTGGAACGTTTCCTCTGTAAATCAACACTGCAATTGGAGGTTAATGCAAGCCCATAGGCCATCTTTTTCTACGTATTTGTCAAATGCAGCTGAAGGCAATTTTCTCACAACAGTGGTGACTTCATTCAGATACCTAGTCTTTGTACTTGAGCCTTCATGATGATAATTGTTCAGAACTTCATGATAAGAACAAGTTTAGCATCAGAATTCTTTGCTTCTGAGTGCACATTTACGCAATCATCGAGATTTGAAGGGCAAATTTAGAAACCTTGGATACTTGCACAGTAGCAGATAGTTCAAGATTGTGTTTTCTCAGTTTCTGCAGATACAAAATCACCTCTGCTACCTTTCTTCCATATTAAGGAGTTGAAAAGAAAGAAACCAAACCAACTCAAAAAGAAAAAACAGCATTTGGTGTTCTACACTCACAGCAGATATTGTGCTGTGATCACTATATATTCTTTTGTGGTTAATGTGTGTGATCCACCTCATGTAACAAGGCATCAGTTTATTATGTGCTGCACAGAGATATTGTAGAAAAAGACGTTTATTCATCCCCAGAAGGTGTACTACATAGCAACAGACAAAGCATGACTGAAACTGGGAAGAACAATCAAGCAGTGGTTATGTTAGTTGTCAGTATGAAGAGTGTTATAATTCTATAATTCCTCACTCAATAATGAGGTTGTAAATAATGGATATGACAGTGGAGAAAAAATCAGTGTTACTTTCAGATAATGCGTGTTCTGTAAGGCAAGATAAATACCCTGTATAAGTTGAGGGCTCACATGAAAAGCTGTTGGTAAACTGCAAAAATTTTAGAGCAAGGCATGGCAGTAAAATGATTATGGTCTGGAAAGACTGACTTGGGAGGCAAATGTGAAAGGATAACTCAGAGGGATTTATGCTACAGTCTGCAAAAGCTCAAGCATGTGAATGCCAAAGGAGAAGAATTTACTATGATGCAAAAGAAATACTACAGAATTCATGAGCTGCAAAATGTGTGGGAGGTCTAACGATGAGTCTGCAAAATGCTTTAAACTTAAAAAATAAGACTGGACGAACGTCTAAAAAATACAGTGCAGGAATCAGCCCTTACAGACTTTCTTCCACCCCAGTGTTTTTCTGTCAGTAACCTCCACACTTGTGTGGAGCCTGAAGGTTGTGTTTCAGACGGATTATGATGATGATCGTGCACTGTGTTAGACTGTAAAATGCTAAAGACCTAAAAGCTGACCTACTTCAAATCACCTTCTATCCAATTGTCTAGAAAAACCTCTGCTATGGTGAGGAGACATATGAATTTTCATAGCATCATAGAATCATAGAATGGTAGGAGTTGGAAGGGACCTTTAGAGATTATCTAGTCCCACCCCTCTGCCAAAGCAGGTCCACCTAGATCAGGTCGCATAGGAACATGTCCAGGTGGGTCTTGAAGATCTCCAAGGAAGGAGACTCCACAACCCCTTTGGGCAGCCTGTGCAGCCTGTGGGCTCCCTCACCTTCATAGTAAAATAGTTTTTTCTTATATTTAATTTTAAATTAGGGAAGAAGGTGAGGAGAGATTTGTATGATTTTGAGGCTTAGTATTTATAAATCGGATAAGTATAGTATGTATTTATACTTATTTATTAATATATGTATTTATAGCTATTTGTAGATAAATGTATGTCAGAAATAATTATAAAATGGAATGCAAATGAATATGATCAGTGGACACAAGGCAGTAAAGGGAATCAGTTAGATGAGAACAAGGAACAATATAGGTACTGAAGGAACTACACTTCATCTCAGAGATTGAATGTATTCAGAGAGAAACTAAATATTTTTATACTGATGCTGCAGCCTGGTAACACGATGGGGGAAGTTGAGATGGTAGGGGAAATGAAACTAGATGGGGAGGTGAATAGAGGAACATGGCAGAATAAGAATCATGACTGGACTGTAGGTAATGAGAGGGATGTCATAGACAAAAACAGCATTTATACCTTTAGATGGTAAGGCAGATGGACAGTGCAACACACTCAGGGTATGATCAGACACAATCAAACTCCAAACAAAAAAAGGAGGTAGCATGGCTTAAGGAGAATAAGTTTGGATCAAAGGGAAATCTAGTAAAGAACAGTAAAATAAGTTATCATAGGGCAATATTGAAACCTGAACAGATGTTTTAAGATTTCTAACAGTATTAGGAAACACTTTTGGGAATTGCATGACTGTGAGATTTTTAGCTTTCTTGATAAGAGTTACAAAAGAAATGCCACTTGCAGTAACAAGCTTTAGATGTTTCCAGATTTGACATCCCATGGTAGAACTGGGTTCTTACACAAAAAGTCTTGAATGTTTTAAGGAGTAATAGAAATGAGATGAAATCCAGCAGTACAGTAAAGAAAAGCACTCAGTGGAGAGACTAATAAAAAAACCTGTCCTGAATTGGGACTACCACAGGGGTAGGCAGCTTAGAAAATAGGTGAACTTGGGTGAGACAATGGGGAATTATCAGTTACCAGCAAAATACACATCCATGGGAAGACAGGTGTCCTGGGAGCTACCAGTCAAAGCATTTCTAGTAGAGGTGGTGGGTATGCTAACAACTGAGTGGGAGACAAAAGTGAGGCAATGGAGGCACTCAGAAGAAATTTGCATTCCTTGGCTTAGTAAGGCAAGTGGAAAAGGTGATGTTGCTCTCTACACATGAAAAGGAGGAGAACCACTACCAAAAGACAACATCTTAAACCAAAGAATTCAAGATCAAACCGATAGAGGTGCTGTGGAGTCGGAGAGCAAGTCTGAGAGCAAGGAAGAGTTCATAGTATTCAAGGGATCTTCAAGATGGAGATTAGAAGAGCACTAAAAGGCACTTTTGTGACCAGGTGACTGTTTGAACAGGGAATTGCTTTGGGTGAGCTTAGAAAGACAAAACACAATATTTCCACCTTTTTGGTCTCTGATTGCCATTCTAATAAGCAGTCTCATGGTAGGGTTAGTTGATTCTATAGAGTTGTGACACCAAACTGAGGAATGGAAAATCAAGTGCTTGCAGATGTATGCATCTGACTCTATCAGGTTTTGCTAAGTGGATAAGATCTGATGTAGAAAGAAAAATTTCCAGTCTGTTCATTTAATATTATCCTTCATTAAAAATTTTTGTTCTTTTTCTGGAAAACTTGCTCAACTCAACTGGTTTTAATACTTAGGCAAGTTTGTTTCACTGAGAGCAAGCAGTTGGGCTGTACACAAAAATAAATTAGGTGTTCTTTTTTACAAACATACAAGTTGCTACAATGAGAATTTCAGTGGTTTTATATTTATAAATAGTGCCTAAATTCTTTGCATGAATCTGCACAGCAGTAGAATTGAACCATACTTACAGCCGCTGCTTTCAGACAAGAAAATGTTTGTTGGTTTTGTTTTTAAAGTGATTGCTTTAGTTCTCTGTAGAGAACTGTACAAGTAAAAACTGTGTTTTAAAATTGACTTTCAGTTACTTTCTTGGGTCCAGGAGAAGACCTGGTGGAATGTTTTATTATACAATTTTGATAGACTTTACTCATGTTCTTTCTAGCCTATTTATGTCACACAAACTTGTTTCTAAACCCAGGTTTAAGCTTCTCTTGGTTAAATGCTATCCGATCACTGGCTATGTCTATGTGCCTTTGGACTGCTCCATGCAGGGTGCCCGTTCTGTGGATCATTTGGTGTGTATTTGGTGGCAGACAGAGAGATATGGCACAGAGTTAGGCACAAGGTTTGATGTATTAGGTTTAGCCATTAAAGTCTGACTAGTATAGGACAATTTAACTGTGTGAGACTAAAACAGCTTGTGGTTATAGAAGATAACAGATCATGCAGCATAAAACTTTCATTTTCCTTCCACAGCTTCTTCATAATCTAATCCCATTTACTCAGATCTGATAGAGATAGTAATACTTTTCACTAGTTATTTCTAACTAGGTACAGCCTCTTTGTTCCTGAAATAAACAGGAAAACACGATTTGAAGATTTAGTGTTTTCTAGGTAGCACACAGGGGCCAAGTGATGTGCTGAAGGGTAGATTTGGCCTAAGTATTATGGCCCTAAACCACTGAAGGGCAAAAATTGATATTCTTCCTTGTCATGGTACCTGATATGATGAACAGGTCTTCCCGGTATTGACGGAGTGCAAGTAGAAAGGCTACTGAGAGAGTGTTGGAGCATTCTCTGTCTTCATTTGGATCATTATCTGCCATTATCTAAATCTCAGCTGCATCTTTGTACCCTTACCCTTTGTAGGGATACCTTTAAGTGCTCCATGGAAAAGGAGCTTGTTAGTTCTCAGGATGGAGAAGACTGTGGTGATATAGTTCTGATTTCTATATATTTACTGCATTCCTACATGGAAATCTGGGAGAAGGTTGTTTCCATTCAGATGTGTCAGTATTGTTCTGCCTGCTCTAAGCATTTGTAAGTTGCTTCTAATTGTTTGGATCAAATAGAAACATGAATTCTAGAGCTGCTTTGGTGTAGAGGGATGAGAGGATTGATAGGAACTAAACCCCAAATTTCCAAGAATCAGGGATTATTGGCCTTTCCCTCTGTTAGCTCTAAAAAGCCTTCAGTTGCTATGGCAAGGTAGATTCTTCAGAGGAAACCTCACGTGCAGTTTCTTCCTCCCTAGCTTGGCTTTTCTTTATTGTGGAAGCAAATGGCTGTGACATAATTTAACTTCCTTTTGCTTGGTTCTTTCTGTCCAGCCTTACAAACCACAGAAGCCTTCAGATGAACAAATGCAGAGTTCAAAATCAGAAAGCCCTTTGTTCAAGATGAGAGAGTTCTTTGTGAGATCACATTAAACATAAGTACACAGTGTAAGGCAAACCATCTTAATTTTCTCCTCAAGTGCATAACATGTGAAGTTTGACTTTTTTTGCAAGAGGTATTTATCGGATTGAACAATTGAGGAGAACAAATGAAAAAGGGGAAGGAAAGGGAGGGGAACCGAAACACAGAAGTCAGTCAAAGAGGAAAAATTTTATTTAAATAATCTCTGTTGCAGATGAATAGATGAATTATATGAATGAAGAGACTTACCTTAATAGCTGTCAGGAAAAGTTGATCTGTATTACTTTCCCTTAAACAGTAGTTAAGGACAACTTAATTGAGAACGTCCTGAAGGTCTGAAAGCATTAAAAAGCCAAAAATAACTTCAAAAGGTTTTTAATCTAGAATATCACAATGTTTTAATAAAACACCAGTGCTGATCTTCAGACTGATTTCTCAGTCCCTTTGGTACAATTTGAATACAATTTTTGCTAGCCTTATTCAATTGGCTTTTAGAGGGAGAGAATCTGCTACATCTTCCATGGATATACACTGAGGTTTCTAGGAGAGAGCTGGGTCTGTCCAGCTGTTCTTCTCGTAGCAGCTAGCAATGAGCTTTGACAATAGCAGAAACAGCATAAAAGCATATAGGGTTGAGAGTCTGTAGGAGTCGTTTCATCAATGGAATGTAATGTTTGTGTTGGGTACACAAAGGAGAAAATGGACAGAAGAGATTTCACACTTTGGTGCAGCACATACATGTTCATTGTATACATGGGCATTCTAACTGAAATGGTGCATGTTCAGGCAGCGTTACACCAGAAAAAATGAAACAAAATCTGACTAACTGAAAGATCAGAAAAAAGTAACTGTAAAAAGGGAAGTTAGATTCCATTAGTACATGGAAAAGTTTCTAGAGGAGTCTCTGTTTTCTTGGCTCACTTAAGGAGTTGGAGAAGACTCATTAAAAGTTAACAAAGTTTATGTAAAACACAATACAGTAAAATATGGTTGGGCAGATCAGTTGGGCAGATCAGACAGCAGTCTGGTTCCCCTGATTGGCCTGTACCTTGGATTTTAGTACAGCTACATGTTACAGTTCACGATGGTGAACAGAAAGCAGTTTACTAGGCAGGAAACTGAATCCCACAAAGAGAAAACAGCAATGTGCATGTCTTGTTTTATGATTGATAACTAACTGAAAATGAGATTGTGGTGCACACATGGTCTGAGCTGTTCTTTTTTCTGTGTTTTGCTCCTGCTGCTTTGATAATAGGCTATTCTAAACCCCACATTTGCTCAATGACATTTGTGTTCTGTTTCTTCTTTCCAAATGTAAATATTTTCCTTTTTTCCCCCCATCTTGTTACAAGCAGCATGTTGTGCTAGACTGATTCAGCTGCTTCATTTGCTCACTGTTTTGTCCAATTAAGTATTATCTTTGCTTCCAAGGCAAATTCAACACTTTATTAGAAGTGAGTCCATAACTTGTCATTATTAAAACTGGTTTCCCTGACAGCTTGCATAGAAGACCAAAACAGTGGTAGCTTTTAAAGGCTGCCTACTACTAATTGTTGTAGATGCTTGATGTAATGTTTGACAGTCCAGGGGAGATTAAGCTGACCTTTATACCCTGTAATATCTTCTCTGGTGATTACAACAGAAAAGAAAAACTGAAAATGCTGGTTTTGGGGGGTGGGGAGAGGATTCCTCTATCCTGACTACAAAATAGGAAAACTATTATTATTTGCAAAGACATATTAAGAGCTAAACTCAAGAGTCCTGGCAAACTGCTTGGAGTCTCCATTTGCAAGTTATTTTGTCTAATAGAAGACATTGTCAAGCTTACACTCACCAGCTGCTGCACTTCATAACTGCAGTAGTGAAATGTGATCTAGCTGAGTACATCAGACATTGAGGGAGACATTCAGACTCTCCAGTGCAAGGAGTCTGCATTTTTCTATTGCTGCAAAGCTACCAGCTGTTTTCTTCCAAAACTCATGCAATAAATTTCCAGTGCAATGGAAAACTCCACGGCTATGCTATTATAAAAGTAATGTCTAAAAAGGCTGTGTAGATGTTCCAAAGTTAGATGTAAAATATTTACATTCCGGGGGCCACCCAGCTTGGAAAGCGGCTTGGCAGAAAAGGACCCAGGGACCCGGCTGGACACCAAGTAGTAACATGAGCCAGCACTGTGCTCTTGCTGCAAAGGAGGCTAATGATATCCTGGTCTGCAGCAGGCCAAGTATTGCCAGAGGGCTAAGAGGTAATTCGTCACTTCTGCTCAGCACTCATCAGGCCACACCTGGAGTGCAGGGTCCAGTGCTAGGGTCTCCAATATGAGAGACATGGAGAGAGTCCAAGGAAAGGTCACGAAGATGGTAAGGGGACTGGAACACCTCTCTTATGAGGAAAGGCCGAGAGAACTAGGACTGTGAAAAGAGAAGGCTCAGGGCTAATCTTATAAATTTATTTCATTACCTGAAGGGAAAGAATGATGAAAACAGAGCCAGGCTTTTCTCAGTGGTGCCTGGTAACAGGACCAGAAGCAATAGGCACAGACTGAAACACAGGACGTTCCTTCTGAATGTCAGCAAATGCTTTTGTACTGTAAGGGTGGCCAAGCACTGGCACAGGTTGCCCAGGGAGGCTGTGGTGTCTGCATCCTCAGGATTTTTAAAAGCCATGTGGACATGATCCCATGCAACTGGCTTCAGATGGACCTGCTTGAACAGAGGGTTTGGATCAGACACCTCTAGAGGTCCCTTCCCATTCTGTGATTCTTTGATTTAGTTTGGGGACTTATGGGAGTTCAGTTATGACAGGATAGATGGAAAGAAATGCCTAAAAATACTTCTCTGAACCTTTACCTGGTCTCCTGGCACTACTGCTGTGGCCAAGCTGTTTTAGTAGGCATCGGACTAATGAACTTACACAGACATCCGAGTAAAGCTCATGTAGGTGGGCCTCTCACAGTGCATCTTTATTTCTTCATTTGCTTTCTCCATTTTCTTCTTCAAGTTAAGTAGTCTTCAACAAAGTCTTATTTTCACTGCTTTTATTTTGCTCTTTATTCATTCAAGCTGCTTAAACAGATGCCTTGATACTAGTTTATTTCCTCATGTAACTTGCTGAAAGTAACTAATAGTGTTGATTTGTGTTTTTGTCACCCTGTGCTTCTAGAACCAAGGCACTGATACTATATTCACCAGCTGAACTGATCTTCCAGTAAGGCTCAGTAACACACAATAATCTCCCAGCACTGCTTATTTTCAATGGCTTTCCTCCTCAGGCTCATCTGAAAGGCCGCGACAACTGCCCCTCTTCTGTCATCACTGATGAGGCTGATGATATCATCAGTGTGAATGGAGTCTGTAACAGAGACTATTAGATTGCTGTGCATTTTGTATGGAAAATGAAAAACCTATAACTGTATGATAGATAACTTTTGGATATCAGAAAGTGTTCTGGGTGAAAAACCCCACCCTTTACTTTTCACAACTATTTCTGCTTATTTGCTTTTCACATTTTACTTAATGAAGGAAAATATCCTGAATTAATTTTTGCATTTACTGTGTTTAAATCCAATTTCATTTTTGCTCAGTTTTCTTTGTAAACATCAGAAAGGGCTGTTTAATTGCTTTTACAAAAAAGTTTTGTTCTTGTCCATGAAGAGATGATTAGAGCAACTGCTGTAAATGGTATTGGTTTTCTGAAAAATTACTCCCTTACCCCAATATTTAATTCAGTGTCAATTAACATTGATCAAATTTTGTAATCTAATATAATATATTTTCCCAGACCAACAGATAAAATTGGTGATGGACACAAAATCAACATCCATATATCAAGACTGAGGAGCAATACATTATACATCAAGTCTTCAGCATGTGATGTGACAATAAATAAGAGAGCATTTGAAGAGCAAACAGAGAAAACTTGAAATCAAAATAGAGCCATACAGACTATGAGGGCTACTTGAAGGTAGCAATTCTACTGCTTCTGCCCTTTTGAGCAGCTTCAGTATTTTGCAACTAAAACCACACAAACCTTGTATTCCAGATAGGTGTATGTATCAAAAAGGTTCTTTTCTGGATGACAACCACTTTACTTCTGAGATTAGAAATTTGTGATGGAATTGATTCAAGCATCAGATTTGCCTGTGAAAGCTGCTTATTCTGGACTTAAACAGGTTTTTGTGAACTAGTTTGTTTTTCTTTAAGAAATGAACATAAAAGTGGTTATCATGAATATCAGTGGATAAGATACTGATTTTTCTTTACTGTGGAAGTACCAGGAGTGTTTCTGAGAATTTTTGTTTTGTTTTAAATAATGGCTGGATTCTTAGTCACTGAAATAATTTAGGCCTTTACTTAATGTAGGTTGGCAAGAAAAATGCATGAGGATGGTGGAAGTGGTCCTGCATTAGTATTTGTGTAGCTAGTATTGTCTGTGTGTAAGCTATTTGTCTATATCCTTGTACAAACTTTTTCCTTTATTACCATGGAGGTAATTATGCACAAACTGTGCAAAATTCCTACGAGCACTCCAGTGCATCTTTGAATCCTCTCAGCAAAGTTGTGTATCTATTTAAGCTCATTTTTGAGTTGCACACATCTGCATATATGCAAAGCAATATGGATCCAAATTATCTGTTGGAATATTTTCAGTATTCCATGTCACCTTTTTGCTGGGCTCTGTTATTGTTGTCATTCCTTTTGGGAGTGATTTTGTAGGAAACCAAGCTTTGTTGTTAGGGTTCTTTTTTTTTTTCTCATGTGCTGTAAAATTCTGATCACTGTGTGCACTCTCTCTGAAGCCAATGGAGTGACAAACATCAGTATAGAGAACAAAAGTGTTTATTTGCTCCTCTGTGAAAGTGGTGTTTCAAGAGAGAACTGAGGAGGCTTTTTGCAACACCGATCTGTCTTTTTATTTCTAATTTCAGTAGAATCTTAATTACTTCTCTGGCCAACATAGTAGAAGAGAAATGATGAACAAATACTTTAACTTCATCCCTTCAAATGAGAAAATTCATTTTGGAGGAACTTCTTTTGTTTCCATTGCATGGATGAAAATCGATGATGATGAAGAAGAAACTCTTAAACACTTCTGTGCTAATTAACACTACATTTTCTTGCTTAGTCTAATAATTTATTCCATTAAGATCTGATTATGCATAAATGAGGACATAAATGTAAACACATATTCTCATAAGCATGCAATCAGTTACATTTCTAAGTCAGAATCACAAAATTCCATAAAATATCAAGTTCTAACCTGAGACCTGGGAGGGATGATAACCACTTTGCTTAAAGTGCTGAGAGGAATAAACAGTTTATGTTCAGGTTTTGTGTTTTAGCCCAGCACTGGGGAATAAACCAAATAACAAGAAATAAAAGAACATCATATGCAATGGAAGAGAAAATTCTTTAATTCTAGTTGTGATCTCATTGGTGGTGGAAAACCTGACAGTAGTTGCTGCCTAGAGAGCACACGCCTTGGAGGCTGCTAACTGGGTGTGTGGGGAGAAAAATGTCACAGTAACTCCCTCTCTGACAATGTATTCTACACAAATTCAGCAAATGTGTATTCTCTGAAGTGCAGTGAGAAAGTATAGTGGGGAAAAAGTTGCTTTTCTAAAAAAATTATTTTTGAAAATAGTGGTAAATTAGGGTTCCAGTCATACTGTGCATGATTTTATAGGAGTCAGGAGTCGTAAAGATATACTCTTATGTTTATCTTTCAAGAAAAGCAAAGGCATGTAAGAACATTTATTATTTTCTACTTAATCAAGAAGATAGAAGGGCAACAGGTTAGACAGAATGTTTCACTGAACTAAAATGTTTATTCAACTTCTTTTTTGTTCTCTTTTGACTTATTTATTATTAGTCCAATGAGTAAAAAAGAACAAAAAGAAACTGTTCATTTATTGAATACATGAAAATACAGGTGAGCAGTTCTTGTACTAGGTGATATTATGAAACATAGTAAAAAGTTGTGTTTCAGAGATTCTTTAGCAGGTAAACAATTTTCGTTTGTGGCATTTCTTTTTGTCTTGAGCACTGTTGTTTGAACAAAATGTGCAGTAATCAATAGTTTCTGAGTGTGGAGTACGAAATAGGCACTTGATGAGCCGGTATCACGAGCCACTAATGACCATACAGTTACTGCAGATATCCTGAGAATTACCACATGCTGAAGCTAGGCTTCTCACCCTGTGGAAACATCAGGGAGTATGGCTAGAGTTGTCAAACACACTTTCTGTTTGAAATTTTCAAGAATATTTCAAAGAAAATTGACACGGACTCATTTTTTCCCTAACATTTTGCCAGAGAAAATTCGGTTTAACTAGAGTGTAAAACCTAATTGAAGACTAGAAAAAAGTAAAACACCTACTTCTTAAATTTAGGAAAGAATGTTGGGTACTTTTTTGTGATGGTGAGATTACTTGTCACAGGAGGAAAAGGGGGCCTTTTGGGGACTGTAGAAAGGGGAAGTGCAAGTATAAAAATAATGATATGTCAGAAATTTCTTCAGTGAGCTGTTAAGAGGAAACATTGCACAAGGATGCAGGATCTTGGACAAAAAGAAAGTCAAAACAAAACAAAAGGTGCTTCTGTCATAGACAGTATTGTTACTGTGGCATTATAGATTCTAAAGAGGCAGAGATGAGACTGAGATATTTGATTTCCCTTCACAAATTCAGCTCTTTTACGTCCTCGTATGCTGGGAGGTAAATTTCTCATTTGGAATCTTCACCTGAGATCACATTTTAAATTTTCTTTCCTTATTTACAATTTTTTTCCCTGTTTCCTTTAACTGCTTGTCTACTTTGTTCCCTTGCAGCTCAGCTCCCTGTCTCTGTTGTGATAGTCTGATATTTCCTAAGGAAAACAGGGTGTTCTCCATGGCTCCCATGGTCCTAAACACTCAGTTTCTGACTGCAGGAAAACTCAATAATGTGGTGTTGTAGAGGAGAACTTAGTTTACTGTATTCTGAATCACTGGCAGAAATAATGACTTTATTGTTATAATTACTCGCCTAGATGTTTGATCTATACAGATCTAAAATGAGCTGAAAGCACGAACTTTTCGTTCTATTTACAAGATGTCAGGAATCAAGGAATATTTTAATGAATTGGTCAAATAACAAAAACAAATAACAAATTTCAAAACATAGCACATGTCCCCTAAGGATAATTCAGGATGACACATAGCAATTGCAATACACATTTAATATGATAAGAGCTTTTCTTCATGCTTTAAAGATGTAGGATTGATGTTTCTTTGCTTTGTATTCCTTGTAATAAACAGTCATGTCTTTTCTAGATTTGTTTGGAAGAAAATAGAATATGATCTTATTTTAATTCACAATTTCTTTATGTTACACGTTTGTCTTCCATATCTTATTAATGAAGATTTGTGTGATTTGCTTGGCCAGTATTCAGATAAGAGAGTTCAGGAAAAAAATACAGAAAACCTGTTTTACCATTGCCTCACATCCGAAGTAGCCAATTTGGGGGATTTAAAACCATGTACAGTGATAAGCAAATGTGAGAGCAGCAGTTAATTAATTTGTAATTAACAGAAACAGAAGAAAGTTGCTGTATAATAAAGTCTCTGTGGTAATCAGTGATCAGTTAGCAACACAAGATCTCTCATTCAACAGAGTACTCAAACTCACAATTTTAAGCCCAAGAATAGTCCCATTGAAATCAATCACTGACATAATTTCTGAGAAACATTCTTTTTTAGTTCAGAACCAGTAAAGCACTTGAATACCCAATACACAGGTGTGTCAGCTCTATGGCTTCCCAAATAGAAGCTAGAACTTCACCCAGAGTTCCCTATAGAATGGGCAAGTCAAATATCTTAAATGGGATCTATAAAGGACATTTCCTATAATTACATTAGGAAATACTGAGAAGATCATCAGAGAGATGCTGAGAAGTGGTTCCTTGATTTGGGCTAGTGCCATAGCTGAATTCTACTGAAGTCCTTCAGGAATCCCCTTTTCACATATTCATGTAGTTTTGTGATGGGCGATTCATAGTTTCTTGTTTGACACACACCCACACACATATATATACACATAAAAGAGTCTTTGAATGAGTGCATGCTGTTGTGAAGGTTTCAGTCTTCATTTGCATGACAAAATGAAAATAGACACAAAACCACCTGATATCAAAAATATCTTTTCCCTTCTTTTTAAACACATAGTTAAGAGAACATATGTGATGGACATGTACAATGAGATCAGAAGATATATTTCTGCTACAGTTCCTCTCCATTGAAAAAAAAAGAAGGTCTCCACGGGAGGTAACACCTCCATGACTGCATGGGAATCCAAATTAGAAATGCAGAAGAATATTTAAACCAAGCAATCCTAGAAGGTCAGTTTGGTACTTTTAATAGTCTGCTTGTGTAGATGAGAACTTTATTTCTCTTAAGAGGATGATGAGGATTTCTGCAAGTTTAAAATAAATTTTAACTAGAAAAAAAACCTAGCACAAAAACCTCACCAAAAGAATCCAAAGCAAAACAAAACACACTAAGAAGCCAAATACCTTCCCCTCCACCCAGCTTAACAAAGTGTGTAACTGTGTTTCCTTTTAATTAAGTTCTGCAACTTCTCATCTGACGTGCAATTTCTTGACTATAATACAGTTCATTGCCAAATACTTGGCATGGTTAGTTATATCTTCCCTTTGCTTGTCATGTAGCTGCATGCAGAGGAAAAAGAGTTATTGGGCTAAGGTGAATGTGGAGAAAAAGATGTTTGTTCGTTTGGAAATTGGAGTTTATTTATAAACCTAACAGATGGCATCTGATTCCATTTCAAAAGCTTTTGAACATAATTAAACAAATGTGTTTGATGCTGAATTCAACAATAAATTTAAGAAGTGAATTTCTGTTTATCCAGAATGAGTGTGAGTAGGTGGTGATTAATGTAAATGATTACTGATTGAGACAACACAAACTTAATTGCTGGGTGGAAATGAGTTCTCTGTCCAAATCATGGCTCATGTCCTTTCTCAAGCTTGTACATAATGTGAGATTATAGCTTAAAGCAGGGCCCTGATTTCTCACCAGTCACACCTTTTCTCTGTTGTTTGCACCTCTTCCCACCTCACAGCAAATTCTGGTGTGTCTTTGATTTAAAAAGCTGAGGTTTATAAAAATCTTGAGACTTTAGAGTTTCTTTTCCTCTGTAAAATCTGTTGGGTTTTAGACTATACACAGGGGGAGAAAAGTCAGCACAGTATTTGGCCTAGTAAGGCATATTGGTTTATGGAAATAGTCCTACATCTGTAGCTATTCAGCCTTAGGGATAGATTTTGATTCCTAAACACAGATAAACTTTACAGCTGGAATGGGGAAACAAGTTCCTTGATTATAATACCTCAAGAATGGAATAGACCAAATTAGAAATTTGTAACATACTGAGTGCCATTTGGGTTGTATGTTGATCATGATTCTTCTGAAGACAAGCTTATTCAACATCTTCATCAACATACTGAAGGGTGGGTGTTGAGAGGATGGGGCCAGTCTTTTTTCTGTGGTGGCCAGTGACAGGACAAGGGGTAACAAAACCAAGCTGGAACAAAGAAAGTGCCACTGGAACAAGAGGAGAAACTTCTTTGGTGTTGAGGTGAGGGAGCCCCAGCACAGGCTGACCTGGGAGAGTGTGAAGTCTCCTTCTTGGTAGATTTCCAAACCCACCTGTACACTTTCCTGTGCCCTCTGAATCTGCTTTAGCAGGGGGTTGGGCTGGATAAGCTCTGGAGGTCCCTTCCCACCGCCACTACTCAGAGACTTAGTGATTCTGTGGTTTAAATTTGAACTATTTTCCACACAAATTTGCAGTCTGGCTGGTAAGTAGTGCTCTGATCTCAAAATACTGAAAGGGTTCAAACTGTCAAAAATTGTGCTACTCTCGGGAAGTAAGGTATTTTCTACACTGGAAAAGGAAATTCTACTTAAATCAAGAAATTACTTTTCTTTCTACTTCCAAGAGAACAACTCCATCTGAGAGTCTTTACCTTTGGGACAAAGTGGTCTGCATGGTGTGCCTCATGATCCATGAATAGCTTCATTCTGGGACTGCTTATCAATGGGCAAGGCTCATATGGGACCAGAGCTTCTGCTGAATGTGAGTCTCTGCCTGTAGGAAAGAATGGCTGAGGCCAGTGTTGCTGGATTGCCCTGTATGTTAGCCCGGTTCAGCTCTGCCCCAGAAAGGAAAAGTAGACATTATATGGACCTCCTGGAACTCCCCTCTTTTCCTCAAGTGTCTGTAACTTGTCCTGTGGCTCTCATATTTATGAAGATATTTTAGTGTTACTTGCATGGTCAGTGTTGCGTGGCTAAAACCGTGCACATGAGCATGGTAGACTCATGTGAAGGACTATATGTAAGTACATTTTGCTTGGCATCTCTGTCTCTCTATAGTTGATACTATCAGCGACAAAGAACATATCTCCTCACAGATCTCATACTTGGTATTTATTATCATATTTATAGGAAGAGGGCATTATATATTTCATGTTTCTGATCTGCAGCTGAGAAATGATTAATTGACCACATTAAAATAATGCCAAACAGAAAAGAATGTGTTTAGCTCACTCCTGGTACCTGTGTTTCAAATCCCGTGTCCTTTATTTCTGTGATTGCTTTCCCTCTGTTCCGCTTCACTCATAAGGATTTATGAAATGAGTCAGAGCTCCACAGTTGCTGTTTCCAGTATTCCTTAGCACCACCTACCATTCTAAAAAGCAACAATTATTAACAAAGTAAAAGTTCAGTGAGAAAAGTAATGAAGGATATGAATCAGGATGGCAATGAGAGTGTACTTGACCTAGAAGATCACTGTGTATCTCTTTAGGAGAACCCTGTTTTATATAGATTTGTTTCTTTACAATGCCTGTGAGTGAATTCTCAATTCACTCAGACATCAAACCATATGTTTTCTCTTGTTTATGTTAAAAGAAATTACTATGCATCTATGAGGCAGTAGAAACTATTGTAAGATCTTGATCCTATGAGCACAAAGTAAGGAACCATCAAGAATGTACTAACTAACTCAAACTCAAACTGTTCTTCATTTTTCACGTGATAATTGGCTGTCTACTCATAGTCTCTCATCCATCAGGGATGATAAAATGGATTCTTGATGAATTTAAAATCCAGGATGAGTGTGAGCTGGTTAGAAATACGAATGGGGATGAGACAGGTTAAAATACAGAAGTTTTTTCCCCATCAAGTAATTAATCTGTGTTCCAAGAAACAGAGGAAGCTACTGTGTGGCTGCAAACACCCCTGGTCTGCAGTAAACTCTCTAAGGAGCAGCAAATCCCACCACAATGTGATTAATTCCTAGTGCTGGTTTCAGGAACTTCAAGCACAGCACTTGAGACGTGGGATCCTCTTAAGTAAATCACACAGTCAAAAAGTCTAGTCATCTCATCCATGCAGCAAGTCTGAGCATGTTCTCAGAAGCTATTCCACTACGTAGCTGGTATCATAGCAAGACCTTCCCAATATTAGGCTTATTTTTTTTGCTGCCTGAATTTTATCGCTTACTCTAGTTCAGTCTCAGGAGGAATTTTTCTTAGTCTTGCTTGGCCCGACTTCCTGCTTGGCAGAGAACTTCTTCTTTGGCAAGGCCAAAATCTGCTACTGAACAGGCAATTGCTTCAGCCTGAATCCATACCAGCGAAATCTGAAATCCTGCGGAGTTGCAAAATTAATGAAAAGGGAGGCAGGGAAAGGACAAGCTTCAGTGGGAGATATCCTCTCTCTTACCTAAAAGGCCACAAGCAGTGTTACTGGTGACTTATGACTAAATCCTGCAACATGCTGTATTCTTTTAATAGAGCTCACCTTAAGGAACCAGGGACATGACTGCAGCATACAGTAGAAGGTGAAGAGATGTACTCAGCTAGTGCTTCTCGTGTAATGCCAAACTATGTTGAGGCATGTGCTCTGAAAGTTGTAGATCTCTACCAGAATGCAGCTGGTCCTAGCTAGTTAGGTTTATCTGCAAGGCTAATCATCTCATCTGCAATGCCACACAACTGTGGTTGTAATGTTTTCAGCTCTGAAGCTGGCTCAGCTGGCAGCAGCTTAGAGTTTTCTTTCCTATGCAGATGTGCAAAGGTATGTTGCACTCCCTGCTCCCTGAGGAACTGAGAGCCTCGATGCTCCCACAAGAGTGTCAAACAAATCCATCCAACCATAGATTGAGTTTCTCTCCCTGGTCTAATATTTCACTCCCTGTCTAAGCAAAATGGAGCAACTTCAATAGAAATGCTTGAGAGATCCAACTCAAGGGGACCAAACTGTCCTCTGGCCAATGGAGGGAGGGCAGCTATGTTTGAAACAGTCATAGCAGGTCAAGGACTTAAATCTCTCTTCCACATCCCAGGCAAAAAACCTGTACAACAAAATACTTTTTCACTGGTAGCTGTGCATTTAGTCTTATAGTCTTGGCTGCTCTCTTATTCAAATAGCCACCATTTTAATAATTAAGGCTTTAACCTATATGCATAGTTAGAGAAAAATGGTATTTCTATTCTCTGAAATTCTCATACTTAACAACATTGTGCAACAGATCTGCTGTGCCCTCTACATGATGTACCCATATTTTGAAAGGAAATGAGTAATTTCTCGAGACAGGCAATCTGAACCTCCTCAGACATTCAGTAAGAATTTCTGGCTACATGTGACTAGCAGTGTGTGGTGTATTTTTACCTTTTCATTTCTCAGTTTTCTGTGAACGCTTCAATTAGTTCTCTGTTGGGCTAAGCTAGAAAAAGCACAAAGTATTCTGGAAATAGTATTAAACAAAGACTGGGCCACATGAAATGGGTTTCACGTCTGTAGAGAAATGTGTGATTAAGAAGAGAGGAAAAACAAGCTAGACTGGGATTGAAGAGCTGAATTTGAATATGGGAGAGTGAATTTAAAAAGGAATCCTTAAATAGTTGAGATAAGCTTTAGTATCCTTTTATCTTTATTTGAACTAGACTGTTGAACATTCATAGCCTGTCTATCTCATATCTATGCCCCTTGAGATATTCTTCAAATAATTCATTACAGAAGGAGCGATACATTTGTAAGTGTTGATATGGATCTAACTTTCCTGGGCTAGCTAATAGTTTATTATAGCACCAGATCTAGCAGGCTAACAGGGTCCCTCTATTATCTCTGCCTCTCCAAACCATTCCCCTAAGGAAAATTTCCATTGAATTCTTGTAACAAATAAAGAAGGGTTGGTTATAGAAAGCAAATGGGGTGGAGCATGAATCCCATCTTTATGTGTGTAAACTTCTTATCTCAATAGATCTTGCAAAAGATAGGGAGGGGGCATTTTACTGATGGGACTTCAGGTACAATGGACAGCAGGTAAACTGCATGCTCACTGGCCAGCTCTCATATTCATTTGTGTGCCACTGAACTTGCTCTCATGTCGTATCTTTGACATCTCAGATGACTCATAGATCATTTCTCGTAAATTCAGCGGAAGTTGGCTGAAACGTTAACATCTCAAGGAGTCTTAATAGCTTTCCAGATCTGACTTGTTCAAGATGCTGTGCAGACATGAACTACTTAATCCTTCCAACACTTCAATGAAATGCTTAGCATATATAAGTAATCTTTTAGAGGTGAACAAATAACTCATAATTCTTTATTTATCAACAGCTGTATATTTCTGAAAATTCTAAGTTTGTGAACACATTGCAAATGTTTTAAACATGCATTGTGTTCAGAAGAACCTGGTAAATTCCTGAGCAAATGTTTTCTTCACCAGTGAATCACAAATTATTGAAAGACTTGTATGCAGGAACCAAAACAAAAATTATATGGGATTGGCTAGCATTGATGATGATGTGAGGCTATGTCACTGGCTAGCATTGATGATCATGTGAGGCTATGTCATTTGACGATTACTGTATTTACATAAATCACCAGCATAGTGTAACATTTGTAACTTAAAATTGTGTAAAACATTGGATTTCTTTTTTCCTGCATAGAATTTCTGGACAGCTACTACCTCTTGCTGGTAGATCCTGTCACCTCAGAAGGCAACCCAAAAGGACTGCAACTGTGTGCAAGCACATTTTCAAAATCATATTCAAGGTAATATTTTTTTTCTTACCTTCAGTAAGTTATTGTCACTCAATATTCTTAAAAAAGAGACAAAGGAAATAAACCAAAAATCATGTCTATCAGCTTTTGGTCAGTAACGAACATACATTCTCAAACACAGCTGTGTTATTCTAGGTATGTAATGAAAGAAAGAAACTTCAATGCACAATTGAACTCTTCCCAGCTATGTAATAATATCCCAAACAAGTGTTTATTTTTCATTGAAAAATACTGCCTCCATTGTTACTTAAGCCAAGTATCTTATGTGTGGTCTAGTGTTACAATTCCCAGTTATGAGATAAACTCGCTGTGTTGTAATAGCCTTCAACTCCTCCCTCATCTATTTCACTACCAGAAATTCAGGGACAGGGAAAGCTGCAAAATCAGAATCTCTGTCTCACTAACATTGTGAAATCTATTTTCTGTGCCTCCATCCAAGCCTCATACAAGACCACTACCTGCAGAGTCACTCAGAATTACCTTATTTTGCTCTTTTATATTGAGAATGCAGTTTCCCTCAGAAGTTGTCAATAATTTTCCTTGACAGTTCCCACATAAATTATGTGGAGCTCAGAAATGGAAAACACTTTCCTAGCTGCCACCTCTACACACTGCAAGTTTGCTCCAGGGGACAAACCAGGGAGGTTTCCTGCCTTGCACATTCTCCACCTGTGGAGGGGCACTCGGTGCCTTTTGAACCCAAGGCACCTCCTCAGGCTCATTGCTTTCCAGCCGGACTCAAGGAGGCAGCTGTCCTGGCTTTGTCTGGGAATGCCCAGGCAGAAAGTCTCAAATCAGTGAATCGGCTGCTGCAGTTGCACCAAGAGGAGCCAAATTCATTGATTCCTGGCCGTGTTTAACTGCAGAACTTACTGCTTGAGGAAAAAGCTGTGTAAGAGGGGCAGATTGCTTGGTGTGTGTTTTAGCCAGCAAGTTTAGCAATCCAAAACCTGGTGCTGCTACGCCTGTCAGCTGTCTCACCATGTTCATCACATGGTGTGCACACACCTGCACCTTTCCTCTTAGAGCCAGACTGGAACCAGCTATTATCTTTGCCTCTGAAAACAAACATGCTTATTATAGTCTAAAATTAGGATACTTTTCCTTCCCTTCCACCTTTCACAGGGGTCATAAACTGACTAACAGTGAGACTGGTGAAATGTAATAAGTTTCTGTTTATATACAGATCAGGTCTGCTAAGCTTCTTCATAACTGGAAAAGACCAGCTTAACCATTCATTCCCACACTGCTATGTTTAGGGCATAGCCTAAATGTGGCTAGGTTATATGTGGCTGTGGCAAGACTGACACAAACAGACCTGGCGTAGACAGAAATTGTTCCATGAATGAATCTAACTAAAATTTGTCTTTCAGTTTCTTCAGACGGGAAAATATTTTATCAGTGGCTGTAAATCTTATATAATCCCTCCATCCTCTGAGATTAAATATACATGTATATATATATATATACACACAGAGGGAAAAACCTTAATACAGTGTTCAGATATCATGACATAGATATCTGGACTAAACCAAACACTGTTCATAGCTGGCTTGACTCAAAATTCCTCAAAATCTATGGAAAAACTTGCCTTGACTTTTAGCAGCTCTGGTCAGGATCATATTAGGCATAAGAGCTCCTAAGGATTTACCTGTAGGTACAGTGAACAGTTCGCTTATGCAAATATCAAGTGTTTCCCAAGTCATGTGAATGTTTGCATTTTGTAAAGCTCACCTGCTCTTCTGGAGCTTTAAATGTTTGGTTTAATTATTCCAACATGAGGAGAGTGGATGAGAAAGGATGTGGGTTAAGAAAAGGGAGAAATGAGTGGAGATGAGAGAGGTAAGTTGAGGCAGAAGTCAGGAAGCACAATCAAAAGGAAGAGAATGGAAAGATAGTGCAGAGGAGAGTGAGGGAGATGAGAAAGAGCACATTCTGGAGATGGTCTGGTGTAAGCTTCATTTGCTTACTGTTGAACTGCAAATGAAAGAGCTAGACGTGGGAATAATGAATGCATAGTGCAAAGATGGCAGCTCCTCCTCTGCTCTTTGGGTCTCCAGGTTCTTGTGGTGTGTTGTGTACTGTGAAGGCCAACCAGGGGGAGGGAGAGGCAGAGACAGACTGAAACCACCTACAGAGAAAATATGCCTTTCCATCTCCCCTCAGTTCCACACGTAGTTCCCCCACCCCTCAGCCTGTAGGCAGCTGCCTGTGGCTCAGGCATCAACATGTTCAGCATCCGGGGGCAGCTGCTGCATGCAGCTCTCCTGCCCCATCCCCGGCAGTTTCAGCACAGCCGCTCACTGGGCACAGTGACGTGGAAGTCATGACTGTGACCTCTTGCCAGTGTTCTGCTGGGGAGCACAGGGGTCAGATAGGGACTGAGGGCTTTGGGATGACCAGGAGCTGGGGCAGGTGAAGAAGCCAGGACAAATCCGGCTGCAAAGAGCTACTTATGGCCCATCTGGGCAATTCTGGCTGTTGAGAGTTTTGCCTGCTTTGGCTAAGTGAGTTGTTTAGGGATCTGGGGCAAACGAGTAAAATAGGCCGGTGCATCCATGCGGTAGGTGCCAATCTGGGTTGCTGCCTTTTTCAGAAGTAAACAACTAGGAGCCATTGTTCATCTTCTTCACTCTCTGCAAGACACAGGCTGTAAATTACATCGAGGAACAAAAGCTTGATGGGAGTAGAACCGGGTGCCCAACTTCCCAAGGGAGTGCTTTGCCCTCCAGCCAAGAGAGTAGCTTTTCTGGCTTAAACCAGCACAGGCTTTTCTGATGCCTTCCCATCAGCACTCAGAGCCCAGGAAAAGTGTGCAGTACGGGATTTGCTACACTGAAACACTTATAGCCATTTCCACTACAAAACCTTGTTTCAGGGTTGATCATGGAAATTAAATCTGGTCTGAAATGCAGGAAGCAAGGCTGCAGTCTGAGGACACAGGAGGAAAGCTTATTAAAAAATACCATATCTTACTGAGATAACAGTTTAATGGGTATAAAATCCTCCCTCCACCCCCGAAACTGATTTACAGTTAGTCTCACAGACCAGCTGTAGTCTACGAGGAACATATGCTGCCATGACCAGAATTACCTAATGAAATTTCTGCTTATATTCATCAAGACAATGTTCTTCAGATCCCCATAACAAGAATGAAATGTCCACCAAATTATGGCCAGAAAAGGATTTTTGTTTTTTAATAATAATTTTTAAAATTCTGCTGATAATAGGGGAAAAAAAAGGTTTTCAAATTAAGAATTTTTTTTCAAAGATTTTTGGTTTTTACAATAGAAATGCTGGGTAACTTTGGCAGGAATAAAACGTCACTCTTCCCTCCTTATGATTGTCCACATTTGGTAGTGAAATCAATATCCATTGGTGTCATTTGTTTCACGGTAAATTTCACCGTTCAGGTGCATTCACTTTCTGGTCTGTCCATATAATAAAATCCAAATAAATATACATTATAGGGAGAGACTGCCCCACTGAGCATGTTGGAATTTTGGCCTTTGACTGCAGCTAGGCCAGAATGTCATCCTCTATGAGGGTTCTCCCAAGAATAATTTCTGTAAGCCACGTGTGTTCCCTTTCTAGACCTCCAACACATGTACTCACTAATAAGATTTTTATCAGAATTAATGGGTGTTGGCTACAGTTCAATGCAACAAAATCACGAATGAGTTATTTTGGTGTTCCTGTTCTATATTGTACCATTCAGTACCCGCTGTGTCGAAAGCTTCACAAAAAATCTTTTTTGAATTGCTAGGGTTTTATTCTTTTTAGTTGCATTCTTTCATTCTGTTTTGGAAATTTTTGCTACTATTTATTATTTTTCAATTTTTTTAGTGCTAGTCATTTAACTTCTTGTTGCCCAAAGAGTAAGCAAATTCCAAAACCTCAAAAGTTTAGCAACGTGATTTGTGTTGGTAACAACGTCATGGGAACAAATAATGGGAATAAACTGACAGGCTCAACTTAAAGCCATGCTCTGCTGCTTTTCTTCAGCTGAAGATTTACTTTAGGATTTTTCTCTTCCTATCTAAGAGTAAGAGTATCCCAAGCTAAATGAAATGTTATATATTTCTCACAAAGAACCTCCTAAACCAAACAAACTTCCTATAGCTGTACATCTCATTTGACTAATATTTCTCGGTAGCATCAGGCCCTGCCTTCACCCAGACTAAGTCTGGACTGCTGTCTACCTCAGGCCAACATATTTTAGGAGAGAAATTCCATGTTTGGGTGGGAAAGAAGGAAATATTTTTGTGTCACTTTTAAAATTTATTTGTTAATGGCAGCTCTTATAAGTTCTCAGTGCATTGGAATGCAATTGTGTGTCTGTGCTGATGTGTAAGCAGGCAGATGGCATTGAAAATGAACAAACTTATCCTGTTATATACATACAGTTCATTAATTGCTTCTGTGGTTTATCACATGAAATGGCATCCAGTGATTAATTATTTCTCTTGTATACATCTGTGTTTTCCTTTTGCATTAGGTATTAGCATAGCCACGCACCTGGCCTAAATGTGCCTAATCTTAGCCCAGTTTTCTAAGGCAACAAGCAAGAGAGACACTTTCCAAAGTGCAGTACCACTCACCCTGCCAAACACGTGCAGAAGTAGTGAGAATGCTAAGATGCATATCAAATAATATTGAGCGTTGAGAAAAGAACCTGTTCATCGTCTGAGGTCACAAGGGCTGGAATTAGAAACTTCAGACCATGAAGAGACTAGAAATTTCCATTCCTGGTAAATAAGACTTTTGCCTCTGTAACACTTGCCCACATCCCTGAGGTGAACATTGTTCTCCATTTAGCTGTGCCAAAGAAAATTTATTGTCACTTTTTTGTTGTTCCATATAATTGTAAACACGGGGCGTTAAGAGAGAGGAATTTTATGTTCGTAAAAAGAAAAAGAACAAGACTCAAAGATACCTAAATTTTGGTTGAATAGCACATCCTTTGTTTTCATCCATAGTGGTGAATTTTAAAAGTCATTTATCAATTGAAGAAAAAGATAGAAGAATTGCAACATACATTAACTGTGCACCAGCACTTCAAACCTACTAAATTTCATTCATATATTTGATACAAAGATATCTATAGCCGTAAACATACAGAACTATTCACAGAACTATTTCTTTCTACTACTGTTAACAGTAAAGTGTACAGGAGACTGTATTTTCCTTCCTTTTGAAGCCATTCATTTCATGAGAAAGGTAGCCTGTTCACTAAATAAATAATGTTTTATCTGTAACTTCAAAGCTGCTAGCTTCTTAACAAAAATATCCCCTGTGTTTTTTAAGGAAAGATTTTCACTTCAGCCTTGTACCATCAGGTATTCTAGACCTGTAGGAAAAGCCTGTTGGGACCTGCTGCTAAAGCTTTGGCAGGCTGAGGACAAGATAGCCAACCACCTCTAAGTCAAAAGTCAAAGAAAAGGCAAAGTGCTGAAAACGAATTTGTGTAATCTTCTTGTTTCTGTGGCTGGAAAGACCCGTCTGTATTTTTCCATTGTTTGTTTTAATGGAGATTAAAAATTAATCAGAAAATTCTTTCAAGTGGGAGGATTGACAAAATGGTAATCTGATATAGATTCATTAGCTGATATATTAATTTCAAATTTGCCAAGTGAAACTGAAATTGGGGCATTACCTGTTGTCGTTGCCACGTGTTTATGGCCAGAGGCGAGATATACTGGCTTCAGTGATCCCTGATCACCCCCTCCTTCAACTGCACACAAACCACTTTCTCAGTTTTGCAGCTCTGGAGAGAGGTTGGTGTACAGAGATGCTGCAAGAAGTCACTATGGCACGTGGCAGTCCTGCCTCTTGCTTACCTGCACAGGCTTTGAGGCTTTCACCAGGGCATTTAGAGTGGCACAAAACCCCATGTTGCAATGAACCTATGACCCTTGGGAACTGAGTCCTTGTCTGAATGCCATGTAATGCATTCTCTTCGAGTTTCTCTGCTTTGCAAATTGGGAATAGGAGGAATAATTCCTCCAGTACCTCATACTAGCGATACAGTAAAATATCAGCCTCGGTCCTCAGTATTACTGCTGGCACTGGCATTAGCTGCCATGTTGGTTAGAGAAGCCAAGGGTGGAATGGGCTGTGGGAGACTGACCTACCTCAGCGTACCCTCTGCATGAGGTTACCCTCCAAGGATGACCTGAAGCATTTCAGAAAGGTTCATTTGCAGAGCAGGTGTTTTGCTTGCTCTAAATTGAACTGCAAAAAAAGAAAATAGTGAGATATGATGAAATAAGCGAAATATTTTTGGGAAACATCCAGGTAGTTGTGGGTGCCTTTGCCAGCATTCAGAAGCTCCAGTGTTTGTTCACCTGGTTTACAGTAACAAGGAGATTTTAGGATGCAGAAAGGGGAAGCTTAAAACAAACAGTGCCTTTCTGAAGCACTCAGGAGAGATTACACAAATTCTACTGCAAGCACAACAAGTATCATTTCTTTTACTGCCCTTGTGTAAGAAAAGAAGGTTTCATGCCTCTTTAAAACTCGAGTGTGGTTGCTTAGTCAGTACAGGCTCCCCTCTCACTCCCCCTCCTTCCACCACTGGGCAACTTTTGTTGCAATATGGGTGTGACTTTTGATGGAGCTCCCCCTCCCAGTTATGTCAGTACTTCAGTTCCTTTGAATCAGAATAAAAAGTGCAGCAAACTTCAGACTCATTGACTGCAGGCTTAACAAGCGCCGGCTTTTCTGCTTTATCACAGCCTGCAAGGATCTCTGGTTTCTGTAAAACAGTTCTGAGGAAGCAATGGCCAGCTTCACCTTATGGGCAACTTTTGGATTATGTCTGCTGAAGCTTTGCTTGACAGAAACACGTAAGTTTTTTATGAATGAAAACGCTTATGTTTGCTAATAAGTTTATGCTTCAGACAGCAAGAGCTCTTCTGCTAGAGACCTAATAGCTTTCTTGCGTCTATCGCTGTATATAGTTTCATTACTTGTAAGAGTTTTCAGAGATGCTTTAGAGCTGCAACTATAGCCATACAGGTCTGTACAATCACAAAAAGCTGTGGATGGCTTGTGAAGGACAATTCCAGGTCTGGGAAAAGTGAGTTGTAGATCGTTAAGTTTAAACTAAGAACAGAAGTACATTAGGGAATTCAGTATGGCTCTGGTAAAGCTCGGCTCGACAGTATGACTGCTGTTCCACACTTATTTGTTCTCCCAGCTCAGTTTCAGGCAGTAAACAGGAGGAATGGCCGGGGAAGGAGGGGGAAATAGATCATAGGTTCCCCCCCTCTCAGCATACAGCAACTGCATTCTTGAGTTTACACAGGCTGAGCTAACGGCTAATACATATTGTAGTTGGACACAGCCTTGCTGAACAGAAGTAAAACTGCAGTGATCTGTGACTGAAATTTGGAGTGCTTTTCTGACAAGCCTGGTTTTTTTCCTGACTTCCTAAGGTTTCTTTGGGGTTGACTGATGAGATTTTGGAACAAAGAAGCTTACAAGTGATGACAAAATTCAGTTGTTTATCAATTATCTTTCTGTAGCTCTGTTACCTGCTTCAAATATTTGTATTTTAAAATGAAATGTTAATATAGGAAAAAATGAAAATTGCATGTCCAAAATGACAAAATGCTTTTGAAATTTCATGTGGTGCAGGCTCCACTGTGTTTGAGTGAAATGGCCATGCTCTTAACAGACTCTCACTGTGACAACAACTGCCTCAAGGAGTTTTGTGGCGAGGGATAACAATTACATTCTGCATTATTTTTCTACTCATTGGTTCCAGGAGCCTAACAAAACACATTTTTCGTGGCCGTTGCACCCGAGGGCTGTGTCTGTGTAGTAAATGTATATCTCATTTGTTTGAGTGGCAGTGGGCTCCTCTGTCATGGTTGCAGCACTGTGAACGGGTATGTTGGAGCACCCAGCAGCTGAAGCAACCTCACTGCATTTCTTTTTAAAACTGTCACACCAAAATGCTCTTGCTAAAATCAGGTGTATGGATAAAGCCTTAAAGAAAGAGCAGGAGTACTGTAGGCAAATACTATCTCAGAAGTGTTTAAAACCTTGGCATGGTCCAAGTCTACATGATGTACAGGTATTGTAATGATTTGGTTACTGCCTGCTCAACTGATTTCTCCTTTTATGATCTGCCAGGAGTGTCCTAAAGAAGGAGAGTCTGCACTGTCTCTGGGAGAAAAGCGTTTTTGCAATGAGACATGGCAGAAAAGCCCATCATCTAGTCTTTGGTGTATGTCAAGTTTCAAACACACCCCACAGGGAAGCCTCTTGAATGGCTTAGCAAGGTATTAGATTATAGCTACAATACATTCTAGCTGGTATGTGGTGCATTCCAGCATGACTTTGTAGCCAGAAATGGCTTCAAAACAGCAGTCAATGGCAGTTTTGTTTTCTACATAGAGCAGTGGCTGTTGCTGTTAGGAAACACTTTGATGCAAGACACAATCCAGATCTCCTCCAGAACTTGAATTTTGATTCAGTTTGTACAGAATTTCTCAAAACTAGAAAGGACCTGGGATTACTGTAATGTGATTATTAAAAGAAAGGTGAGCTAAAGAGAGCAGCTGAAAAAACTCATGCTCAGTTCTGTATGGTTGTGACTCTACTGTCATTGACATGAGTGCAGTGTACCCATGGTATACTGACGTGACTAGTTGTCTGAGTCAGGATCCAGGAGAATATAGACACTGACGTCTTGGCTAGTGATGATTGTGGGGGAGATTTCTTCCCCTGAGAACATTATGTATTTGCAAAAATATTTCTCTCGAAGTTTTCCTTGATTAACACAAAGCAAATCCTAGAATTTTGACCCTCAAGCTGAAAGAAGTTGGAACAGAAGTACTAGTAAAGATGAAATGAAAGAGGAAGAACGAGTCCACTGTGGGGAGGGAGGAGCTTAGTTATTAGCACTGGAGAGGTCACCAAAGCCTCAGGACAAGGTAAGGCTCTGGAACAAGGCTACTGTAGCTCTCAGTCACAAAGGAAAGGACCTGTCTAGCTCTTGGCTTATGTGTCAGTGTGTGCATTTGTAAATAACGCAGTCTGAAGCAGCTCTTTATGCTGGTTTATTTTCACTTGGTCATTACACTGTGTATCTTGGCTATTTTCCCAAAGCTTTTAAGTAACTAAACTGTATTAAAGTTCACTTGAACTTCCACAGTTGTTTAATGGAAAGGTTATATACCTGCCCTTGAAATACTCAGACACAGAGCCAACAAAGGATTGTCTTGTAGTCTTTGGAGAAATGTTTGGTGATTCTTTAGTTACCGGTGTTCACCACAGTGCAGAATCATTACCTTGAGAACAGGAAGTCAGAGAGAGGCTTAATGAGGAAAGATAGCATCATATGATTGAGGAAGAACTTTTTAAACTGAATGCTTTTAAAACCACTGGTAGCTCTAGCCAAGATTAAATGAAATGTTCCCCCATACTTGGTGTGTCTTTCTTTCCTGAACAATTCCCATGACTTATATAGGCCAGGATTTGCAGACGGTATTAATATTGCAGTTATTAAACTAACACCTAAGCACGCATGAGGTTCTAAAGCAGCAAGAATGTGTCAGCAGGATGAGATATCTTGAGATGCTGACAGACAGGTATAAATAGCAGAGAGAGTCATGAGCTCCTTACTGCCTAAATACTTGTAGAAAAGATGGGGTTTCAGAACTTCATGAAGAGGTGAAAAAAATACTGTAATTGAAGGACAACTGCAATTTCAAATGAAAAAAAGAACTTGTGGAAAAGAGCAGGAAAATATAGTGAGGAAAAATGTAGCTGTCAAAAGAACGCTTGGTTGTATGTGAAGGAACACGGTAGATTGCATGAAGCAATTAAAACTGATTATATAGACAGCATGAACTCGTGAAGAATTGATCTTGGAGAAGAAACCTGAAACATATCCAAGCAAGAATCTAGTGTAAACCTCTGTGGATGTTTCCACTAATTTGGATAGCAATTGTCAGGAATAAAGGGAAATAAATGAGGAATAAGAAGATAGCAGCAGCAATCAAGTTAATGTATAATAGGAGTGAAAACTTAGAAAAAGTAAAATCTACATTGCTGACATGGTGGAGGAATAAACTCTGGTGAGCTCTGCAGGGTATGGGTTAATTAAAAAGCAAAGGGCAATTAATGCAAGATGGCAGTGCTCTTGCCAGGGAATAGATGGTATTTAGAGGGAGTGATTAGACAGCATCTTGTGCTAGTGGGTAAGACAACAGAGGAGAAGACCTCTGGTAACTCTGTTTCTTCTTTGATAAAAATGCAATTTTAGTTCTGAATTATGTTGACTGGTAGTAGAATACATTCTAGAGATGCATGGGAAGAAAAATGTGTAGAGCTTCTTACATAACAAGAGGATAAGTTAGCCCAAGAAATTTAAAGCATTTTGGAATTCCAGACATGCTGTAAGAAGGCTTCTCCATTTGTTTTCTGGTCTCATGCCTAATTGATAAGTGTTTGAAAATTCAGTTAAGGTAGAAAATGATAATCCTCTGTTTCATACGACACGTATTCTGTTAAACCAAAGCATTGTATGGATTTTGTTTTGTTTTTAAAGAGAACACTATGTGAGAGAATGAAGGTAGGTGTTCTGCCAAACTGCCTTCTAAAATGGCTTTTTCCAGAACCAAGGCTAAATGTACATAGTTACACCTGAAATGTAATTTCATATGGAACAAACATGACCCACCACAGTAATATTGTCTACTTTGAGAACAATAAAACACTACTGGAACAATTCAGTGTTCAAAACATGTGACATTTTAGCATTAGATGATAACTGAGAGCATGCTTTATCAAATGTCAGTTTTCATCACTACACTGAATTCTTAAGTTCAAGCTTCCAACTGAAGGCCAGCAAAGTGAGAGGAGTATGACAGATGTTGAGTTTATTGCCAACATATCTGATATACACTCTAGAGTTTCTACCAAGTAAAACCTCTATCCACAGTCCATTTTGTTCTTTACCTTTGTCTGTAAGGGTTTCTTTGTGGTATATCATATATACAACCATATATATGGTGGTTTGGACCATCCTCCACGGGTAACTGACAGCTGCAGGCATGAAGCCAGTTTGGCCTGGCTGAGAGTCTTTTTACAGACTAGACCAAAAGCTCATCAGCTGTTAACATGCAGTTGTCTCTCAACCTGAGGGAGGTAATAGTAATTTCAAAGCCATCGGACACCAATTATCAGTGACCGTTATGGCTGCTGCTAATACTAGTGGCAGAGAGGATTGTGTCAGTCCAGAATGTTTATCAGTTTCCTCCCCGCCAAATCACTGGTCTCCCTCGGTGGCATCAGCAATACTATCAGTAGCAGCTGGCTGTGATTTCCCTCGCTGAGAGCTGGCTGCCAGAGCTCACCCCACCCAGGAGACAAGCAGAGCAGCTCCTCAGATGAATGAGTGTACAGGCAGCCATGAGAAATGGCAAATGAAGGAAAGAGGGGGTTTCCTTGGAGAAACTTCTCAATCAGACTGAAAGTTCAGCTAATTGTAATTTTAAGTTCAAACCTCTGAGACTGTTCCTTGTCTAATGAAACCTGCAGTCATTTTTGGAGTGTCTGCCTACAATTCAGAGCATAATTGAATTATTTTGTACATGCTGGCTTTGGGACTTTCCAATTACTCTAAAACGACAACACTATCTGCAGCAATCTTATTTCACTACAATAACCTTCAACCCTCGTATTGTGAAACAGAAAAAAACCCCAAGATGACAGAAAGGAGTTGAAGAATAATCTACAGTTTTAGCAATTATTAACATGGAAGCTCAAGCAACCACACCTATTCAAAGTTAAAAAATCCAGAGACCTGAATTTTACTTACATTTGCCATTTGAAAAATACATTGCTTTGCTTTTGTCTTTCCTTCTACTGACGACTGAGCAAGGCTCAGTAGCTGGAAGCTCCAAGAGACTGTGTCTTCTCTTTGAAAAAAAAAAAAAAAGAAGAAAAAACAAATGGAAATGCAGCAGCTGTGGCAAAACTTCCGTCTCTGCCTCTGCTAATGATACAGATCCAAAAGCAGTGTGAGAGGGTTATAAAGGAGGCTGCCAGGGTACAGCCTGACAGCTGCTAGGAAGAGGACATTAGCCAGTGATTTCAGCTACATAGTTAATGCCTGTTTTACTGAATACCTGCTTTTGTAAATAAGAATCTGCCCATTATAGGGACTGTATAATGGCGAAAAAACCACAACCCAACAACCTGCTGTGACAGAGCTTTTGTTGATAATATGTCTCACAGTGGCAGCATGTTAGCAAAACAGGTTCTCAGAAGTATATTTCCCTAGGGGGCTTTTTTATTGTTATTTTTGTTAATGGGTAGGTGTCTGTAAAGAAGTAGGGTGTGGTATGTGTGGGTAGATGCAAGGAACAGTTTCTTGCAGCATTCCCATAAGTGAAAGGTTAACTGGAGCTCAGCATATTGTCTATGGACACCCAGACCCAAAGTGAGGTATTAAAAAAAATAAAATCAAGCACCCATCTTAAGTTAGCAGACTCTCTGAGAGAACATCTGTTGCTGCCAGGGAGGTTTGTCAGCAGGGGCTCAGTACCACACTTGCCAGGGCAGTACAACTGCAGCAGTTTCAGAGAGCAGGCAGAGCGTACATGCCCACTCAGAACACATTAAGCAGGCTACTTGTTCGACAGCATATAAATGCAGAAATTAACAGTGCTGCAGGTGTGATTGTGATGATAGTGATTAGACATTTACCTACCCTTTGCCATCAGCTGATGCACATCTCACAAGCAAGATGGAGCATTTCTATCCCAGCATGAGGCTTAGGCGGGGATGGAGTGCATTGCTGCTAGGGAGAGCCAGGCCTTCACAACTACATCACAGAGCTCTGGGCAAAGCTTCCACACAAAGAATGTGGAGTAGTTAACTGCCCAGGTTCAAGGGAAAGTAGTATTTACCAGTTATAAAGAAACATGATGCATTAATAATGAATACTCTGAGGGTGGGGCCTGGGCTTTCACTCACTTCCCTATTCTTCATCCTCCTACTTCATTAGGTGTCCTCCATTAATTTACATGTCCTTTCCCTTTTTCATCATTCACTCAGGCATGTAAGTGTAGAGGAAAACCCTCTTTGGCTAATGAGTCTTCATGGCTATAAAAGTAGGGGTGTATTCCATGTTCCTATATATTGGCTGTATGTAAATTTGACGTATAGGAAAACTTAAAACATGAAACTGAAATAATATATATTCCATTCAAATTAGTTTCTCCAGTAACAGTGATATAAAAATCAGGTAAAACTTTTCTTTGTCGCTCATACAGTTTCATGCTCTGTACTTGTGTGTACCCAGAGGACTAGCAGCCAGTTCCAGTTCAATACCACGTGGGTTCCTGTTAGACAGTAGCAAAAGCGAAGCGTGCTTTTCTGAAAAAGTTCTTATTAAAGACTTACCTTTTTAAGATGAAGGATGTTTGAAGCTGTTTGGCAAATGAGAACTGACTCAATTTTTTTGTCCTCCTCTCAAACAGCACTTCTTCAGGTTCAAGAACTTTAAAATTTATTAAATAATTGACTGAAGAATGATGCCTTAATTTAATCAAGTTTCTCTCCTGTTTGAAGCAATACTTCCTAGCTATCTTCTTGAGATCTTGGAGGTATTTGTACATGAAAGCTTGATAATCTGGGAAAGATGAGTTCTGAGAAACATAAACTGACCCAGCAAGTCAGAGGAGGAGCCAAGATTACACTCACTGTCTCAAAACCAAAGGTTGGGCACTTGATCACTATGCCAGGTGGCCATGTGGCCAGAACATTAAAAGTCCAGAGAACTTTTGAATGTCACTGTGCAGCAACTCTGTGTGTTCAGATAGTACACAGGTATATGTTTTAATTGTCCACATCTTCTTTTGAACATTTTTTTCTATTTTCTGTTTTCCCCACGAATCCATCTCTGTGGCACATCTGTCTGAAGTGGTCCAGTACATCTGATAGGATCTTGTCAGCCTGTGTCTGTGATAGAAGGTTATATCCATTTGATTCAGTAAAGCTTCTGCTCAGCAGCTTAGTCATTCTCAGGCAAAATGAAATGTAGAAACCAAATCCTTCTTTCAAGAGACAGGCCTCAGAGAAGACTGGAATGACAAGAAAATTCTCTTGTTCATATTTTTTATTATTTTCTTTTTATTTCACCCCACTGTGCTGGCAAGTCTGACTTACTGTTGTTGTGTTCAGTGTCAATCTAATAGGGCAAGAGCATCCAGTGGCTTCAGAAGACTGTTATTAACAGAATACCACTTAAGTTGTACTAGAAAGTGTTTCTTCTTCTGAGGAGCAAAAACTCTTCTAACTCAGAAAATAAAACCACTTTTCTTCAGACCTCATATTGAGCTCTAAACCCTTAAACTTCTCTTTTCCAGGATATAACAAAATCATGTTGTAGCCTACAGAGAATAGATACTTGGTGAGTCCAGTTCATCACTGAATGAGCACGGCTAAGGTTTTAGACAGGCAGCTCTCCAATTCACAATTCTTGTATTAAAAGCAGTAACACACAGGTTTTGTGAGAGTGTGAGCACCTTCTCATGGTGACTACCTAGAGACAAGTTTCTTTCCTGCTTTTGTGACTTACCTCGGGAACCTTCCATCCATTTGCTGCTCACTGTTGTGGTGTAAAATGTTACAGAGTGTGCATGATGATTTTTATATTGCCTGACACTTCTATTCAATCAGTCCTACTCACTTTTTCCTACAGTTTTATTTCCTGTCTGCTTGTCAGGTGGTAAAATATTGCAGTGGTTTTGCTTGATTTTCTCAACATCTCTTTGACCTGCCAAGTCTTACACATTGTCTAGCAGTGACTTAGTTTTTGTTCACGCTGAACAAAGTGAAGCCTTACTGGCTTTTCAAATAGTGGAGCAGAGGCAATCTTAGAGCATCATGGAAAGGTAAGACCAGCACAGCTACACAGTTTTTAAAGAGCATCTCTAGGCATAGCCTAGAGTTCATGTAGATTAGAGAAAATCTCGATGGTCCAGTTTTCCAGGAGGAGGCGTATCCTGTGGCTTGGAGGTTATTAAAACAAATGAATCTGAATTTATTCTCTGTTAACCTTTGCTGAGAGTATTTTTTTATCCAGGTATTTCATATAACAATTAGTTCACATTTTTTTCTGGATCTAGACATCTTTTTTCTTCTTTTATATTTCCTAACAATGTTACTTATATGTATATGCCAGTGAGGGACAGACCTATCATAACTTAGTGTACACAATGTATTACATACAGAACAATGAAAGACTGGTAAAATGTTGCAATAGTGCCCTCTAAGATCAGTGGAATTTCTATCCAAAATTTTGCATTTGCAAATGAATGAATTCTTTAAATATTTTTTTTTGCTCACCAAAGGAGGAAAACTTCAAAAATCTCTCTCTACCTGACTAGGTTACCCTTCAAAATAAAATATAGGTAACATTATTTTCTTCAATTGCTTCTATATTGTCACAGTCCCACTACAAAAAAATAATATGTATCTATAGCATAGTCACAGTGCTGAAAACCTTGGTCCCAGCAAGGGTTAAATCTGTTAGTAACCTACAACAGTGTTTGCTGATGACATCCATCACATCTTCAAAGCTCAAGGTGGGCTAGTAAAGAAATGCAGAAATCTCTCCTCATTATCTCCTATAGGAACTCAAACATTTGAACATTTCAACACCAATGTACTTCATCCACTGGGTTCTTCCAGGTACCACAGAAGAGCAACTCCAGCTCTTCTTGAAAGAGGTCTGACATCTTACACATTCACAGCATATCACTTTAGAAACAGGTGGTGACTCTGATGAAATTTTGTTCCGTTTTTTGTTGCATTGCGTGAAGTTCACATGAATATTACAATATCTGGTCTAGAGGACGTTACTGCCTTAACTGGTGTGTTTCATCAACACCTTCAGCAGAGCTGCAGTCAGGCTTGACTTGTTTCAGTTATGGCAGAACTAAAAAATTTAAGTCTAGGTATAGTGTTAAGTCTAGATATAGTTTATTTTAACAGAGTAAAGATCGCAGCTAGTGAGAAAGAAGTGAATTTACAAATTAGGTATAGTGTTAAGTCTAGATATAGTTTATTTTAACAGAGTAAAGATCGCAGCTAGTGAGAAAGAAGTGAATTTACAAATATGCTGATAAAAAACAGTAGCAGCTAGGAGGTTTTGTAGCCCTTTGTGAGTCAGTGATTTTATCTCCATGTCGCAGGTAGGGAAACAAAAGCAAAACGAGTTACCTGTCAGTATAGCTGTAGATAGAACATTTTCTCCTAAGTCCCAGCCTGGTGTTCCCTCAACAAGGTCAGTGCTTCCTTCATTTAAATTTCAGAAAGCAGCCAGAGGGCTATTTCAGCTGAAAGTGTGCATCATTAGTATTCATAAGAAAAGAAAGTCCTTGTGCAAACATTCTTCTGCTGGTGCAGAAGTGAACAGGAGTACAGAGGACTGGAGCATTCTCTGCAAAGCTGTTATCTTAAATCCAGGACATTCTCTGCAGTTACTAAATGCCAATCCATTATTGAGCCTGGCTATGCAATCCTTACTTCAAGTGAATGAGAGCTAAGTGTTTTCCCAATTTTTTAAACACCTTTATAGTTCATTGTTTACAGACTTGCACAGAATTTATTGACAGTATTGACAATGGAATAGTTACCTCACTTTATTACTCGTGCTTACAGTGCTCAGATCATGCTGCTTTATCAGCATCAGTCACAACCACATTACTGTTGACTCACAGCATAATGACACCTTTTTTCCACTCCTGACATGATAGGATTATATCCACAATGATCGTCATGGCAACAAGTTCAGTTCCTAATGTAAGTCTGCCTTTTGCTTTTTAACTTACTGGATTGGCATCTTGAATTGATCTCTGTATTGGGAGATCTTTCCCATCTTTTCAGAGAAAATGGTTTTAAGAGTCAGATGAATTAGCAGTGTTTCAGGAACTGACATAGCAAGGTCTGAGACATGCTTTTAAGATGGTTCAAGAAAGACAAATACACAGTTACTGGAGCAGATCATCTGGAAAAGCAGTTCCACACTGCGTCAACTGCTTCTGCTGATGCTCCTCAGAGTGACCTCTGCTTTTCTGAAAGAGCTTCCCACTTTTATTTTTTTGCAAATATGTGATGAGATCTTCTGATTTCAGAGTCTTTGCCTGGCCTCCTTTCCTTTTCAGCTTTGATAGAAGCCTCCTGCCCTCAATCTGTCTTTTGTACTGCACTATTAGTACTCATTGTCCTGTGGTAATAAGGGGTCACACATGATCAGTTTTTTGCTTTGCCTAGTGTACTTGACTAACAATGAATTTTGCTTTCAGAATGTAACCAGCATCCTTAAGGGGAAAAAAAAAAATCTTGTGGTTCTTTGATAACAATAAATAACTATTTATCTAGGAAATTCTGTTTATTAAGATGGTTTACTCCTAATTTGCTGTTTGAATTGACATTTCATAGAATCATAGCATGTTAGGGGTTTGTGAGAGTGATTCTGACTTCATGATGTCTTTCAATGTTATGAAACTCACAATAACCAAATGGGGGTCCATGTCTGTATCTTTTGCTGTCCAAACACAGATTAATTCTGGATCTTTTCCCAAAATCCAGCTATAGCTCAGAAAAATAGGTTACTAGAATCAATGAGTGTCATAGCAAAAGCACTAGCATCACAGTAATTCCAGCACTTTTGGGAGACAATGCCTCACTATTTGGAGATGATTCCATTCAAACAGTAGTGCATATCTACATATCTCCAATGCTTAAATGTATGTAGGTTTTAATGTAATATTTTAATTCAAATATCAAGAGTATCAAGGTCACGCCAATGCCTCTTTCCCATTGTTTCCTCATACAAGTGAACCTTGACTGCCTGTCAGGAAACCTCTCATGGTTTCTTTACTTTCTCTTTCATAGCCAGCATTTCTGATATCTTCAAACTACACCACATGTAAGTCCTTGTGGATAACGAGGGAAAGATACTCAGAATCCCAGTGAGGACAAAAAGCAGGATTTCAGTGAAACACCACAATGGGAGTCAGCTACTTTTTGCTAACCTTTGATTCTAATAAGTATCTTTCTTCAGTTTTTTGTTTTGGTTTGATTCTTCTTCATCCAGTAATTTGTTAGAACTCTTGGATATTCTGTAGACCTTCAGGATGCAGATCATACTATGCCTTATTCTTCTTTTTCTGTAAAAATCACAAATATTAAAAAGTAGTGTTTTGTCCGCTTTTAAGACTGCAAAGTTACATACAAAGATTATAGCTATATTCCTAATCTGAGAAATCTGGATTTTGGAATCAGTACATTGCATTGGAGGGTTTGGTTCTTTGGTTTGATTTCTAGCAGCCTACATTCAACAGATAATTGGACAATATTTTAATCAATATACAGTTAACAACTGTGCTTCCCGATTTTGGTGTTACTTTGCAGTGTTCTGTAAGGCGTCTCCTCGTAAATTCATACAAGCAATTTGATTTGGTTTCAACTTAATTTTCCCAGACATTTGAAAAAAAAAGAAGAAAAAATGAGAGGTTGTGAAAGAAGCTGGGAATGAGTTTATCTCCATTGCGAGGAAACTGAATTTGGAATACTTGGGCAGGCCTCTCCTGCCATTATTCGTTACTAGGAAGTCTGCCTCAGTCATTTGTCCTCTGACATGTCTTACATTGTGAGGCATGTTCTAAGCAGCCTTCTTCTTTTCAGTATGTCTGCCAGACTAATGTTATCCTTGTTTTAACTGGCTAGCTTTCAGATCTTTTAAAAAGTTTCTTGGGGTTCCTTTCTCTGTTGTTTTTTTGCAAAATGGCCTTGTTAAACTCAACAGATGTTCTACTTCTTATTCAGTGTCCTTTTTTTTTTGTCCCTCTTTTTCAGTTTTGGTTGTTTCTTGTTTTTCTGTAATGAACTTACTGTACAAATGAGTTTAAAATGGTGAGAATACTTATTAGAGGTTTTCCTGTATAACTCAGTGGGGTAGGGGAAATATAAAAAGCACAGTCTTGTAGTTTAGAAATTGTTTACCAAAAAAATACAGCGTTACAATATCATGTGAAAAATAGTTTCAAATCACACTTGGTATGATGATCGAGTAGGATTCTGCAAATAATTAAAATTCAAAATCCATCATTCAGTTGGACTTGTCAATCAAAGGCTTGATTTTGTACTACTTTTTATCTAAGTAACCACAGAACTTAAATCAGATTTAATGTGACTTGTCAAAGCTTAGATGGAAGCTGAGAGTAAAAGCTGTAAGAAAGCAGTAAAATAACAATGTAACAGCTCTTTGCTCTTACAGCATTCTTTAATAGTAAACCTAAAATTGCTTGATTAAGGAGGTCAGTTGCAAACTGAGGCAAAGACAGATGGATTGGCTTGTCCAGGTTATACCACGGGGTTCACGGAAGAGCAGGGAACAGGCCCTTTGAGCTCCAGGCTGGCGATGTGTCTGCTGAGCAACACTGTCTCTCACCTGCTTTCATCCCAAATGACTAAATGATTTCATTACAGTGAAACAGACTGAAATCAGACTTGAGCTGTTATTCATCAGCTTTATTTCATGTGTGTCTTCATTTGGCTTGCATGGAACCAATCCCGATTGATTCACTTCACAGATCCTGTTACTCAGCCTTTGGGGTTAAACTACTCATTGCACAGCCTGAAGCTTTCCTAGTATCGATAGCAATTACTATGTTTTCGTCATCTTGAGGGGGACATATCTGATAACTGTCTAATTCCAAGGCTATGATTTCACTGCTTGCACTTTTTCCACTCAGGTACTGTGCAGCTGTGCCATGTTCTAGTGGAGTCTGAAAATCTTCAAATGACTATTGAGTGAAACTAGTACAAAAAGAATAATATTAATGTCAGCAGCAAGGAAGTTTATCGTTGGTGATGACACTGTATAGGCTAACACAGGATGTTTACCAGAGCAACAGTTTCCAAGCAGACAAAGTGTGTTTGGAAGATGCATTAGCAGATTTTTTTCTTTCCACAGCCACTGCTTAGGAGTGAAACATATTTCTTGTGCTTACTTGCATTTTAAGTGACTCTGTGAGTGGTTGATTCACTAATAGTGCCACCCCTGCCCCCACTTATTTCTATTAGTAGCCAGGAAGGCTATCAGATTAAGATACTGAAGTCTTTTACCCACTGATAAACAGAGAGACACTGTCTTTGAAGGCCAGTTGGCAGATTTGCTAAGAACAATTTAGAAGGATGTCAACAGCTCGAGCTTCGTCTCACATCCTGTTTCCAGTGTGCACCTACTGAGGTAACACAGCCATGGTTAATCTTTGGTGGAGGAAGGAGCTCCTCCTGCAGCGGTGTATCCCTCTCTGGCTACTACCCATGCCCCCAGCCACACTTCTTTTTCTTTTAGAGACCCACCTGGGCCCACTCAGGTCACAGGGTTAGCATGGCTATGTCATCACATTCTATGTAGTGAAACAGCTTACAGGCAAGGAGGAAGCTACTACCTTATTTGCATTTTCAGCCCAAATTACTGGGTACCCAAATATAACATAGGAAAACCTTGGGCACAACTTCAAAGAAAGGCTTTTATGGCTTTGGATCTATGGAGAGACACCTTCGCTTTTTGCCACCACACCCAATGACTAAGAATATGCTGTCTCTATTTTAGCGGGCACTCCTTGCAACATGCAGCTAAATTCCTTTTCAAATGTTTTCCTGGACTTTATTGTTTTAAAAAGCCAGGTGTGCAGGGATTTTTTTTTTCCCCCTAAATACCAGCAATCTGTTAGGTATGTAAGTTTCAAGATGAAAGGCAGTTTCAAACTAAAAAATATACCCCCTTATTTTGCTTCATTTAAGTTCCCATAAGAGATACTTTGAAAAGCAAAAATATGGTTTATTCCCACTAAATCTGGAAATGAATTTCCAATGAATCATTTTAGGTTTCACAACTTGGTAATACCCCAAGGCAAGTATTTCATCTGACAATTCTCGAGAATCCGTGAAGGCTTACTTTCACTGTCAGTATTTGGAGAAGCCTCGCTTATGGTGTAGATGGCTTATTTCCAGGTTTGCTCCTCTAATTTCTGTAGAGAGTAATGGCTGGTAGAGCAAGAATATTGTAACTGGGAGAACAGAAAAATCTCACCCAGACACACTAAATGACTGTATGTGTTGCTTGATCCTTGCCACTTTTTTGTTGTGATGGCAAAGGGCTTGCAGCCTCATAAGCACGTGCTTGCTTAACTCACGTGGATCTTGCAGAATTCAACTTATAAATTTTGATCAGTGTGTAGGCATCCCAGTTCAGAGCCCAATTTTCCCAGCACAACTTTCCTTTCCCCATCAAGCCCTGAGGGATTCAGGTATAGGTGTGTTTTAATGGTGTCGACACGTGTCTATTAGTGACTGTGGCTGGGATTAATGAAAGATTTTACATAACCTAGCAAACAGCTATCCAGTGGTTTTCATCACTTCTGACCTGGGCTTTAGGCCAACTTCTGACATCAAGTTGGAAGTCTCCACATCCTATTTCAGTTGTCTGGGCCACAAATTGCTTTAGTGAATGGTTTTACTAATATCCTCTAAAGAAATGGTGGAATGCTCAGCAGAAAATGATGCCATTCAGGCCCTGCACTATGCTGCGTCGTGGGGTGTTAGATAATCACTGAATAACATTTTGTACATTCAGGTTCTCCCAGATGTCAAAACGGTGGTAACTGGTGGTAATTTTAGTATATCTGCTGATAAAATAACTCGGAATCTGACATGTTTCATGGATCCTCTAGTTGTGAGTAAAATATGCATTCTTATTTAGCCATGAAGTAGTTTTCCTGAGAAACATTGAATAAAACAAACATCAACTGGAAATAGATCTGAGAGCCAAGATCTGAACTGTCCAGACCTCTTCAGGTCTTAGGACAGTATGGACTTGTATGGCCTGATTTCTAGGTTTGCCTCGAGAGGATCTGTAGTTACGGGAAGCCTCTCTTAAACAGATGTTAAGCTGTTTCCAGTATGTCACTTTTCTCTATTACTAGCAAGCACTGAGGCAGAGGCAAATGTTCAAAATGTAGACATCTGTGCTAATCTCAAGATCATTCCTGTTCAGAAGAGTCAAGACAAAAATTAAATAATCTGTGATTGTAAGGAAATGTTTATCTATCATGAGTATCAGCCTAGAGCCTGACATCTGTTCAGTAAATTTCAAACTAAGTTCTCACAATAAACATAAAAACTATATTTTATTAAAGCAGACAGAGAATGAAAATCGTTGGCACCATCAAACCTCTAGTTCTGTCCCTATTTTTGGCCCCAATGTATCATATCCTGGTGGCCTATCAATCATCTTGAACCACAAGCCAAATACAAAAATCCCCATGAGAACAACACAGTAACGTTTCCTGGTTGCCATGCAATACAGACTGTGGTTTTACCAAGAAGTCTGCTAGCAGCCTTGTGTCTACAAGTTTTCATTTAAGGGGGACACGGTTTCAGCAAATCTTCCACTTCTTTTGCTTTAATGTATCTCTGCAGTTGGTAAAATAACACTTTTACAAAAATATGACAGCATCCATCTTGAAGGAAATCTCTAGGCATTGTCTTGAAAACAATGAAAAGCAGGGAGCAGCGTATGAAATGTCCATACACTGGATCAAAAATCTTTATGGAAAATGGGCTCCAGTGGGGAGAACTTGCATGAGTCAGTCTTGCTCATTATGTATAAGGGTTGCAGAAACAGGGTGGAAATGGAGATTGCACCTGGCTTCTCACCATGCAGTTTCTAACAAGCCTCTAGTATTAATAATCAGGGTGTAACTCACACTTTCGAGAAAGGACAATGCTCTTTAGTCTGTCTCAGTCAGTTGTATCAGCCAGTTGTATCACACCAGTGGGCTGTATCTAGCAAATTGTCTGTGGAACTACAGTTAGTGCTTTTGGATGAAAAGTATTAACGGAGCCTGGCTTAGACACGTTAATGGCAATAGCAGAGAAGGCCTTTTGCAGCTGCCTGAGAGAGAGCACCAGAAACCCTAGGAAGACAGGGAGAAATGTCCTGTGTGAAAATTAACGTTCTCCATGCTCATAAAACTCAGTGTGGGATTAGGGGCATTCCATGGCTTTGGGTTGAGTCACCCAAGTCTCATGGTCTGGATGAGATTAATGATAGTGCCAATTCAGCTATGCCTAGTACTTTTTGCTTTTTTTAAAGGCTATTATGAAACAATTTTGTCTTTCTTCTGTAGCAAATCATGTGGATGTCAGGGATAGATCATGGCCTATCAATCCTCAAAGCCTGCCAGCTATAAGAGGGGGCAGAGAGGAAGGGTTTGGGTGTTTGTGATTTCACTGAGTCCACTTTGAATCAGCTCCTTTGAAACTTTGGGAAAAAAAAAGAGTTGAAGGAATCAGTAATAATATGAGTGTTGCATTGCCTTGTCTCTTGAAAAAAAGACACAACAAATCCACCTTTTATACAACCGTGTTAGAGCCAACTAAGTAACATAAACATAAAATTACTGGATTTGACCTTCCTGCTCTATGGGAAAAGGTAAAATATATGGTTAGACTTAGATTTGGCAATCATGTTTCATCTTTAACTCAAAATTAGTCTCAGCACAGACAAAATAATTTAAGATGTGGTGAGTTTGTTTTAGTTCAGATCGAGCCTTTTACTTTTGATGTGTTGTATTGATATGACTAGAAATATTTTCATTAATTCAATTGAGGGGCCCCATTGTCTGGATGATAAGATACAAAACTATAAAGTAAAAACTCTGGGCTCCCTCACAGCTCTGGGCAGTATGCTTCTCGTCTGTATTTTGCCATTTTAAAATTGCTGTGTTTATCCAATTTGCTTAGACTGTGTGAGTTTTAGATGCTGCTGTCATCCTTTTTGCACACTCACTGCTTCACGGAGTGTCTACACTACAGCAATGTAAACCAGCATTTTTAATAGGAGGTGTAGAAATAATCAAAATAAAAACAAGGGATGCTGTCTCAATATTACTTTAGGGCAAAATGACAACTAATTGGATATCCTCAAAACCAGTTTTGAGATTGTCGCATCAACATATTTTTTGCCTGGGGTTTCCTGGACACCCACATGATCTCCCACATAGCATGAACAAGGCTTCCTGAGAGCTGCTCTGGCCCTTCTGCAATGTGCATGCAGCGCAGTTGGTCAACACATGTGCAACAAGCCTAATCCTTCCCAAAAGGGTCCTCATGTACAATGTGTATGCTGTAGAGCCAGGCTGAGCACTTCCATGAGAGAAAGTACACTCCTGTAACTGTAGCCTACAATTAGGCATGTTTGTATAAATAAGCCTATTTATTTTCAACAGCTGAAGCTTAAGGAATTGGCTGCCAAATAAGTGGAATTCATACCACAAATGCATTTCTGGGTGGTATATGAAGCACAATTGTAGAGTTTTGAAACCATGAATGAGGTGAGGTTTGATGACAGCCGAATCAAATTCACTCTAAACAAAAATGAACTTTGCTTAATAATTCAGTGAATCTGGGATGAACTTCAAGATTCACATGCAACTCCAAGGAAGTGGATGTGTCTGCTTTCATAGCAAAAGTTCTTCAGAAATTAGCCTAAAATTATTGGATGAGATGTTGATGTTAGAAATAAATCTAGTTCCAAAATCACCGAGCTTGAAACTTTTAGATAATTGGATAGATCTTTGTGATCTGATCCCTAGATTTAATAGTAAGTTTTGGGCTTCATAGACTAAGTTTAACTCTTAATGAATTTAGGCCTGCCTTGTTCTACAGGGAAGAAAGAATCAAGAAGAAAAATCTCAAGAGAAGTCTTTTTTTTTTCTGTCTAGGTCCTTTGTGTTTGATATAGCTACCTGACTGGACAACTTCCAAAGTAATGTCAGGCTTTGAATATGGATCATTCAGAGACAAAGTAGAAGTAATTCACGTGGCAGCTGTGAGAGCAGCTTCAGCCTGTAGCAGTTGTTGTGGACTACATCCTTTTGTGCAGAGTAGCTATTTGTTGTGTTGTTGTAAGAGAACATTTATCAGGATCTGCATGAATAAAGTCCCTTCTCAGCCTTCTCTTTTTTAAATAGAACTATTTTTCCCTTGAAGAAAACAGCTGTGTCAAAATAATGGCATTTTCAAAACACACATTAGCCTTGTGTAAGTATTACAAACATAAAAAACATATCCTCTTGGTATTTTTTTTTACAATATGATAATAAAATAATTATGAACTGCAGTCAGCAAGACTACTAAGCATCTATGCAATCATAGAATCATAGAATGGTAGGGTTGGAAGGGACCTTTAGAGATCATCTAGTCCAACCCCCCTGCAGAAGTTTTTGCCAGTCTAATTGATGTGGGAGATTTTTCTTTACATTCTTTTGTGGAAAGGCAATCCAAGAGACCATAAGAATTAACTCTATTGCCTATGGTAAAAAAATATTCAAGATTGGATGCACAGCTTTTGAGCTCAGTCATTAAAACTGTTGGACTCCTACCTATGATGTTAATAATGATTGTCTTCTCATATGGATCTAGCAAGATGCTTTATCTCCTTGATTTTTTCTTGCTACAAGGGACACTCCTTGCAGTTTACACTGGATAGATATGCTGCAGATAGAACAACCTCTGTTTACTAATGAACAAAAACAATTGAAGGAAGAGTTGCTTTGTCTTGATTATTATCATTTGCTTTCACATCTATGCTATATAAGAGACTGTCAAGCAAAACCGACATTAGGAAAGTGGCTTGTTAATCACATAAAATGTGACAATTCAAATGTGCATGAATTGCATTTTGGGTCTTCTAGGAAAACAGTTATTAAATGACATATTTTATATCAAATAGATGGTATAGACACCCACTTTTAATATTTGGACTGATCTATTTTTCCCTTTCTTACTTGTGGAACTCCCATTAAAATTGAGATAAAAATGAGTCATGCTCCTTTCTTTTCTGGGAATAATAGGCTGCCCCAATGAACTGTTCTTTGCAGTTGTCATTCTAGTCTGAAGTCGCAAGCACTTTCTTCTCTTGAGGGAAAGGTGGGGCAGGAACAAAGTTAATTCATATTGCTTTGAAGAATCCTGATCTTTCCATGGTTTCTCAACTCACGTGTTCATTCTTACTTGTATTACTATAATCATTAACTCTCTCATAGTTGTTCCTAAAAATATAAACAAATGTTTATTTTTTTTCTCCTTTTACTCAGTCATGGACTTTCCTTGGATTGTATGAGTTTTCCCCTGTCCCTCTTGTACTGTGTAGCAGTATCTTTTCAACATAAAAGTGAAGGGAGAGTGACCTCCTCAGAGCCTTTAGACTTTATGCCTTCTGTTCAGTGTCTGTAGTGCATTAGAAGAGGCTCTCCTTTCCTACAAGCTTTCCATGTACTGCTTTCCTTGTTCATGGTTCCCAGACTGAAGGCAGAAATCAAATTGCACAACATAACTATGGCATCTCAAAGTCCTATATTATTTTATTCTTTATTTTTATCTCCATAGTGCTTACCATTGAAAATCTTTACAGTGTTTTTAAATGAAAATCCATCTAAGCCCTCCTCTAACATTAAATCAAATTACTGTAGTAAGCTTTAAACTCTGATGTGAGTTCAAAAAAACACAGAATGGTAGGGGTTGGAAGGGACCTCTAAAAATCATCTGGTCCAGTTCCCCCCCCCACTCAAGCAAGTCCACCTAGATCAGGTTGAACAGGAACACTTATAGAAGGCTATCATGTTGGTCAAACAGGATTTCCACTTAGTGAGTCCATGTTGACTCCCCTTCATAACCATCTTTTCCTTCATATGTTTATTAACAACACTCAGGATAAGTTGTTCCATCACCTTTCCAAGGATAGAGGTGAGGCTGACCGGCCTGTAGTTTCCTGAGTCATCCTTCTTGCCCTTTTCGAAGACTGGAGTGACATTGGCCTTTCTTCAGTCCTCAGGCATCTCGCCTGTCCTCCATAATTGTTCAAAAATGATGGAGAGTGGTTTAGCAGCCACATCAACCAGCTCCTTCAGCATTCTTGGATGCATCCCATCAGGACCCTTTGACTTATGAGTGTTAAGCTTGCCCAGCAAGTCCTTAACCCCTTCGTCATCCACCAAAAGCAAGTCGTATGCTGTCCAGACCATCCTACTATCCTTGCTGGACTGGGCTTCCCAAGGGCTGGCCTTGGCTGTAAAGCCTTCTCTGCATGCTCTGTCATCAGGGCACCCTGTGTGTTCAGCAGCCTGCCCACATTCTCCCTAATCTTCCATTTGCTGCTGATGTACCTGAAAAACTGCTTCTTGTTTTCCTTTACTTTCCTGGACAGGTTTAATTCTAAAAGGGCTTTAGCCTTCCTGGTTGTACCTCTGCATGCTCTGGCAAAGTTCCTATACTATTCCCAAGAAACCAGGCCCTTTTTCATCTCTCATAGATGTCTGCTTTCTCCCTGATTTTTCCTAGTAGCTCTTTGTTCATCCATGGAGGCCTCCTGCCTCCTTTTCCCATTTTTCTGCTGCTGGGGGACACACTGATCCTCGGTTTGGAGGAAGTGGCACTTGAAGATCACCCAGCTCTCTTGGGCACTTCTACCATCTAGAATCTTATCCCATGAGATCCTTCCAAGCAGATCTTTGAAGATGCCAAAGTCAGCTCACCCAAAATCCTGGGTCACGGTCCTGCTTTGTATCCTGCCTCTTCCACACAGGATCTTGAACTCTACCATCTCATGGTTGCTACAGCTGAGATTGCCTTCCACCTTCACATCCTCAACCAGACCCTCCTTATTTTTTCACACAAGGTCCAGCAGCACATCCCTCCTTGTTGGTTCCTTGACCACCTGTGACAGGAAGTTGTCATCAACATTCTGTAAGAACCTCCTGGACTGTGCATGCTAGCAAATATCAGGGTGGTTGAAGACCCCCATGAAGACCAGGGATTGTCATAGTGAGGCAGCTCTCAGTTGTTTGTAGAAGGCCTTAGCTACTTCTTCCTCCTGATCAGGTGGCCTGTAGCAAACTCCAACAACAGCATCACTCATATTACCCTGCAGTTGGCAGTAAGATGTTTGTAGGTGAGCATGAACTCAGCAAGAGGAAGCCTTTCAAAATGGAAGGAAATACTGTCAAGGCGAATGAACAGAATGCAAAAAGTTCATTCATGTGAACTCTCATATAATGTGTATTTGGTGCTTTTCTACCTGCCCTAGCAAGCTAAGAGGAGCTTAAAGTTTATCTATCAGGGTGTTTTAAGCAGCATAACGTTGTTCTACTTTAGAATATCTCTGCAGAATATCTGTGCAGCTCAATTTTTGTTTCAGGCAATCACACAACATCAAATGGGTGCAAACTTTCTACTTGGGTCAAGTAAGAACACGTTGCTTGAACTAGTTCTTGAACTAGTTGCTTGAACTAGTTCTGAAACTGGGGATTGACATATATAATCATTTAAAGGGGTTCACTGTGAAGGGATTGCAGTGAGGTCTGATTATATACCTTTTCATCTTTTAAAAATAGTGTTATGAATGAAATATTTTGTTTTCTAATACATTTTAATATTTGGTTACTTTTGCAGTAATGATGTGCAATGTTCCAAGAGTGTCACAATATACTTATGTCTATCCATGAACAATTGTTAGTGGTAAAAGTGCTAGGTACCTTTTGAAAACATATTTTTGTGTTGCTGTTTCTGGAAGGGCTGGAGGTTTGAGTTTTGTTTCAGCCCAAAGATGGTGAAGGTATGAAGCTGACTGAAAATGTTAGCACCCTTTCTTAACAAATTGGTACTGCCACTTGTTGCTGGTTTGCCTTGAAAGCACTATGCTTGAAAAGAAATAATTTCCTTGTCTTTAGTGAAGCATTAAGTCCGATAATTTGTAATTCCTTTTTTCTTTTCTTTTCTTTTGATAACAGAATTCAATGTAAGTTGCAGATATGGAGGAGTTTTTCATGTTGAGAAAAACGGTCGCTACAGCCTCACACGACCTGAAGCAGTCGAACTCTGCAGAGCTCTCAATAGCACCTTAGCAACACTAGAGCAGCTGAGGAAAGCTCACGACCTTGGCTTTGAAACTTGCAGGTAAAGAACTTCTTGAAATAAATAGTGTTGTGACAAATCCATCTATCTATGCTATAGTGTAACCTCTTACAGATAAAACTAAAGATTACAAGACTGACAGTATAATAAACCAATTAGGAAGATATTCAGATCATACTGTATCACCAAGTAATTGATAAGTATGTGAGATATATTTAGTGACTTGATGTAAGGTCAAAGACTGAGGATGATATACACAACATGAGGAACTGTCTTCAAACAGAAGTAAAAAGCAGCAAGTGCTACTGTGAGGGATGAACTCTTGACATTCTAGTTAAAAAATGTCCACAGTAGTTTGGATTTTAAAAATTGAGTACTAATACAACAAAATATGTAAGAATACTGAATATTACTGAAAAAACTTACAAGGGTTCTAGTAGATTCATTGTCATTCTACAATTTAATCAAAATTAAATATTTTCTCCAAGGATGCCTTCTGTTCAAACAGTAATCGAGCTGGGATAGTCCTGTGCTCTGTAAATACATCAGACTAGATGATCCTGTGACCGTGCTTTCCAAAATTTATAATAGACTTATCATGCATCCTAAACATTCATATCCAGAAATGAGATTAAACTCAGGAGCTGTAAATGTGAAGTTTGGGGTTTTTGTTGATATTTTTGTTGTTTTAATCAAATAACATAGATTTATGTTGGTAAGCCATTATAGAGTTGAAATAAGTTTCAGTAGATTTCCAACTTTATTACAATCTAAACCAAACAGTGTCTATTCAGAAATAGAATTCAGCTTCTGAAAACATTGTTATACATATAAATGTCTATAAATACCTGCACACTGCTGAAAGACGTGAACAACAGTTCTTCCATGAGAAGGGGGAATGTTGCTTAAAATAGTACCACATGAAGACTAGAGACTGCTCTTTGAGGGAAAAGTCCTGCATAACATAGTATGCATGTTTTTTTCTCTAAAATTAATGCATGACCATATTTAGCATTCTGAATTGTGCAGCACTGTATAATATAGAATCATAGAATCCTTTTGGTTGGAAAAGACTTTTAAGCTCATCAAGTCCAACACCTTCCCTCACAGTGCCAAACCCACCACTAACCCATGGTCCTCAGCACCTCAGCTCCACAGCTTTGCATTATCTCCAGGGATGGGGACTCCATCACCTCCTTGGGCAGCCTGGGACAGGGGCTGAAAATCCTCTCAGGGAAAAAGTTCTTCCTCTACTCCAATCTAAACCTCCCCTGGAGCAACTTGAAGTTGTTTCCTCTTGTCCTGTTACTCCTTACTTCGGAACAGAGACCAACCCCCATATCACTCCAACCTCCTTTCAGGGAATGATAGAAAGTGATCATGTCTCCCCTCAGCCTCCTCTTCTCCAACTAAGGAGACCAAGGATCAAATCCTAAACACCATTGGGTAGAGATTTCTGATGCTAACAGTTATGAGTATTCTGCAATGAAGGAATTTTCTGAAGTTCAAATATAATGAAAGAAGGAGTAGAGGGAAATAATTTTTGCAGTGGGGAACTGTTTTTTTAAATTCATTATTATTAATGTTACAACTCTCCCTAATTCACAGTTTAGCAGAGGATGGATTTGGGCATGTAAGGCATATAGATAGAATTTCTTCCTCCCTTCCTTCTGGCCAGCCCTTCTATCCTTTTACTTCCATTTGTTGATCCTGTGCTAGAAGTCCTTGTGAGTAAGGCAAGGCTCTTATCAAGCTGGAGTAGGAACGAAATATCTATTGCATATAATTTATCAAAATACATGTGAATTAGTGAACCAGATGAAGATGAATCACCAGATCATAAAACAAGTGGGTGATTAATAGGAAGTATGTGTAAAGCAGTTTATAATTCCACCTACAAGAGAGTTTCAGAATTGCAAGTACCTGTGCAGTAGACACGTAACTGGAACAGGACTCACAGATAAAAAACTGCAAAGCTGTGTCATTTACGCCTCCCTGATAAATTGTACCTCCCAGAAGTAAAACAAATCCCAAACCAAGTCCCAGTTCTCATTACTATTCTGTCACACCTCCCAGCTAAATACATTGGAATTAGTCAGGTGTTACAGGATTGCAAAATATTACTAATAGATTGTGTATTATGTAGCTCTGTTAACCACGGTATTCCCAGAAAGGGATGTAAACGCTACCTGTATTGTTTGACTGAAAGGTACAGTAAGAATTTGTGAATGAATGAGTGTTGTATTTGAATATTTTACTAAGCTATCGGCTTTGGAAAAAATTATGTGTCTTATAGTCATTCTGTAAATTTGCTCAGGTGCAAACTGAGCCCCCAGCATTTCTGTGTGAAACGTCACTGAGCAGTATGTTATGCTCAAAGCAATGAAAATGTCATTTGTAAAGAAAAATAGCAGCCAGTTTTTTAGTGTCAGGTAACAGAACCCCACACTGAACCTCAAACATTTATGCCACCTGCTATAAATGTGTGACATGGTGTATTTTCCTCTGTTCTTCACAGGTATGGTTTTGTAGTGGGACATATTGTTATCCCACGAATCAATCCCTATCACCTTTGTGCAGCCAACCATACTGGGATTTATAAACTTTCAGCAAACACAACTGGTCGGTATGATGCATACTGTTACAATGCAACAGGTATGGAGATGCTTTTGTGATGTATTTTAAGTACAAGTTAATAATCAATAGCATATGTTATCTCCTATTTAACACACTGGAGCAAGGGCTTCCATACTAAATATCATCTGTTTTTCAGCTAAGAGGAAATACATTTTTTCAGCCTCTAGAAGTGTATTATAACACCAGCAACAAATTTGACCAATTTTGTCATTAGTGAGTTTTGAACTGAGCCATTTTCTGCCCTTGGCACAAACTTTGCAACTTCAGAATGGTTCTTTCTGATGTCTGGGTGCAGCAAATAACTTTAGCAGTCAATCTGAGAGACACAGCGGCCGATTATTATTAGGGGTTGGACTAGGTGATCTCTAAAGGTCCCTTCCAACCCCTACCAATCTATGATTCTGTGATTACCTTTACAGTGGAAACAGATCTTATGGAAAGCCGTAGCCAAGATTCATTGATGATTTTAATGGTGGTGACATTTTTTCATTTTGTTCTTGGTAGAGCAGCGAAGGTTTGATTTGAAAATTTATTTTCAACTGTCCACATTTAAAGAGGAAGATTTATGGTTCTGTACAATTCATATGGGTATGCACATGACTCCGTTTCTTCAAATTTATATTTTCTGTTTTCCTTCTTTTACAGAAACAAGAGACATAAACTGTGAGCCAGTGGAAAGACTAGACACTTCTTTCCTCAGTAATCAGGATGAAATAGGTACTGTATTGATTAGAAAGATCTGCTAGTAGTTTAACTTTTAGAATCTGGTTACCTTTTTATGCTAATACTAAAAAGCAAGCCAAACATAAGAAAAAGAAGCCAAGAGATGTTCAACAGCTATTAAAGCAGTTTTCTGCTAAATCCTATGTAACTTGATTTCTCTCAAGGTGCTACCAAATATTTCTTACGTAGGTATTTGACATCTTTAGCACCTCAGAGCTGATAATATTTCACATTACAAGTTTGCTTAAGAGAGCAACATTTCTGTATCTCATCTGAGCTGCTGGCTAGTGGAAACTTCTGGAAGTGGAAGAAAATTCTCATAAAAAAAAATTTTGCCCCAATTCTAAAATCCTGATTGGCTTTACAGAGGCTAAGATTTTATGTGCAAAGTGAAAATGTCTGATCTAAATATTTAAATGTTTGATGCAGAGTAGGCTCCATGTGCTTGTCAAATATACGTCAGACATAGTTTAGTGAAGTATGATCTAAACAAATTAGGATGGCAAAAATGGTGAATCTACAACCGTTTCTATTTTTTTTCTGCGGAACTTGAGCTGTTTAGCATGACTGATATGCAGTTATGTAGCTCCTGGATAGCATCAGCTGCTTACTTTCCCCTTCCCAACAGTCATTGACAACGCAGACGGCTCCCGTTACAATGCAGACGGCACACGCCATGGCGGAGAGTCCTCAACCTCGGGTGTGGATGAGGAAAATGTAGGCAGTGGATCACAACATGACACAACGCCTATGGATGCCTCCATCAGGAGATCCAGCCCCTCCTATTATGGAAGTGTTACTCCAGTCTCACAGTTGCCAGATCATTCTTCTGGAGGAGGTGAAAAAGAAATTCCTAGAAAATATTCTGGTAAGGACAGGAGGTTGCCACTGTAACCCCTTTAAAATAACCCAGTGAAGCATTGAGTTACTGGTTAAAGGATATTGTGAGGGAATGAGGAGGACCTTTTCTAATTCCTATCCTGGAGAAGTAAAAGGAGAATGTGTGTCTCTGAAAGAAAACAGAAGCATTCTGAATTTTGAAGGATTTGTTTTTATTACATGGGAGTACAAAGAAGTCACACATCTTCTCAGGATGTTGATTTTACAAATTTGCTCATATTAAAGTATTTATTTCATTAAAGACTCAAAAACACATCTTGCAGTGGACACAGCTCAGTGAGGCTGACGTTATGGGTATAGATATAAGGATAACATTATCTGTTCTCTGAAAGAATGAATGGACATGAAGGGATAAGAACAAGAAAGAGTTTACAAGTGATTTCGCATTGTAGAAATACAGGGAGTTTTAAGACATCTTTTTACTACAGCATAATACAAATGCACAGAGAGATAAAGATGTCAAATCAAAATATTAAGAATATCTTCTTCCTTCAGGTGGTAAAGCCAAATTCTATTTCCACAAAGCCCTACCAAATAAAAATGCCATAATTTTTTTTCTAGGGTGTTCTGCAGGGCGTCAAATTAGTGAGTGAGATTACCTTGCTTGTGTCTTGCTTTCTTGTGAAAGGGGCATGTATTTTATTTCCACTTTTATGTTGCTTATGTGACTGAAATTATCAGAGGTCTGAAAGTGAGCTCTCATTGAACCTAAGGGACGCAAACATAATTCCTCCAAGTACTGTAAAGTTTACTGTGCCACCTCTGACTCCAGGCTTTTTATCAGATCACCAATAACTTACCGCTGAAGACTACCAGTAGTTTTCATCCTTACCCTCAACAAATACTGAAATAAAATAATTTTTAAAATAGCAGAATAGCAGATTTAAAAAAATTACTTTTCACCAGTGGAGTATTCATGACATGTTATGCCTGTTCATCTATGTGGTTAGTATCATGAAGGGTAAATCCTGACACTTTTTTCCTAATGTCATGGTTTAGGCCCATCAGGGAACAAAGACCACGATTAGCCTCGAGTACTGAAGAGGCTGAGGATTGCTCAAGGGCAGGGAGGGCTTAATTGCCACTTAAGGTTCTGGACAAAACAGACCAGGCCACTCGGTTTGGGGAAGAAAATAGAAAATAATTTAATGCAACATCAATTAAAACATACCCCCAAAAACCCAAAACATAACCAAAATGAAACAACCCAGAGTAATACATCAATGAAGAGTCCAACCAGCCTTTTTAAGAACACCTTCCCGCCACACCTCCCCTCTTCCCGGGCTCAGAGCCCTGATCCCGGGGTTTTTACCTTGCCCCCCCCTGAACGGTTCGGGGGGGCAGGCAGTGGAGGTCTCAGTCAGTCTGCTCCCAATAGCTTCTGCCGTTTGTCCCTCCTCAGGACGGGTGAACTCCACACCAGTCCTCCCTGCAAGTCCGTGGGGTAACTCACACGCATGGCAGCCCTGCACGGGCTGCTCCGACGCGCGCCCATTCCAAAGGCTGCAGCTCCTCTCTGCTTCTCGTGTGGGGCTGCTCTGCGGCGTGCAGGCTCTCCAGCACGGCCTGGGCCATGGCCGTCTCCCCACACAGTCCCTCGCCCGTCTGGGCTCACTCACATGGAGCTGCTGGTGGCTCTCAGTCCTGCCATGGATCTCCATAGGTTTCAGGGGCACAGCTTGCATTCTCGCCACGGCTTGCAGAAGGGTCTCCGGTCTACTGCTCCTCCTTCCTTCCTCCTTCTCTGGCTGAAGGGTCCGCGTGGTCGCCTCCATCTTGTATCACTCTTACACCTCCCCCCTCGCATTCCGAATTCCCGTCCCCTAAATAGTGCTCGCAGAGGCGCCAGATTGGCCCAGCCGGGCCGGAGGTGGGTCTGAACCCAGGAGCCGGGGGAGAGTCCGCAAACTCTTTACCAGGTCTTCACTGCAACCCGCTCCCCCTGTTACTAAGCCAAAAGCTGCTCCTTGCTAAACCAGAACATTCCACCCCTCGCCTCTGCGAATCACTTATTCAAGAAAACATAAGGGAATCTGAACCACTTTCACAAATCAACACACAGTAACCAAGATCAAACAGATTCAAACACTTCCCCGTGAAAATAAATGATATACACATAACACAATAAATACACATAAATAAAAATCCACCCCTAGACACAAGGTAGCCTCACCCAGTCGCCTGTTTTGTCCTTTACCACTCCCAATTCACCATCCTTATCACAAATCCCAATCTCCAGCAGGCCCCAAGTTGGGTGCCAATAATGTCATGGTTTAGGCCCATCAGGGAACAAAGACCATGATTAGCCTCGAGTACTGAAGAGGCTGAGGATTGCTCAAGGGCAGGGAGAGCTTAATTGCCGCTTAAGGTTCAGGACAAAACAGACCAGGCTACTCGATTTGGGGAAGAAAACAGAAAATAATTTAATGCAACATCAACTAAAACATACCCCCAAAAACCCAAAACATAACCAAAATGAAACAACCCAGAGTAATACATCAATGAAGAGTCCAACCAGCCTTTTTAAGAACACCTTCCCGCCACACCTCCCCTCTTCCCGGGCTCAGAGCCCTGATCCAGGGGTTTTTACCCTGTCCCCCCCTGAACGGTTCGGGGGGGCAGGCAGTGGGGGTTTCAGTCAGTCTGTTCCCAGTAACTTCTGCCGTTTGTCCCTCCTCAGGACGGGTGAACTCCACACCAGTCCTCCCTGCAAGTCCGTGGGGTAACTCACACACACAGCAGCCCTGCACGGGCTGCTCCGACGTGCACTTATCCCAAAGGCTGCAGCTCCTCTCTGCCTCTTGTGTGGGGCTGCTCTGCGGCGCGCAGGCTCTCCAGCACGGCCTGGGCCATGGCCGTCTCCCCACACAGTCCCTCGCCCGTCCGGGCTCACTCACATGGAGCTGCTGGTGGCTCTCAGTCCTGCCACGGATCTCCATAGGTTTCAGGGGCACAACTTGTATTCTCGCCACGGCTTGCAGAAGGGTCTCCGGCCTATTGCTTCTCCTTCCTTCCTCCTTCTCTGGCTGAAGCTGCTCCTTGCTAAACCAGAACACCTAAGGAACTAGGGTCAGAGCCATTCCCCAATACATATGCCATGTGTTTCAGTTGTTTGGGTGACAGCTCTTATCAACTCTACTTACATGGAGAATTTGGGTTTTGGACTAAATGTCAGAATATGTCTCAGTAAAGAGGGGAATACAGATTACTTCAATCATTGCTCTAGAATCCCTGTCCAGAATGTAAACAGGTACAATCAGAGCTTGTATCACATGAACAGTTAATTACCAAAATGTTCAGTAACACTGTAAATACATTCTTTTTTTGAAATAATCTGTGTTGGTGATATCCTTACTGTGCTTGCAGTATAGAATAATGGGAGTAGTTTTGGGTGCTGAGTTACAATTCAACTGATGAAATAGTAATGATTCATCAATCACCATACAGATGATGAAGTTTCTCCTGTATCGCCTGACATCTCTTTGGTGACGGCAACTGATGACTACCCTGAAAAAGATGATGGACAGTATCCTCCAAGTACTAGTAAGATTTATGTATTATAATAACTATATAAGCTATAGATTGCATTAAAACTGCTTTTTTTTCTTCCAACAGGATGTTCTGGTAAGTGGTGAGGTATACATTATCTCCAGTTTTGGAAAAACATTGAAAGACAATACTTTCCAGACTTGTTTAGTCAGAAATAAACTTCAGAAGGTTTACTGTATGTTTACTTCAATCCTTATACATGAGGTCAGAAAGATTGTTGTCCCCTATTTCCCATTGTGTTTTTTATCACCAGTACTTACTCTTATGAGACACCACAAATTAGTGCAACTAATTATCACTTGAATTCAACTTATTTCCAAGGTAGAAAAAGACATTTTTTGTCAATTTGTGGTGGAAATATTTATGAAATTAATATATTTATGGTTGTGAATGTGGGTTATCTACATCAAAATCGTGGCCTCGCTCACCAAAGCAGTGCTTTAAATAGCATTTCCAGTTGCCAAGCCACTTGTGCACTGCAAAGAAATAATTTCATTCTTGTTGGCAATAAGCATGAGAAGAAAAATGGGGCCTGGGGTAGCTCCACAGACTTTCAGGGCTCAAAGAACAGTAGTATTTTAAGTAGCTATACTGAGTGGGGAAAACTGCTTGTGACACTTGTGTCAAATATGTAGTGCACAGCAGCTACAGCAAATAAAAACTTTTAAAATATCTTAAACATTTCAAAATGGAACTGTACATATAGTCACTCTAGTTCTTAAGTTTAGAGTGATAAAGATCTTTTGCCTGAGAAAATAATGTGAACCTAAAGAGAGAACATTTTAATTATACAGACAAGCGCTACAGAAGAGTGTTACAATAAAGACTGAACTAGTAGAAATGGAAGTTGCTTCCTGCTGAAGCATTTTTTCCTCACTATGGAAGCCAGTGATACTGAGGAATTTGCCCAATTGTTTGTTGGTTGCTGACAGATGGTCAAATGGTCCATGTGACTCAGAGGGACGGTGTCCTTGTTACTGCATTTAAATATCACTGGATAGAGTAAGAATGATTGTATGTCTTACTGAGTTAGCAAAGACAGAAGTCATTCAACCAAACATCATGTCTCAGAGAAAGTGAAGTTTAGTAACACCTTATAAGTATGTAGATGGAATAGAGAAATACAGGTTGGTTTTCTCTCAAACCTTGAAAGCGAGTAGAAAAATTTCTGGTGCTTGTTTCAAGTGAAAGGTTTTGCTACAAACTACTACCTCTAACAGGGGTGGCAATCCCATCTGGTAACAGTGGAGAGCTTGGCTGATTCTGGTGGTGATTTTTCCTTCATATTTGTTCGCCTTTGTATGCGTCTGTGATTTAATGCTTCCTTGTACAGATGTTTCTGTACTCACTGCAGAACCCTGTGCATTGTTTCTAGGCAGGAAAGCTTTTGGTTTTCCTTTTACACACTAATTATCAAATGTATTGATCCTAAATACGTATGTCTCTTCCTTTCCTGTTGCTACCAGTTCTATCGTGGCCATGAGCATTTTACAGAGCAAAAACTAGAGGTATTTAGACGTTGAAAATAAGAATAGAGATAGGTAATAAAAGATGTCAATACTGATACATGTGTACCACAGAAGTGATAGCATGGGTGTAATTACTTGTTGGTTTGAAGCTGATAGATTGATTCTATTGGGGAAAAAAAAATATTATGAAGGTGCTGTACCTGGACTTTTCTGGTGGCTTTAGCTGTTACTGGGCAACCAGTACTAGTAGACTTAACTTTAGGGAGTAGAAAGTGACCGTGAGATGAGACAGTGTTTATTTAGTCAAGGACAGCTTTTCAGAAAGGCAACATCTGTTTGGATTTGCTGCCAAAACAGCTACACCTTGAAAAAGTGCAGTTCTGAGCTTAAGTCCTTAAACTTAGTACACTTTGCAGTTTACGGTTAAGAAAAAACATAACTACTGTAGAATGAAGAACATTGGTTTATCCTGTTTGATCATTAGAACTTTGATTCCTAAGTCTTGTGTTTTCTAATCCATTCATACATTGCACAAAAATTGATCAGAACTAGTGTCTTTGGTATTAGTCTTCAAGGTGATTTTCTAAATTAATTATTTAAAGATGTTTTGTTCCTGAATGAAAAAGAGTACATGGCATCATTTCTTCCTCTTCAAGATATGCTGACAAAAATATTGCTTGTGAGAAATTGCCAGAATAAAAATATTTCCAGAGAAACTTTTTGAAGTAGATTTTGCTTTCTTTTGATGAATATGTGTATGACTTGAAGCTCAGCTCTTCTTGCAAACTCTGCTTCTCAGTTTATTAATGAATAACCTATCAGGGAGAATGGTTGAACTATCACTTGGCTTGCCTGAGGGATTTCAGTCTCTATGGTGTGCATCCTTCTCTTAGCTTTGAATGCTTTCAGTCAGAACAATGGGGGTCATTTCACATGTGATATATGCTTTGATCTGTCACACTTAAAATGCTGCACAGAATTCTTTGCCTTTCCTGGACTTTAAGAGCTGGTAACACAATGTTATACTTTAGCAGAATGTTTCAAACTTGGCTTACACTAAAGGCATTGGGTATTCTTGCTGTCGGAGGAATGTAATGATACCACAGGTTCATACATTTGCCTTGCACTCACATCCATTCAATGGCATGAGCATGCTCAGAGTGATGGTGATGGTGGACTTTGCTGGAGGAGAAACACTTCTCAAGAAACAATAACAAGATCTTGGTTGAATGAACCATGTCCTAACAGCTCCAGGGCCTCATCAGGACAAGCTGGAGACAGCCACCACTCAGGCTCAGTGGAATGCATTCTCAAACCACTGGTTGTGGTCAAATCCTGGAGAGAAGACGCAGGAACCCACGCAAGCACCCAAGGGTAAAGAACATCGTGCTAAGAGGATGCTTTGATTTGGGGCTGAATAACCAATGTACTGGGGCAGCAAACTTCAGAGGCACAAGGTGGTGGAGGGTTGACAGTGTGATACATGTCGCTGCTTTTCATCACCATTTGTTTGGAGTGAAAAAAGCAAATACTGGGCTCTCTGTTGCCAACTGCGCATTTGGCAGCTGAGCAGTTGTCCACATTGTTCATGCCCTGCAGAGGTATTCTGTGTGTCTGAAAGGGATGAGTATGGGAGTAGCTGTACAAAGGATACACTGGGGTTTTTCTTTTTGCCTGTTTGGAAGCAATGTAGGAGTAGACTGTTTCAATGAGAAGGACTTTCCAAGCCAGTCTGCACTCACTCTGCTAGAGGAGGGCATAGTATGGTCAGTTCTGTGAGCATGCACAGTGCATCAAATGTAGCCAACGGCCATGTTGGAGCAGCTTCAGCAGGGCCATGGCAGAGTGATCATAGAATCACAGGATGTTAGGGATTGGAAGGGACCTTTAGAGATCATTTAGTCCAACCCCCCTGCCAAAGCAGGTCCACCTAGATCAGGTCACATAGGAACGTGTCCAGGTGGGTTTTGAAGACCTCCACAGAAGGAGACTCCACAGCCTCCCTGGGCAGCCTGTTTCAGTGCTCTGGTCACCCTCACAGTAAAATAGTGTTTTCTTATGTTTAAATGGAACTTTTTGTATACGAGCTTCTTTCCATTACCCCTTGTCCTGTCACCAGATACAAAAGAAAAAAAGAGATGCCCCAACTTCCTGACACCCACCATTTAGATATTTGTAAATATTAATGAGATTCCCCCCACAATGATGAATTGCTTGTGGGCAAAAGAACCGGAAGGAGATATGGACCATGGCAAGCATGGTGCTGTAGAGTCTGTGATTATGAGGCTGCACGCGGGAAAACATAGCTACTGTCAGTAGACCTTGTGGTTTAGGGTTTCATGGCAGCTTTAACACCATCACAGCAGATGTGACCTCAAGTGGCAATGGTTCAGATGACGAAGACTCTTCAGAAGAGAAAATTTACGCAACAGTGTCTCATGGCTGGGACAGGAGTGTGGCCAAGTACGAGTATGCTCCAAGTACTAGTAAGGAACTTCCTTTCTTTCTGCATGGTTCTTATCTTCTTTTTCCTGTCCTACCTAGTGTTCCTCCTGCTTTGCCACACACATATTGTGTGAAAATGGAATGTTCTCCTCATCAACTGTTTCTTCAGAAATGTGTCTTTAGCATTAGGAAAAAGCCCATATGAAGTCCATATCAATAGAATGAATATCTCTTCTATCACTTCTTAAAATTAACTTCTTGCTGCATTCACTCCTGGTTTACAGTATTCTTCAAATTTGAATTTAAATGTTTATAGCTGGTAATGGTTTTGCACTACTTCTGCTAGACATTATTCTTCTATTGCTTATTTTCACCATTCTTTTGAGAAAATTTTGCCTCTGTGAAATTCAAAGAAAGGAACCACCGGTTTGATGTAAAGGAATTTGATAAGAAGAGTAGAGAGATTACAGATAAATTCTGCATGTATTTCCATTTTCCATCACCCTTATGACATACATTAACAGTAGAATTGCAGTAGTAGATATAGAGCATGGTCAGTGTTGAATCATTCATTGTCCTAACAGCTGTGGATTCTCAACATGAAACTCTTCTGGAAATCTCCACACAAGATCATTGGAACCCAGTTTATACAGATGAAGAGGAGCAGTATCCTAGCTCTACTGGCAAGGGTAAAGCAGTTCAGCATTTCAAATTATATTCAGATTTGTGATATAATTCAGTGAAGTATAACACTGTTATGGTGCAGCTGGTTGTAACTCCCATACCAGTAGCCTCAGTTCAGTATAATATCTTTATTTTATTTGTGCTGGGGCCCTCAGAGCATCGGCAACATTCTTCTGTCATTCAAGTCTGCCTTTTGCATCTAATCTTCATTACTTGCAACTTTACCTCTTGTCTCTGTAGCCAAAGGCTCACAGTGTGCATTCTGCAGCTATTTTTGCTGAAATCTTGAAGAAATCACTTCTGTGATCACTTTCTTTTAGTTCTGAAGTATTGTTATTGTAACAGGTCCAGCTCATTCTTTGCATGTTCTGATTAAGGACCTTTGTTTAACCTTTAAGTATTGCTCATAGAAAAACTGGACACCTAAGGCAAATATATTTCAACCTGAGTTCTAATCTTGTCTTAGTGTTACAGGTAGTATTCTTCTTTTTTTCCTGATATGTCTTTTCTAAGCCTTTTAATGTTCTTTAGAAAATCTCTTAGGGTGATGGTACTTCAGGTGATTTCTGACTGCATCTTCTGCTATGTAAACAACAACAAATAAAGAATAAGCAAATCATTTATCAGCAAGAGCTTTAATTATTATTGAGTTCAGAACAAGTATGCTTCAAATACATGAACCTACTTATTTCATTCATCCAGTCCCAAAAGAAGTGACAATTTCCTTGGAGTGAGCCTTGTAATTACTTAATTGCGATATTAACTCAAACGAGAAAGTTTATCATCTTTTTCCACTTTAAAAAGCCCAGAATACACAGACTCAACAGTAAAGTCAGTATTAGTAAATATGATCTAGAGATGTATGTTGTTGTTTCTATCTGTTCTTCTACTACTTCTTCTGTGGCTTTTCTCTGCCATTGGTGATTGGGATACTTTCTAGAACACTTAAATCCTCTTCCAGTTCTGGTGATGTTTTTGTATGATAGGGTTTCCAAAGGACTTCTGTTTTCTTCCATCTTTCACTTCAAAGCAAGCGCAATAATGAAAAGAAAAAGTCAAAACATAAAAACCAAGCACCCTTGTTGTGTAGACCATGAAGATGAGTTATATGACTGGTGTTGGGTATTTTGATCATTATTTATTCAATCATCATTTTATCAGTGCTAGTTACAAATGAGAATGAAAAACATCAAGGACCAACCCGACACCCGCTGTTACACAATGTTCATGCCGGTTGGATCAGTCAAGAACAAAATCCTGCAAATGCCACTAGTAGTACTGAACAACACGAAGTTACTGTTGCAGGTGAAAAAGATATTGAAAAGGCATCTACTCATACAGGTAATATTACAGGTCACATTTTAGTTTACTGTCAGGGTTTATGAAAGATTTCTTTTTGGGATTATTTTGCTAACATTTTTTCATTCTAAGGCCATAAGAGCAGTTCAGTAAATAAACCTGAGCAATTCTGATGCTCTTTTTTTAGAAAAAAAAAATGTTCTCTTCTTCAAACCAATTCTTGGAGGTTTGATTTGTCTCCTACTTGGATTGTGTGTAGATTAAGTCTGTAACTGCCTCCTATGTTTTGTGTTCTGTGTCATGCAGTCACAAGGTTTTAACAGTCTGTCTACCAGAGCTTTATGTGTAGGAAACAGTGAAGGTTTAAATGGAAAAATAATAACATCTGTTGCATTTTTCATATATTTGGGAGCTGAATTCACTTCTCTGTTGCCAGTCATTGGATCCATATAAAGTGGATCTATTCCTTCAACTAAATGTAATGTTAATAGCCAAAGTTTTGTGTAGCTTACTGCTTCAGAAGTCTCTAAGCTGACATTCCTCTAAGGTATCAAACCATGGGTGTTCCATCATACTGGTGATACAGCACAATGTCTTGCTGATATACACAGATACTATACTGTACTCCTATAGCAATTTATTTGCAAGTGATATTTTCATACACTGTTGCAATTTTCTTATTTGGTTTTTATTGGATTGAGGAGGTTAAATTGGATCGTGCTACTTAGAAGATTCAGGTACTTTTACTGTAGCCATCTGATAAAAGCTGTATATTGGTTGATACAGACAAGACCATATTCTTCTAAATAATCCAAATCCAAATACTCTCCAGTTGAATGATGTCTTATGTGTTGTGTGCATCATCCACAGCATGTGCTAGCCATCCCCTCTGGCAGGCTTCCTTGTCTGTTTTCCTGGAGATGCTGAAACTAATAAAACGGTGACATTTTGAGGGGAAAAAATGAATATAGTCAATACACTTACATTCTTTGGCTAAAACCTTACTGATGGGTCACATTCTTGCAGTTACTCCTGCTTTTTTGTGGTTCTTAACTCTGCATTGGTGCATATTGGCTTGACATTCAACCAATACAAAGTCAACAGCATGATTTGAGGAAATGCTTTGTCAAAAAATGAGATATCTTGACTCTGAAAAGCATATGCTCAGTTTGAGGAAGAAGTCAGACCTATTGGTGAGAGTAGGCAGCTTTTCTAAATGTAAGCCAGAATGAGAAGCAAATCTGCTTTACTTCTCTTTGCTATTAAATGTAGTAGACAAGTGAGCAAGGCCTCTCATAGAGACAAGAACCGAAGAGGAGAATAATATGATAAATGGATCTTTCTATACTGAGTTCATAATTGCTTCACCATCATCATAACAGCTATGGTCTTCAACCATGGGTCCAAACAGAATGACTCAGTGCAAGACACATTGATGCATCCAGGCTGGGACAAGGGAGACGATTATGCCACACAACCTACTATAATGGATAGAATTATTCCTTCCAGAGAGAATAATCATGAAAAAGAGTCTTCCACCACAGGTACTAGCAATAATGTCAATTATATGTCTTTAATTCCTTCCACCTCTCAGATGGCTTGTCTTGGAAAGATACAGTGTGAAGCTGCAGACAGGAGTCACTTACTGGTCTCTTTAACACAATGATACAAATTATAAGGAGATTAATTTTTGCTGTGCTCTGCCTGCATGCAGATGAGATAGAAGTTTTCCAGTTTAGCTCTGTATAAGACATTTATTTTTCACTTACCAAAACCACTTGCAGTGCTTGCTTTTATTTCCTTAGTTACATCTTATACTATTTGGTGTTGCCAGACAGTCTTTGCCGTAAAGTTGAATTCATACCTGTGTATAACTGTACATCATCAGTTTAACACTTTTAATTTATGAATATTCATCAAGGGAAAGAGTTATTTTCATAGATTCTACTGGGTCATTTGTCCTTCTGGTTCATGTACTGATGAGAGAAAGGCATTTACAAAAATTTGCCAGAATTTGAAGCTGATTCTGGGAGGAAAGGTAGTCTTGTAGCTACCACGAACAGAACAATAAATTATAATCACTGTCTGCAATTTATCACGTTGCAGAGTCTTAAGCAACAAAGGCCACTTGATGCCTATGTAAAGGTTTCTTTACTGTTGATGCTCATATCTGAAACATAAAACACACTACAGCAGCACTTGACAGCATCCCTGAAACTCAGGATCTGCAGTCAGTCTGAGATATAGGTCAGGGAATTATCCCCACTGCTCTCTTTATGTTCTTTCCCTGTGTTCACTGTCCTCGAGATTTTATTGGATGAATTAAAAAAGCGGATGAGGATAGCAAAAGAAAATGTTGAATCAATACATTGAGACAGCAGGATGTGCAGGAGGACAAAAGGTCTCCCTTCTCTTTCCCCTTTGTGGTGAGAAAAGGCTAGCAGTGGTTTACAGTGAGCAGAAGACTTGAATGTGGTGGGAATGGGAGAGGCATAGCAGCATACGTGTGGAATTCATAGCTGATTAAATCATGTTGTGGTTAAAACAGCGGCCTCTCCCGATGGTGCCCATGGCAAAGACCCCACTCAGCCCCCTCTGCCTTCAGACCATGAACCAGGGGAGGGCACTGAGGGCATCGCACACCCCACAGACATCCCTGGGGATCAGGTCCTCCACAGGACCACAGCCAGTACGAGGAAACCCGGTGGTGACTCTCCTCAGATGAGTACCAGTAAGAGTAATGGATCACACTCATTTCTCATGCCCAGTGTGAAATGAGGCATTATTTCTTCTGAAATTGACTCCTTTCCCTCCCTCTCTCACCTTGGGGATCTGCATTCTCTGTATGGACTTGTGGTGCAAGAATCTGTGGTGGGATCTGTGCTGTTGATAGAACGCCCTCCTGGCCAAGGTCATAGGGGACTCCTTCCTGGTGCTCTTGGTGATTTCTGTCCTTTGCTGCAGCATGTTTCTGGGTGATTTCCTGACGGCTCTGCACTGTGATGATTCTGGGTCCCCAGCCCTGTCCTTTCCTGGCATGCTGGTGAGATGGGGCTCGCTGTGCTTTGGCAGCATGGCTGGTGTGGTGGAGGAACTCTGGCAGGTTGGTCAGAGGTTGCTCCTGGGACTCAGCAGCAGCAGCACCAAGGCTGGGGAGTGCTGCCCAGTGCTGACGGCCGGACCATCACAGAGGAGTCACACTCCACAGATTCTGCTTTCAGTTCCTCTCTCCTCCTCACTGCGGTGTGGCCACATGCTCCTGAGCTACAGGTCAGGTTGTTGCTGCTGCTGTGGTCTCTCTCTCAGAAGGTCTTCCCTCTCCATCTGTCACTGGCATCTGTATATGTAGGCAGCATTTCCCTCCACCATGGTGAGCCTGTGTGTGGTGCGTAAGGGTGCCTCTCAGAAGCCAAGGACAGTGTGGAAGAAGAAGGGGAGGCCTTCATGTCTTCTCTCCTCTCATTCTTTGAGTGGGGGAGATGGATGTGCCCTCTGGCTTGCTGTGGTGCAGGGAAGAGGGGAATAATGTGGATGGAGGTTTTGTGAGCGCTCACCTTTGGAGCTGATCATGCCATCGTTGTGGCAGTCACAGAGCCTGTGGGTGATGTTAATGGAGAGAAAGCAACCGAGGAGCCGCTGGCACCTGGCACAGGAGCTGGAAGGGAAAGGGAGCAAGAAACCACCACAGATGGCTCCCATGTCAACTGGATACCTGGAGTTTTTCCAGACATAGAAGATCGTCTTAACCACTTGCAGACCCCTCTTCCTACTAGTAAGATCCACAGATTATAATAATTTTCTGTAATTTGTCAATGCTCACAGAATCTTGTGCAGCAAAGGAGACTCCATGCCTGTAGAAGGGGCTTTATATTGCCAGTATTTGCATCTTTAACATCAAACACACAGTAGCAATACTTGACAGTGAAGTACAGTGCAAATATTTTGAGTTTTCTTTTGCATATGAACATCCCCACAAGGATTGTGGTTGAGAGTTGCTGCATTTTCCCTAACTCCCCTGTTTCTTATGTTCCCCAACTCTTCCCACGTTTCTTTTTAGTGGACAGAATGAGAAAGCAATTGCTTAGTGGGGGTGCCAGGTGATGTAAATTAATCATAGACTTAAAAACCATTGTCTGTTCGTACACATAGTTCAATGAGGTTCCAACTTAAATTCCTAAGCTCCACACATTATCCATTTAAAATTATCCCCAATCTAAATATGCCTTTTAAAACATTCTAATAGAATAGTTGTTTAATAGCAGATTTTTATGACTTTATAGTCCTTTGGAACTTTTTGCATCTTTCTTGCATTTGCTAAAAAGGAAAAAAAAAAAAAGAATCAAAGGAGAAAGGAGCATTTATGCTTTCTCTTCTTCAAGAACCATTTGCATCGAGATCACTTAATTTGCAACATTTATGATTTGCCAAAGAGCTATGAAAATCAAATCTTGTGTGGATTAAAATTTAACATTGCTCTACTCCCTACCCCTGTCTTGGAATACGGAAGAGATCCTCTAAAGTTTCACAGTCCACTGTCATCAATCTGTTAAGCTTTATGTGATTGACAGACCAATTGCAAATATGAAAACACAAGTAAAATTTCACAATTTATGGAAATATTTTCCATCAAGTCATTCCAGTCTTACTCTGTATAACAACAGTAATCTTTATACTCAATTTATTCTGAAAACAATGGGGGTTTTTTTCTCCCTTCTATATAGTGGTTACTAGGCATTTTCAAAACTCAAAATTTAGGCTACTGTTCTGGTTTCTCAATTTGCTTAATGATGTTAACTCTCACTGGTGTAATTTTTAAATGAATGTTAACCATTCTTATTCAGCTAATAATTGGGAGCACTTGGAAATTCTGAAAGTGGGTTTAGTTAAGCTGTGCATTTTTCTTAGCGTGCCTTTGTGACATTTTTACTCTATCATATAAACAACAACCTTAGCACTGCCAGATGATGTGAAGGATGTGTATTAATTTCATTCCTTAATTTTCCATTTGAACTGATGTTAAGTTCTTCTGTTGGGAGACAAGCAAATATTCTTATTATCACCTCATGGGAAAAAAGAAAGATACCGAAATAAACCACAAAAGATATTTTTTAACATGATGGTACTGTCAGTTTCAAATAGTAAGGTCTAGGTGGCTGCTAATACACTTTGAGAAGTCTTTACATGCTTTAGTCTGCACTGAAATTTAGGAAATGAATAAGCAACTATTAGAGCAATCAATAGAATATTAGTGAAGAAACAGACAAACTGAAAATAATGTGACGTACACAGAAGACCTTATTTGCTTGTGTCTGCTTTTATTCTCTATATTCTACATAGGCTAAAAAAGAAAAAGGTAGATCTTGTTGAATGTAATAAAGAGGGAAAAACATGTAAGGTGGGGTTTTGCAGATGTCTTTGGAGTTAACTTTACCATCATCACAACAGTCACAGCCTCCACCGATATTCAGAAAGCAGAAGATACAACCCAGGAAGCGTGGGCACCTCATGGCGTGGTAACAACAGCGGCCTCTCCCGATGGTGTCCATGGCAAAGATCCCACTCAGCCCCCTCTGCCTTCAGACCGTGAACCAGGGGAGGGCACTGAGGGCATCGCACACCCCACAGACATCCCTGGGGATCAGGTCCTCCACAGGACCACAGCCAGTACGAGGAAACCCGGTGGTGACTCTCCTCTGATGGGTACCAGTAAGAGTAATGGATCATACTCATTTCCCATGCCCAGTGTGAAATGAGGCATTATTTCTTCTGAAATTGACTCCTTTCCCTCCCTCTCTCACCTTGGGGATCTGCATTCTCTGTATGGACTTGTGGTGCAAGAATCTGTGGTGGGATCTGTGCTGTTGATAGAACGCCCTCCTGGCCAAGGTCATAGGGGACTCCTTCCTGGTGCTCTTGGTGATTTCTGTCCTTTGCTGCAGCATGTTTCTGGGTGATCTCCTGACGGCTCTGCACTGTGATGATTCTGGGTCCCCAGCCCTGTCCTTTCCTGGCATGCTGGTGAGATGGGGCTCGCTGTGCTTTGGCAGCATGGCTGGTGTGGTGGAGGAACTCTGGCAGGTTGGTCAGAGGTTGCTCCTGGGACTCAGCAGCAGCAGCACCAAGGCTGGGGAGTGCTGCCCAGTGCTGACGGCCGGACCATCACAGAGGAGTCACACTCCACAGATTCTGCTTTCAGTTCCTCTCTCCTCCTCACTGCGGTGTGGCCGCATGCTCCTGAGCTACAGGTCAGGTTGTTGCTGCTGCTGTGGTCTCTCTCTCAGAAGGTCTTCCCTCTCCATCTGTCACTGGCATCTGTATATGTAGGCAGCATTTCCCTCCACCATGGTGAGCCTGTGTGTGGTGCGTAAGGGTGCCTCTCAGAAGCCAAGGACAGTGTGGAAGAAGAAGGGGAGGCCTTCATGTCTTCTCTCCTCTCATTCTCTGAGTGGGGGAGATGGATGTGCTCTCTGGCTTGCTGTGGTGCAGGGAAGAGGGGAATAATGTGGATGGAGGTTTTGTGAGTGCTCACCTTTGGAGCTGATCATGCCATCGTTGTGGCAGTCACAGAGCCTGTGGGTGATGTTAATGGAGAGAAAGCAACCGAGGAGCCGCTGGCACCTGGCACAGGAGCTGGAAGTGAAAGGGAGCAAGAAACCACTACAGATGGCTCCCATGTCAACTGGATACCTGGAGTTTTTCCAGACATAGAAGATCGTCTTAACCACTTGCAGACCCCTCTTCCTACTAGTAAGATCCACAGATTATAACACTTTTGTTTTACCCGTTAGTCAGTTGTTTCTTTGGACAATAGTGATCATCCAAAAACAGGTGTGCTGATCAGTATCCTAAATTAATCTTATATTATTACTTCATTTTTGGTTTTTGTTAGATCTTATAACCTGCTTGTAAGATGTCATTGAAGGGAATCTCCTGTGCAAAGCAGAGGACGTTTGCTAAAAGGCTGAAAATAGTGTTTTACCAATAACTGTTTCTTACATTCTATTTGCAGTAGTGCAGCTGTCAAAGTGAAGAAGTGTAAAGTTTCTTCCCGTGCCTTTGATAGAATTCTTCATAGTATTTTGTCTTTGTGTTTTTTCTGACCACAGAAGAAATCTATGTAACATTTAACTGCCTATCACTTCCCCCACATTTGTATTCCCTCTTCATTAGCCAAATGTGTCTCAAAAGAGAGGCAACTCTCTGTGAAATCATTTTTCCTAGGTATGCTTTGTGTTGGTCTCCTGCCAATGACTGATTATAGCTATGTCACTGGACTGTAACTGACATTTCATTTGTGAACACACTCTTTTATTTAAAGGGCTATTCTTCTGACATAGTAGGTGCAGGTAACAGTAACAGTCTTTACTTATTACACTGCATACAACCTTTCTTTTGTGTGTATGGTAACATGCTAAAAGTACAGGAAATGAAGGGACTTTTCCTTATTCCTGAATGCAGTTTCCATGCTAATAGTCACATTAACAATATTTTTTTTTCAAATGCTACTTCTCATGCACAGTGATGCAAATACTATTTTCATGTACTCCCTGGAAGTTAAGGGAACCACCTCAAATGAGATTTTTGCTAATGCTCCAGGGACATTCTTTGCACATAAGCAAGGTTATGTAGCTACATTTCAGTAGCATTATACAGCAAACACTTCAAAGATAATTCTGCTATTAATTAATTTATTAATGTCCATTCATATATTTTCAAGGTAAAAGGTTGTCTACTTTTTTTCCAGAATTTTGTGTAAACCCAGTAAAATCAACCCTATCAAAACTGCCTGACTTATAGTACTTTGACATAGGCCAGCAATATAACTGAAAAATACATGTTTTATACCATTTTACAGGAAAGATAAGTCTATTTTAAATAATGGTTTCCTACTACAACAGACTGAGTTCTTGACTCTTGCCACCTTGTTCAGTTAATTAATCCCTGATTTTATGTGCTGACATTACACACTACATAAAAATGTTTGCTGCCTCCCTGTTTTGAGCATGTAAACCCTGTAAGAACTGGTTTAAAAATAATTTTCAAGGTGAATATCTCCATTTGTCAGTGTCCTGGCAAAGGCTTATAAGACCACGCTCCCAAAATTCTTTTCTTTTTTTCATTTATCTTATCTTGGTGCTTTTTAAAAACACAACACAAGGGAATTGCTCAGACACTACCATTGTCTCCAAAAAAAATATTGCAAGGTGCATTGATTTCCCCATGTAGCTCTGATAGAATGGAAAAGATGCATAAATGTATTGGCAGACCATAGTCAGAGCTTTGTTCTCTGAACAAATGAATGGCTTGTTGCTCATTACTGCTTGCTTCTACTTGATTTTTCTCTACCACAATGTTTAAGCTGTGGTCTGACATCACACTAACGATGGATTTGGTGTTCCAAGTGTCCACACAATAACAAACGTGACTGCTGAAGGAACCCAAAAAAGAACTGTTGAAAGTATAGTAGGTAATCAAAATGAAATGTGGAGAGCTTTTGGGGATTTCTTCCTGCCATTTGCAAACAACTTCCCAGAGCCAGAAAGGCAGGGCCCATGAGGGAATCCTACTGCCGCTGCTCCTCAGAGCTCAGGGGAGGGGAAGGGTGAATCCATCAGTTCTCTAAGCAGACAAATTGTAATCAGTATCTGTGTGTCTTTGTAAAGGGCTTTGTGGTGGAAAAACTCTGGCATTTCTCAAGGATTATTTAAAACACCTTAAAAAAATAATCCCTGCAGAGCTGTGTAGACAGGCTTGGTCAGCTCTCTCTTGGAGGCTAGATCAAGACACTCAGTTGCTGAGCTAGTGCTGTGTGTGTCCTTTGGTGTGAGATAAACACCACGCACAAAGCGACTCACCAGTCAACAAGCTTCATGTTAACAAAAATAGTGAAAACATCTGGAAGATTCTTGAGCTACTTTCTGGCTAAGCTTAAAAGCAGGGGAAAATATGTGCTTCTCAGTTTTGTATTTGCCAGCTGCTATTAGGAAATGAGATCAGAAATGCTGGCTAGAAATGAGTTGCCATGTGTTAAAGGAAAAAAACCAAAAACTTTACAGCTGATTGGAGTAAGAGCTTAATTTGCTCTATGGAACAGACAAGATGTTTGACTTGTATGATAAAAATCTGTGCAAAAAGTTACCAACATGGACAATATCTTCACATTTTCTCCAGAAGGTTTCTGTGCAACTGCATTTTTTGTCACAAAATGATAACATAATCAAACATATAGGAGAGACAAGAGGGGAAATGCGTGAGCTTTGTTATTCAGAATACTAAAACTAGCCATAGTTGAGACAAGTATGATGATGATAGTATATGTAATACTTGTCAGTGTAAATGCTTTTTAATGACCTCAGTTTGAACATCTTAGAGTGTGGGTTTTTAATAGTGACCTTTGTCAGCCTCTCTTCCTTGCTGTGAGGTACTCGCTAAGCCTGTTTGGCCTGACTGACAGTTTTGTTCTGCAGGATCTACCTCCAGTATATATGGTAATCGAGGACCACACAAGGGACATTTTGAATCCACCACTTTCCCTGCCGAGGCCACAACAACAAAAGTAAATTCAGAACAAAGGTCAGCCCCGGTACCAGGTAAGTGTTTGAGATGGTGTATTTTAGCAGTTTAAGCACTGAATGGTATTAGCATGAAGCAAGAGGCAGAAATGTAGGTCAGGTGCAGTTGTTCAGGTGTGGTTCTGAATCAGATCATATTAAGCATTTTCACTAGTAGCCTGTAAAACGGAGCATATTGTAACTCACAGAATTTTCCTGCAATATTAAGATGAGAGAATCATGCATTTGGAGAAGGGGATTAAGATCCAAATAACCTTGCTAAGTTGACATAAAATCAGCCAAAGTTCAGTAAAAATATATGGAAAGAGTCATATCCATGAGAAGGTTTGCTGGAAATAATAGCTACAATGAGTCTGGCAGAAGAGGGCTCACAGATGAGAACAGCACAGAAAGAAGTCAACACTGTGATACAACTGCAAAAGAATGCAAATATATTCACAGAATCACAGAATCTCACGGGTTGGAAGGGACTTTGAAACATCAACAAGTCCAACCCCCCTGCCTAGAGTAGGTCACACAGGAACTCATCCAGGTGGGTTTTGAATGTTTCCAGAGAAGGAGACTCCACAACCCATCAGGGCAGTCTGTTCCAGTGCTCCCTCATCCTCACAGTGAAGAAGTTTTTCCTTAAGTTTCTTTGGAACCTCTTATGTTCAAACTTGTACCTTATGCCCCTTGTCCTATTGTTGGACATCATTGAGAAGAGCCTGGCTCCATCCTCCTGACACTGGCCCTTTATGTACTTGTAAACATTAGTGAGGTCACTCCTCAGGCTCCTCTTCTCCAAGTTAAAGAGCCCCAGCTCCCTCAACCTTTCATCATAAGGGAGATGCTCCACTCCCTTCAGCATCTTTGTGGCCCTGCACTGAACTCTCTCCAGCAGCTCCCTGTCCTTTCTGAACTGAAGGGCCCTGAACTGGACACAATATTCCAGAAGTGATCTCAAGAGGACAGAGTAGAGAGGGAGGAGAATTTCTCTTGACCTACTGTCCAAACCCCTTCTAATATACCCAAGTATGCCATTGGCCTTATTGGCCATGAGGGCAGATGGCTGGCTCACGGTCATCCTGCTGTCCAACAGGACCCCCAGGTCCATTTCCCCTACATTACTCTCTAAGAGTTTATTCCCCAACCTGTTCTGGTACATGGGGTGATTCTTTGCAACATGCAAGACTCTACACTTGCCCTTGTTGAATTTCATTAGATTTCTCCCTGCCCAACTCTCCAGCCTGTCCAGGTCTCATTGAGTGGCAGCACAGCCTTCAGGTATGTCAGACACTCCCCCCAGTTTAGTGTCCTCAGCAAACTTGCTGACAGTGCCCTCTGTTAATGACCTCATCAAGGTCATTAATGAATATATTGAACAGTACCAATCCCATAACTGACTCCTGAGGGACTCCACTAGGTACAGGCCTCCAACTAGACCCTGCCCCATTGATCCCAACTCTCTGCCTTTTTTCCTTCAACCAGTTAACAATCCACTTCACTACCTGATCATCCAGCCCACACTTTCTCAGTTTTTCAGTGAGGATTCTGTGGGAGATGGTATCAAATGCTTTACTGAAATCAACATAAACCACATGCACTGCACTAACCACCATCTATCCACCTGGTTACATCTTCATAGAAGGCTGTCAGGTTGGTCAAACATGACTTCCCTTTGATAAAACCATGTTGACTGCTCCTAATGACCCTCTTGTCCTTTATATACCTGGAGACAGTACCTAGGATAAGTAGTGCTATCACCTTTCCAGTGATGGAGGTGAGACTGATCGGTCTGTAGCTCCCCAAGTTCTCCTTCTTGCCCTTTTTGAAGATTGGAGTGACATTTGCTTTCCTCCAATCATCAGGCGCTTCTCTTGTTCTTCACGACTTACTAAGATGATGGAGAGTGGTTTAGCGATGGCTTCCACCAGCTCCCTCAGTGCCCACAGGTGCATCCCATCAGGGCCCATGGATTTAAGTACATCCATATTGCTCAACTGATCCTTAACCCAGTCCTCATCAACCAAACAAAAATCCTCCTTTAACCTGACTTCCTCTGGAGTCTGGGGCTCCTGAGGACAGTCTCCAGCAGTACAGACAGAGGCAAAGAAGTAACTCAGTAACTCTACCTTCTCTGTATCCTCTGTCACCAGGGCATTCACCTTGTTCAACATTGAGCCTATATTGCCTCTAGTGTTAGTTTTATCTGCAGTGTTAGTTTTATCTGCAGTGTATTTGAAGAAGCCTTTCTTGTTATCCTTGACCTCCCTTGCAAGGCACAATTCCAATGAGGCTTTAGCTTTCCTAGTTGCCTCCCTACATCCTCTGACAACAGCCTATATTCGTCCCAAGTGGCCATCCCTTCCTTCCATGATCTACAGACTCTCTTCTTCCACTTGAGTTTGCCCAACAGTTCCCTGTTTAACCATGTGGGTCTCCTGGCTCCTTTTCTTGATTTCCTCCCTGCTGGGATGCTCTGACCCTGAGCTTGTAAAAAGTGATCCTTGAATAGAGACCAACTATCTCAGGCTCCTTTATCCTCTAATATCCTGTCCCATGAGATGTCCTAGTAATTGCTTCAAAAGGCCGAAGTTGACCCTGCTAAAGTACAGGATTGTGATCCTGCTTGGTATTCTGTTCCTACGGTACAAGATCCATCTCATGGTCGCTGAAGCCAAGGCTGCCTTCAACCTTTACTGTTTCAACCAGACCCTGCTTTCTCATGAGTACAAGATCCAGTAGTGTTCCTCTTCTAGTTGGCACATCCACTATTTGCACCAACAAGTTATCATTGATGCACTGAAGGAACCTCCTGGACTGTGACTAGCTGTGTAGGTCTTCCAGCAGATGTCTGGGTAGTTGAAATCCCCCATGAGAACAAGGGCCTGTGACTTTGAGGCTGCTCCCAGCTGCCTGTAGAAGGCCTCTTCCACTTGACCCAGCCTGATCAGGTGGCCTCTAATCGACACCTACATCAGTGTCACATGTGCTAGCCTGCCCCTTAATTCTAACCCCAAAATTCTCAACTTGCCCCTCATCCTCACCTGGACAGAATTCAGTATATTTCAGCTGCTCTCTCACATAAAGAACAACTCCACTATCTCACCTTGCTGGCCTGTCTTTCCTAAAAAGGACATAGCTCTCCATGACCACATTTCAGTCATGTGAGCTGTCCCATCATGTCTCTGTAATTGCCACCAGATCATAACCCCTTGTCCATATACAGACTTCCAACTTCTCCTGTTTATTCCCCATGCTATTTGCACTGGTGTACAGGCATCTGAAGAAGAAAGCTGATCATGAAGGATTTACTCCTGACACTGGCTTGCCACCCTTAGACTCAACTCTAGTGGGCCTGGTTTTATCCCCTTCCTCCTTCAAAACTAGTTTAAAGCCCTTTCTATGACCTTTCTGGGACCTTTTAACAATCATTGTTAAAACAGAGGATGTAATTATCCCACTCTATTTAGGCCTAGCAATTCTGGAACTGAAGCTGTGTGTTCAGTTCAAGGCATTGTGTTAGTTACACAGAAAAAAAAAACAGAGAAGAGCACAAAGAAAATTTTGGAAAGGAAACTTTAGAAGCACTGTTTGAAGAACTCGTCATTTTCAGAGAAAACTGAAGGAAGTATACGCTACCAAAGAATGCTTATCAGTCTTTTATCATGGAGTATCAATAATTAACTAATTAGAAGAAATAATTGAAGAAGAATGTAAGAAAATTGTTTCAGACAAAGGAGGAAGCTCTTAGGAGAGGATCTCTGATGGTAGTATAGCACAAAGAACATGGTTCTGCAAAGGTTGTGAAATATATACAGGTTTGTTTTGTTGAGTCTTTTTTTAGAGCTTACCCAAAAAATACCCCCCAAAATGACATTTTAAATAAAAGAGATTAGAAGGTTTTGCTCTCTTTGAAAGTCATGCTGCTTTTGTGCCTGAGTTCCTGGGCGTGTCGTTGCTAAGCCTTGTCTTTTGCTCTCAGTGTAAAACGGTGGTACAGCTGCTCTTCACCAGTACCCACCAAAGTACACTGCTCTTGGGCGTTACCAGGGATGTTGGTGTCCCACCTGAGCTAGGCCATCTGCAGCTGGGTGGTGGAAACGTGTTAGATTCGCACAGAAGTGCTTTGTAAAACAGACAAACACTCAGCTAGAAAAGAAGCCTGACAGTTTGAAGAATGTAAGAGTTTATGTTCTTGCAGTTCTGCAAAACTGCATGAGAGACCCTAACGGGCTGTCTGCTCCCCTCCTCCCCTGTCCCCACAGAGTGGCTGATCATTGTAGCTGCGCTTGTGGCACTGGCGCTGATCCTTGCCGTGTGCATCGCGGTCAACAGCCGCAGAAGGTAAGGCACATCCTTTGCTTTTTCACAATATGCTGCCCTCGCTGTGGCCTTCATCAAAGCCTTGTGAAGGAGTAGAGCAGCGTAACACAGGAAAGAGGTTCCTTTGTGAAGGGTCTAGGTCCCACGTGAGCCTCTACACTTGTGGGGAACCACAGGAAATAAGTAGCTGCATAAACCGTTTGGTCTTTCCTTACAGATGGGAACTAATTGTGTATGGATCACAGAGAATTAGTTATTCTCTACCCATTATGTATTAATAAGAAAATCTGGTCCACTGGAAGTGAAAACTATGTGAGGTGGACATAGACATTAGCAAACACAGGATGAGCCGAGGATAATCCTCCGCCAGTAACAATGTCCTCTGTGTACAGTGTTAAACAATTGCTGCCACAGGATTAAATGTTCCTTCCAAACAAAAGGCAGTATCACAGCTGGCAATCATGGGGACATACTCTAACATGGCTGTTAGAGCACTCAGCAGCTTTATTTACTCCACTTTACAGAAGCAACTGAGGAATAAAAAGTTGTAGTGATCTGTGTAAACTTAGCCAGGAAATTTAAAAGAACCTCTAGGCTAAAGGATAGGCTATGATGTTCTTGACTCTTTCTTCTCTCTGAGTGTTCTTCTCCAGTTACTTCTCAGTTGTCTTAAACAGCTTTTTGCTACTTGAATGCTGAACCCTTTAACAGAGTAACCATTTTCCACTTGGATGTTGACTGCAACCTTTCCGTGTCAGAGTAACCTTATAGTATGTGGAGAGGTTTTCTTCAGGAAGCAGTGAGCAAATTCATTCCTGGTTTGCTGGTTGCAGGAAAGTAGATGTTAATGCTCCTGTGAAATAATGTCAAGGTCAAGCATGGTGTGGGTGCCAGAATGAAGCTCTGCCTCTATGGTGAGGTGGCAAACCAGGCAGCCTCTGCCTGGAACACAGAAGGCTTCCATGAGACAAAACGGTACAAATCAAATACCAAATTGTCAGACAGAGTAAACTGACACAGTTTTGTTGAAGTCACTGGTGAGATGCCACTTGGTATTTTTGCCTGATGACTTCACGGTATTTGACAGTATTATTTCCTATGCTGAAATAGGAAAGCTGTCAAGCATATGATGAGGCAGAAAATTCTACTACTGTCTTCCTGTGAAGTGGCTCTGGAGATTGCATCTGACAAGAAATGAAACGATAACTCAGAGCTCTAAATGATGCCCTAGGTATTCGTTAATGGAAAACACACCTTTTACTGAAGGCTTCTGTGCAGATGGGAGGGACTCGGGTATCAGTGGGTGTTTTCAAAAGTGAAATATGCAACACAGAGAAACTTCCCACTTTGCATGATGTAAGTGTGCACAGGCATTTCCAAGCACCTTTTCCTAAATATTGGCTTTCAGGTTTTTTTCTCATCTCCATTAGTCTCTAGTTCTAGTACTCCTTTTCCTTTTGTTTCTTTCTAGGTGTGGGCAGAAGAAAAAGCTGGTGATTAACAATGGCAAAGGAGCAGTGGAAGACAGAAAGACAAGCGGGTTAAATGGAGATGCCAGCAAATCACAAGAAATGGTGCACTTGGTTCATAAAGAGCAGTCAAATGACCGAACGGGAACATGTGACGAGTTCCTGACCGTTAATGAAACACAGAACCATCAGGACCTTGACATGAAGAGTGGAGTGTAATGATACTAAGCTGCCAAGCAGATGAGAGCTGGGGAAATCAAAATCACATGAAACTGAGACAGGAATTCACAGATGCACTGTGCTACTGATGTCTTCTCAACAAAATTAAACATAAGTTTTATTCATTTTTTAATCACTTTAAAATGATGCCTGAGTTACAGAATGGATGTTTTCTTTCCAAAATAAGCCCCCAAAAGCTGCAAAATGTTTTCAGTTCCCAGTTCTGACACAGAGGACACTTGCTATGTCCTGGGTGGTAGGAGGGTCACAAGTTGATGTCATTGCTCTCCCCAGGGGCGGGGGGTCTCTGTTTTGCAAGGTTATTAGAGTATCCACTCACTCTGTCTCGCAAGGATTTAAGGTAACTGCAGTAGCTGTGGTACAAGAGTAAGTGAGGAACAAATGTCAAGAGCAAAAGTAAAATTTACACCAAAAAGGTCTCCTATACACTGCCTAAAGCATCAGAATCCTTCAGAAAAGCCTTCCAGCCAGGAGGAGCAGTAGGTGCGTTCAGAGTCTGCCAGTATGAAAAAAAAGTGTCATTTAATAATGATTTATGGCACAATCTGCAATGAGGGAAACTGAGAAGGACAAAATCTATTTATCTCTATTTTTAATGTCTGTGGGCATACAGCAAGTTGTCTTGGGGGGGTGGGGGGGATAAAGAGATTAAAACATGAGCTGATGCATAATAAATGTTAATATTTTATTACCCTAACAATCTGTATAGTTATCCTTGAATTTCTGAGGTGTTCATTGCTCTTCACCCTCCCTCTTTCAGTGATCACAGTTTGTGCATGCTTTAAATGAGTCTGTTAGTAAGGATAATGAATAAACCACAATGACTCCAGCTCTATCACACATGCACAAATCAAACAATTCGAGATTGTTAGGAAAGATGACAGTATTTTATTCCTGAAGAGTAGGTCTCTATCTTCTGCTGCTCCATTTCACACGGGAGATGCTGAGCCCAGTAAAACCTGCTTCCCCTGTAACTATTAATGTTACACCAGTTTGCTGATATTGTTGCATTTTTATTGTCTCACTCACTTCCTCTGAATTCTATCTCATCCCTGATCTCTCCTCTGCTTTTTAAATACACCACAAGAAACATTGCTTGCTTATTGGTACCAGGAGTTCAAATTCTACAGAAGAGATCAAAGAAAATGAAAGGAAACTCTCCCAGACGTGTAACATAGTAAAGTAGCTACAGCTGCATTGTTATAAGCTTTTGTATTGTCTTCATGTGTCTGCTTGTTATGTAAAGTATTTGTATTAAGCTATGATGCTGTGCATTATATTGATATGGATTGTCAGAAAGGAAATTATGTACCAGCAATGGTCTGTGCCATTTTTGAGAAAGTGTATTGAAATGGAGGGAGATGATAACTAATCGAGCTGCCTCAAGAAAATGCAAGTAAGAGCAACCTCAGGTGATGGCAGCCAGTGGTCTGTGTGGGTTATGGGATGGGGAATGTCCTGGAGTGGAGTTATCCCAGTATTCCTGTTCGCTGACCATAGCACCTGCCTTTGCAGCTGTTCTGCTGTGACTTTATGTTCTCCATCTGAAGCAATTTGGAGGATGAGTATTCTGCTGGCTAAATGCTAACCTTAGCTAGCATTCGTCTTTACTGGCACGTAGAGCACAAGACTGTTGATCATATTTCCCAGTCACAGCCCTCCAGCAATTTCCAATTTCCCACATCTTTTGTTGAGGTGCCCTGGGGTCTGCAGGCAGATCTCCTTGGGGGCAATTTATAACTGGGCAGCAGGTCCCGAGGCTTGATGTGATTGATCTTAAAGTACACATAGGCTGTTTTCTGACTTCACATTGGTCAGTGTGTTTTATCTATGAACAGTCATACAGGTCATGGTCTACAGCTGTTCACACAGACTGAAGCTAATGAGGTCAAAGTGATCTACACACGATCAGTCCATTGCCAAACTTCCCAGTCCTTTTGTGTATTTTAAAACTGAACAGTGTAGTGGGAAGTCTGTTGGTTCTGTGCATCGATTTTTGTTTAATTCCTGTAAAGTTCTTAAGCAAGATTTCCTATTTGTCAGATCAAAATGATCTATCAAACTGGTGTTATGTACTCATTTCACTGAGTATGGAGATCCAGAGTAGGAATGATTCATCTCTTTAAACATGAACTGAATATAGATCTCAGTCAAGAGGAGATACTTCATTGTCTTGAAAGTTAAGTTTTTCTTTAAAATAAGAAAGAAAAAGGCTGTGGCATGTTATTCATCTCCCTGTTCAGATGTTTAATGGAGAACTCCACAAACTGCTTCCTAATTTGCCTGGTGTTCAGTAGCTATAAATGCACGGACAATGCTGGTTGGCTTCTTTTTGTATTTTTAAATAGGGAGATGCTCAAATTCTCTTTACAGAGGCAATGCCATTTTTTATATATGCTGATTCATTCTAGATTATGTCCTGTGATATGTGTAATTAAGTTCCATTACAGTTTCAAAACTAGATGGCTGTTTTTTCATACATGTGTAATATAGTACTTATTTTTATTAATCCTAGTTTTATTATTTGAGGGGTCCTGTATGTATTTTTTATATAAAGCACTTGATATATTTGCCTATTTATTTAACAGGTTAATCAGAATGAAAGTAAACATCGTCTCTAAATCATAATTAGAAATAATATTGCAAAACCCACATTGAACTGTAAAATAATCTTTCAGAAATAAACTTGATTCCACGTGGAGGATAAAACTGATGACTCTTCCTGGCTCATTGAACCAAAGGCCTTTGGGAGAAAGCAGCATGATCCAGCCCTTCCTTCAGGATGCTGACAGACTAACTGGGCCTTAGTCTACCCTTGGTGGCTGGGAAGAATGAGGAGCTCTCCTAAAAACGCTGAGGAGACCAGGCTGGACCAGGAGCAGCCCCTGTGATTAGTTCATGTTATTGTTTTGCCTTGAATGGTTTTAAATAGCTGTAATCCCGAGCACCTCTCTCATGGAAAAACTGTCTAAAGAAGTAAGAATCTTTAAGAGAGAGATTGTAGTTTTTATGAGAACATAAAATTTTCATTGAATAAATGAATGGAGGTGATTGTTTCATCTGCATTTTCTTGAAGATCTTAAACAGAACATTTGATTAAAACAGAGAAAGGATATGTAATATCTGACCAGATGGATGTGTAAAATCCACACCATCAGTCCCAAAAATCGTATTTCTGCACTGTTTTTCATCTGATAGGGATGACTTTTGTGAGTCCTTTGTCAACAACAACAGCCTTTGTACTAAGTAGTTTGAAGCTTATTGGATGAAATATTATTAGGAGACAACTGCCAAGTGCCTCCTCTTCAGCTCATAGGAAGAATGGTGGGCAGGGGCAGAGGTTGGTGTGTCATCCTGGTTAGGGCTGCTCCTAATCACTCTTTCCATAGATGAAGGAAAGAAATCCCCTCAGCATACACAGATGCCAGGATATTTTGTAAGCCAGCAGGCAGTTAATGAATTTATTTAATGCCACATTAGGCCATTAGCCAATAATTATTTCTTAGTCTTATTAAACAGTTGAAGATTCTGGTTGAAAGAGATTTGATTAGTCGAACACAAACCATCTGAGTAACCACAGTGACTGACCAGTTTTCCTCCATGGAGGGGAAAAAGACAAAAAGGTTCCAGATGCATGGGAATAGGTGACAAAGCTCTCATTCCTTACAGAAGGTAAGAATTGTGCAAAGGTGTTTTGGGGGTGGGAGTTTCAGGGGACTGGGGATGGAGGGAGGATGTAGTCACTGGGAAAGGAAGTAAAGGGGGAGTGAAATTTCTGTGTTACTACTGGGAAAGTCCCTTTAACACCCCTAGGATTTTGGCACTTGAATGTTTCACAGCTCAGAGAAGTAAAAAAGAAGTAGCCTTTTCCTATGAATCCCCCCACCTCCAAGTCACCCTCTGTATTCACCACCTCATTTGCAAACTGATATTTTTCCTCTGAGAGTTTATTTCTTACTATTATGATGCCATGCTGCATGTGGCACCCATCATCACCATACTGAGAGAGAGCAAGCAGCTGTGGCCATGGAAAACGAGAGGCAAACCAAAAATATAGCAAAGAGGAGCAACAGTCTCTTTTGTACAGCACAGGAAATATACTTTTTGTCTTCACAGTCTCACTCATTTGGAACAAGGTTAACAACAGCAAGAGTTCGAGATCATTTCTCTTCTTGCTCATCTTCCTGTTTTTAAAGTACACAGATCTTCACACAGGTCAGATTTGCTGCTGCACAAGTGTGTGAAAAGCTGAAACTGAAGCAGCAGATCCCTCATCAAAGCAGCCCTCCTAACCTCTAGGAAGCTGATTATTGTTAAGGTGCAAGTGAAGCAAGAGTTTTACATGTGCTTTAAACACAGCTGCCTTTCCATTTAGTCTGGACAGTTCCAGAGAGCATCAGAAAGGTTTTGTCTGAGAGGCAGCTTCAAGGAACCTCAGACTTTGTATAAAAACTTAGTCTACAGGCAAAAGAGGATTGGATTGAACAAGTGGCTGGATGAAACTCACTTTCATACAAATCTGTGCATTGAGCACCGATGTGAATGTCATTAATTTTGTATTTTCTTTCAGAAAAAAAAAAAGAGAAAAAGGAGATGTTTTGGATCAAAACAAATGTACAAAGACTGTCAAATGAGAAGATGACTTCTATTTGTTTTCAAGAATAGACACAGTTTTAGCTGGTTTTAATATCCCAGATAGAAGGCTCAGCTGTGAAAAATCACTTTTCAGGGGGGAAGATTCACCATGCCTAATACACAACACAGCTTTCCTTTGGACTAAAATGAAATCCTTACAAATAGTTTATTTGCCACCGGAAAAAAAAAAATGTGTGTAAATTTACAGTAAAATAGGATTTGTTAAGTCAAACAGGATCTGACATAAATTCATGTGCATCTGTCAGAAAACCCTCAAGCATTTTTTGAATATTTGGGAAAAGTCTCACTCTGAAACACCTACCTAACTCAACTTTAGCTCAGCAGCATCTCTCTTCTGGTGCTGAAGCTTAGACAAGAGGTTGCCTTCTGAGTGATGCCAAAGGCACAGCTGAAGTGGGGGACGTGTAGGCTGGTGGTGGGAAATCAGCATCTGGCTCACAAGCAGTGGAGTCTCTGTGCAGCAAACAGGTTCCAAGTTTGCCGAGAGTCCTTCAGCCTCCCAGAGCAGCCCAGGATGGAGGAGGATGCAGTGAGGCATTTTGCACCTCCTCTCCAGAGCCTGTCAGTTCTTTTTCCTGCACTTGAGCCTCAGGCAATTGTGTCAGGAGGACGTCAATTGTAACAGCACGTGCCAGTCCCATGTTGCAGTATATAAATAGTTTGGTTGCAGCAGTGTGTACTGGAAGTCATCGGGATATATCTCGCTTCTGGCATGACACACTCAAAAGGCTTCTTAAATTATTATTATTTCATGGCTTAATCTGAAAAAAATCTTTGGCCGTTTGCAGTGACCACATTTTCCTCATATGAGTCAAGACTTTCATTTCACCCAGAACAGAGAGTAATAATCTGGGTATGCTTTGCCTTGTGATCAGACGCTAAATCTCAGTTTCTATTCACCATATTTTATCAGTCTGATCTCTTTAGTGACAAGCAGCTGGTTTGGGGCTGCTGCTGCAGATTGCTAGCAGCACCTTACTGTAGCTGGCTCAGAGAGGCAGTTTTCAGTAGCCTTCATTCTGTAGAATGAGTTTTTCTAAGATAAGCCCAGTATCCAAGCACAGTGAGTCTCAGCTGACAACATATCAAGGGAGAAGAAAGGGAAAGGAAAAAATCTTGTGAGTGCTCTGGACTACAACCATCAGTTAGATGCCTCACAGCAAATCTCTAGAAAAAGTATGTTGGGTTCATTTTACTTCTTGGATCTACAAATGATTCACTCTTTTGGCTCTGTTCAAGTACTGGGAATGCATGTTTAAGTGCTGTCTATCTCTCTGTACCCCAGTGTGCAAGTGTGTGGGGTTTGTTTTAATACAGAACTGGTTTCCAGTTTTCCACTCAACCAAGAAAACTTTGATTTGCAGCAGTAGGTCATCAGATTCACAAGTTTATAGTTATCGGGTACTTTTCTGCAGCTCTTCTGTTCATTCCATGATTCTGTTCTATTCATTTGCTATTGAATGTTTCTTTCATTCATCAAGAGAAACTCTGACATGAACTCTAGGTAAGGCTGTTTGTTTGTTTAGCTGGTGACTCAAAATTCAAACTTACCCTTTGTTCAAGAAGGGTAACTTCCTCCTTGAGGACAGGTATAAAGTCTACAGAGGTTCAGAGGCAGCTCAGAGAGTCCGCCTGCTTCCCACTGACTGCAAAGCTGCGGGTCTTCCTCGGAATCTTTTTAAAGCAATTTGCGTAAGGAGTAGTGTCTTCAAAGATCATTGCTAAAAAGTAAACTAACACAGCTCCTTTGATCCTGGCAATAGAGGTAATACTGGTAACCTCAGTGAAACAGCAGAATGAATTTTGAGCAAATTTACTAGTCTGATCCCCCTTTTTCCCTCTTCCCAGAGCTGGAATTCAGCTCATGACTATGGGAACGACAAACGTGTTTCTAGTTCAGTCACAAGTGAGAATGCACAGCACTCTGAAAGACAAACCCAAGGCTGCCTTCCTAAATGCTCATCCTTGTACTTCAGAAGCACCATAAATGGTGTGAAGCCTCATTCCTCCAGCTCCCATCCCTGCAGGTTTCAGGGGGTGGCAGGCAACTTTGCCGCTTTTCTCTCTGCCAAATGCAGACAGGTTTTGCTTATCACCACGGAACCCGCCTGCCTCGCCAACGCCACCACAGCCACCAGACCCAATCTTGCTGCAACCACGCTTCCTTCCTGTGCCACAGCAGCAGCAGCGATGGAGGCTTCTGCTGGGTGCTGCCAAGGGAGAGCATGGGTGGCTGCTCATCCAGACCCAGGCAGAAGGCAGGGAGACGCCCAGGGAGAAGGGAGGCAGCTGCCCTTCAAGGCCCAGGGAGAGGGCTGGAAGAGGCCTAGGGAGAGGGCAGTTGGCTGCCCACTGAGGCCACGCTGCTACCCTAGCGCTGTGAGCTGTTGCAGGGCTCTGCAGGGCTCAGGGCAGCTTCAGCAGTGCCACAGCACTGAGTCCTGACACGGCATTCAGACAGTGTTGCAGTGTAAGAGCTTGCATCACTCTCATGCACCCAACTGGGTGTCATTTTTAGTGTTCTCCTCCTAAAGCTCTGTGGGCTGGGGCCACCTGTTTCTTTCATGTCCCTGTCCTGTTTACGTGCACTACCTAATACAAAAGAGAAGACTGTTTAACGGTTCTCAGACCTGAAGTTTTCTCTCAGTTTTTGTCTCATGCCTGAGAAGGAAAATAGAAGCATCTCTTAATATGGGTCAGTGACTCATGACTCACCATCTTTTATAGCACCTTACAATAGATGCTTTCCTGTTAAGGGGGACACATTCCAGATACAAAGACACTCCTGAAATCCTCTTCTTCTCTAAGGCTGAGGACATGAAGAAGGAGGCACACAAGGGTCTTGCAAGAGCTTAGAGATTCAACCATTTGGTTATTTATTTTTTAAAGGGGCCATCTCATGTAATCACAGACCTGGCTCCTGCATGGGTTGGGTCTTTTCAGGTTATTCTTGCAGGAACATTGCTTTGGAAAAAAGCAACAGACATAGTGTGGAGCCGTTCATTACAAACTCATTGGCATGATGTGCAACAGAAGAATAACCACCTTTTATGGAAGCAATTAGAATGCACATATGCACATGAAATATGTGAGCGATGGGGAATCCTGAGTGCAATGAACTTCATCGGGGAATTTTATGTCAGCAGCGTGAATTTTTATCAGCAATGCTTGTTGATGAGACCAGACAGGACATTTTTGCTCTGGCAGAAAGCACCAATGTGGTACAGAAATAGCAGCACAGAGCTGGGGCCTCAGATTCATCTCTTGCCCACAGCCTTCCGAGTGCGGCGTTGGGACTCGGTTCGTTAATGACTCAAAGGGCAGGATGCCAGCTGAAGCGCTGCCAAAGCCACTTCCTGCCGTGCTCGGACGTTCTTTAGAAACTACCAAGTGGATGCTGGCCCCAGTTAGATTAATAAGAAGCCAGCCCAGGGCTGTGCAGGCTGTTAAACCTCTCAGCCTGGGTTTCGGTTACGTGTCGCACAACAGCAGTTATGCTATTTCTGTAATGTGTGCTATCCTGCACATTAAACAGTGCAGCTTTCTCCTTGTACCTGGCAACTGCCAGTCCTCTGGGCCACGGTTCATTCCATGAGCGCTTCTTAATTCACTTATTAAGTGGAGTTGGTTTCTTTACAAAGCACTCCAGGTGTTCAGCTATAGGCTGTATTTGTTGTTTTTTTAGAAAGGCTATGAGAAAGAGATTTCTTTTTCAGCAGCCAGGGCAGGGAAGTGGGTTTCTAAAACAGCTGCAACCAGGGATTGATTCTGGGGCCAGTCTTGTTCAACATCTTCATCAACGACCTGGATGAGGGGACAGAGTGTACCCTCAGCATGTTCGCTGATGACACCAAACCGGGAGGACTGGCTGATTCCCCAGAAGGCTGTGCTGCCATTCAGGGGGATCTCAACTGGCCTGAGAGCTCAGCAGAGAAGAACCTCATGAGGTTCAACAAGGACAAGTGCAGAGTCCTGCATCTGGGAAGGAACAACCCCATGCACCAATACAGGCTGGGGGATGATCTGCTGAAGAGCAGCTCTGCAGAGAGAGACCTGGGAGTACTGATTGATAATAAACTAAACATGAACCAGCAATGTGCCTTCGTGGCCAAGAAGGCCAATGGCATTCTGGGATGCATCAAGAAGAGTGTGGCCAGCAGGTTAAGGGAGGTTCTTCTCCCTTTCTCCTCTGCCCTGGTGAGGCCTCATCTGGAGTCCTGTGTCCAGTTCTGGGCTCCTCAGCTCAAGAGGGACAGGGAAGTGCTGGAGAGAGGCCAGCGCAGGGCCACCAAGATGATCAGGGGACTGGAACATCTTTCTTATGAGGAAAGGCTGCGGGAACTGGGACTGTTTAGTCTGGAGAAGAGGAGACTGAGGGGTGATCTTATTAACATTTATAAATATCTAAAGGGTGGGTGTCAGGAGGTTGGGACATCCCTTTTTTTCTATAGTAGATAGTAACAGGACAAGGGGTAATGGGATGAAGCTGGAACACAAAAAGTTCCACTTGAACATAAGAAAAAACTGTTTCACTGTGAGGGTGAGGGAGCAGTGGCACAGGCTGCCCAGAGGGGTTGTGGAGTGTCCTTCTCTGGAGGTCTTCAATACCCACCTGGACATGTTCCTATGCGACCTGATCTAGGCGAATCTGCTTCTGCAGGGGGGGTTGGACTAGATGATCTCTAAAGGTCCCTTCTAACCCCTACCATTCTATGATTCTATGATTCTACAATTGCATTGCATCCTCCTCCTCCTCAACATCTCTTCCCATTTCACTAGACTTTACTGTCAAGAACTGTAGTTTGTGCATCCTGGCCTTTGTGGCAACCGAGCTCAGTTGCAGCTGGCACCCTAAAATATTTGGAGGATTCAGTGAGGGATGAGATTTCTAACAATCTGACAAAGTCGGGTCCATCTTCTCTCTTGCCAGCAGTTTTCAGAACAAGAAGCCCTCTCACATCAGACTGCTTTCTCTAACTCCTACCCCAAGCATTCCCATGGTGAGCCCAGGCTGACATTAAAACTCACAGGTAGAATCCATTAAAATTAAGAATCAGCATTTATTGATGATATGTACATAAGGGGTACAACACTTAGTGAAATATTTTATTCACGACTATTTCCAGTATAGAAAGAGTTTTATACATGAAAGTTACAGAAATCAGTTCACACTGTAGGAAAGCATTAAAAGCAAATGGCTACCGATCACTGTGAGATGAAGAGGAAAGGATCTGACTTACAAAAATAGACCCCATCTACGAGGCGTTAGAGCTACAATATACAAGAACTGAGCCCAGAGCTGGGAGAAATTGCATCATCCGCATTCATTAGTTTTTAAAGTAATTGTGCTATAGATACTGTACAGAATGTCATTTCAAATTTGAGGGTCTTTTTGGATGTAAGGAAAAGACCAGCCTCATCCCTCTTCCTTTTTATCTTTTTTACACAAAACATGGCAAAGCATTCCAGCTTGTGGCTGGGCAAGGGATGCTGGAACAGTGCCCAGCAGTGTGGCATGCTGTTCCTACCAACAGCACCGCAGTGGGGCTCACCAGGCAGGACATGTCCCCTGCTTCAGACCTGATCTTCTCCTCTTTCTGCTTACAGGGGATGATAAATAGGGTATTTATGGGATCCAGGCCCAGGATTTCTAAGGAATGAAACAGCCTCTTCTGGCTGTCTCCAGCTCTTTCACAGCTGCCTTTGGGTTTTGCCCCAGAAAGGTCTTATTTTCTCACAGATCTGAACTCCAGCCCTGATTTCAGATGTTTGTCACTGACAATATAGTTCAAACCTCTGTTTTATGATCAGACAGACCTTTTGTAGGTTACAGGCCTGTGCAACAACCGCAGCAGCTTGAGAAGCATTTTAGCTGTGCGCTTGATTTCACACAACTATTGACATCCTTTTTTAACAATGTCAGAAACAGCATACTTTTGCCCATGAGTGTACTCCTCTTTCCCAGAGACTATTCTTGCAGGGGGATATGCAGCAAAGGTTCCTGCTTTGACTCCTGAGGTGTCCTGGGGAGAGTGGGCAGTGCCTGGTGCCTGTGGCCTCATCCCAGCACAGGCTCTGTGGGCCCGGAGGAAATGACTGGAAGTGACTCGGATGGACTCCACGATACTGTGACATGACGTGACCAATGGCCAAGTGATGCACAGAGTCAAAAGCAGCCAGGGCATCTGGTGGGAATGCAGGTAGATGGATTTCTCCTTATGCATTGTGCCAGTTTAAACAGTGACTTACCAAACCCCTGGTGACAGAAAGTCCCAACATTTCACGCAAATGAGAAGGAAACAGAACAGAAACGAATCACTCTAGGTGAGCAGTAAGTAATCCTTAACATTATAATAACTGCATTCATTCACCAGGCAGCAAATCTACTTTGGGATCACTCTCACTAGCTGCCAGGGAACTACACACATGCAGGTACTAACACGTACCATACTGGTTAGAGAGCAGAAAACTAAAAATACCATATTTACACTAAGGTGGCTGCATGTATGGTTCTGAATGTTATCAGAACAGGACACTCCATCACAGAAAGATAAAGTGGTTACTAAACTGCGGAACCTAATTAGTTGAATGGCCAAAAGGAAACAAATCCAGTTTCAGACAAAAAACAGAGCTGAAAAGTTTTAAAAGACAGTCTAATTTCCTACAGAAACACGCAGAAACCACTGAAGTTAAATTAAAGCACTGCTACACATGCTAGATACACCATTTCACTGAAATTACGTGTCGATAGCTACATTATCTACCCTAAGTGCAGACAGGCACTGGACATCATGCTTCAACTGGTACATCAGAACTGGTATCAAGAGGGTTTAACAGCTATTAGTACCTCAGAGCTACTCTACTTGTGGTTCCTATTAAGATAATACCTGGTACATCTGATTGAAAACACAAGAGAGAGATTACAATACAAGGGTGTATCAACTTACTTCTTAGACATATATCTACTGGAAATTTAGTCTCCAAAACCTCAGCAGAATAACATGGCCCCATAGGATTCTGGATAGCTGAAGATACCCAGTGTCAGTCACACCAGGACAGCAGCACTTGCTACTCCATGTCTTCTGTTTTTTGAATCACAGCCAAAGAGCCAGGAGGCCAAAAACCACTCTTTTTTGTGATATAACTTGTTACCAATAGCTATGTTGATTTCTTTTTATTCCTCTAAAAACAAGTTCCATATTAATTAAATAAAAATCATTATAGCCATGGCCTTAATGCCAACAGCTATTTGCCTAATGGGAACAGATGACCGCAACAGAGGAGCAACTCTCACTTGTGCTGGTCACAAAAGGTTGTTCTCTTCAAAATATCTAAGCAAGCAGGAGGTATTTGTACGGGTGCTACTCAATTACATTGGTCCCATGGTGGTCCTGTTGGTCCCTTTTTGAGAAGGCAAAGGTCAGTGGTTAAATCCTGAACCCTCTCCACAGGGTTCCTCACAACACCCTTCTCGCCTACCCAGAGCTCCAGCTTTCAATAAACTGTATTCTGAGTCAGTCAGTTATACACGGTCAGATCCTAAAGGAGAACTGGAGGATTTTGTAAAGGTAACACCAGGAAAAATGGCAAAGGATAGAGATGATTGCCTTTCCAAGTCAGCCAATCCAGAAGATTGTTCAGATTAGTATTACAGTGTTCCATAATGAACCGCAGCATTTAAGGACATCTTGAAATTCCTGTTTGCTTCTTGCATTTTGTGCTTTGTTTGCAATTCATCATTAAACACAACACAAAAATATTTCCTAAAAGTTATAAGAAAATTGGTTTTGTTCTAAGGTACAGATCACTTTTAAAGGATTATCCCCCTACCTTATACAGTCACATAGAAAACATCATAAGAAAATATTAGTGTGTCTGTAAAGTACAGATACTAGGTAATTCAGTTCACTGTAGTTTCCAGAGAACAAGTACAAGCCCCTAAAACCTGTATTAATGACTAAATCAGTGTCAAACGTATAATATTTAACAGTATAAATACATATGCAGCTTTTCCTCATGCATTCTGCAAGCTAGAGTTCACACCAGATCAGAGGATGTGGGATGTATTCAAGAAAGGAGCAGGAGATGTTGAATGGACGTGTATGCAATTGTCTTTAAGGAGGAAGGACAACTAGTACGCAAGAACTCACACACCCACACAAAACACCAACATGGGAATCCTACAACCTACAATGACTGCAAAATCACTTTGTAAACACAGTTTGCATACAGTCTTTGAACAACTGTAGGAAAAAAAAACCAAAACAAATAGAAAAGAATGATAAAAAACCCTGCAGACTACACTATGTATGTACAAATCAATATACAGGTACCAACATGGCATGGTGCTGCCGACGGCAGCTTCCCCCTGCCCCACACCGTGCCACAGGGCAGCATCAGGAACAACTGCAGGGCTCAGCTCTGAAAAGTCAGGCTACAAGGACTGGGCACTCCAGCACCGATCAGAATTGGCTCTGCAGTAGAATGTAGTTAGAAGAAAGAGGGGATCAAAGGTTGGGTGACGTGAGAAATCTCACAAGTCTTCTTGCCTCCTCAAATCCTGCCCGTTGGTTATTCCCTCCTGGACTAGTAGAGACCTGCTCGAGGCTTAGTCATATGCACTAGGTTTTTTTTTTTCAATGTTTGAAGCCTGGGTGTTCCATAAGACTCATAACTGACACTGCACAACCACCTCATCCATTAGGATTCCTGCCTTGTGCCAGGGAGCTCACTCACACCAGAAGTGAAAGGATGATCAGCACCTCGGCATCAGCAACAGTTGAGCTCATTCATAGCAGCAGATTTCAATTTAACACCAACCATGACCAGGAGGAAAAAAAGTATGAGGAATGTACAACATACAGAAAATGTACAAACAATTGTGTGGCCTGTGCCCAGGCTCTGCCGTGTGGGCTGTTACTGGCAGCCGTGACTTAGGTGGCCAAGCTGAGACCACAGGGAGACACAGCCTCCATGTCCAGGTGGGAAGAAAGACTTTGGAAGGAATATGCACCAAATACATTGACTTGGGCAAATCATGAGCAAGAACATAACACTGTCAAAACCAATGTGTTAGAGCCAAGCAGTTTGTTTGCAGCAGCTGGACTACTCCCTGTGCTTGCTGCTGCACTGCAAGGCTTTTGTTTGTTCATATAATGATGCACAATATCCTCTGTCATCCATTTGTTTGTTTGGATGTCTTTTTGCAGTTCTTGAAGCTATGCTGTATACATCGTTATCCACATAAAGGAAATTGGGTAAATATTTTTCCTTCAAAGTCGTCAATATGACTGGAGAGAAGAAAATAACTCATCTTTCCGAGAGTGCTTTCTGCTGGGCACCAGAGCTGCTTCGGAGTCTTAAATGGTGAGTTACAGCCAAGCTGAATTGTCCCTGTGGACTAAACACCAGCATAACTAACATGAAAAACATCTAAAATTGTGGCCTTAGAAGTCACAGTAATAAAATCAAGGATAGTCTTCTGGCTCATTCAGAACAATTACAGTACATTTTTATAAAGTGCCCTTATTTATCCTTCTGTAAATCAATTCAAAAGCAGCAATAAATAGACAAATGGAACTTCATGAAATGAGAAACAGTTATACCTTGACACCGCCACAAAAGCCTTCTGAGCCCGGTACTAAAGCTCAGAACATTTTAAAGATGATGATAGAAGTGAGTGTCAAAGGTGAGGTTTAACATTGCCTGTGGTTTGAGGGATTTGCGCGATTGCTGCTGTGTTGCTATAACAAGGCTGCAATAACACGAGCAAAGAAATGAGGAAGCAAAGAAAATCCAGGCAGCTGCCAGGATAAATTTGTTCAAACCCTATTGCTACAGCTTCTCAGATGAACAGTCCGTTCTTCTGAGTATCTACTGCTGGAAAACTAACGAGCCCTGGAGTGATGGAAAAGAAATCAGAAATCTATATCACTCGTACGTTTTGAAGTGGCATAAAGTTTGGAATTTTGTGTGCTTTCAGGAAGAAATGGAGATCAGCTGTATCTCAGGGAAGAAATGGGAAAAAATGCCATGATAGCGACCCTTATTTTTGTGCTGAGTTTTAAACTGATAGCATAGAAACACTTAGGGTGGAAAAAAAAAAAAGCATCTTGGCAGAAACCTTTTGGATGTGAGTATCAGCATCATTATAAATAACAGAGACTGTTTCCTATGAGGGGATTGTGAAATGACTTATAACTTAGAGGTGATGGGAAGGAACTCGGCCTTTCCTGGAAGCCTGTGGCTCCCGTGGATTTCAGTGAGGCTTTCATGTAGTCAGAACATCGCAGGCACAGGCTATACAACAACAAACACTGACTCAAACAGAAGGAGCACATCTCATAACATGGTTCAAATGGCTGACTCCCTACCTAATAGAAGCACCTTTGTGTGTAAGGCTCCTGCACATCTCTCACAATGCTGGTGTGGTCTTTGTCTTCTGGGGAAAGCAAGGAAGGAACAAACTCAACAGCCAAGTTCCTCACCCTCTCCTGTAGTTTTAATGTGCAGCATGATTTAGTGTCAGCGAATTAAGCAAACGCCAACCCAGCTTCTTAAATGAATGCTTAAAGCAAAGGCATCAGCAAGTACTTAATTAAGTATGCAATTAGCTGACTCTTTGCCTGCTCTAGGCTTTTCCAGCTAAGGACATCGCATTTGCACAGACAAGGGTGGGTGGAACTGACAGAGCCGCAAATGAGATGAATGCAGAAAGAAAGGTTCACTTGTTTAAGAACTGCACAGAAAACAAATCACTTTCCACCGTGCTTCCCCTCAAACTTTGCCACCCCAGCACTGCAAACAAACACAACATATTTGCCAGGTGCAAATGATGCATTGAAGCTCCCGGTGAAGCTAAAAAGAGATGGGCCAGGAACCAGCACTGTGAACCTTGTATTAGCTGAAGTGGCCAGTCCCTGGGTTGTTGTCTGTTTATTCAGTTAAGTAGCAACCCAATCTCATGCGGAATGAGCAAATGAAGAAATGCAATCCAAGAGTGAGTTACATTTTCCCAGAGAAATGGAAAGCTTTTTGATAGTTAAATACAGTGTTGTGCTTGAGTAATGCTCTATTAAACATTCAGTCAGGATAAAAGCAGAGAAGTGTACCAAAAAACATTTATCCTTCTCCCACAACCACACTTAAATAGAGAAATACCATCATAATTATCTTTTGAAATGTCCCTGAGTTACTGTATCTACAAAATTGCTATTTTAAAATCACAGTCTGCTATTCTAGTCCTATCAAAAGCCCCAAATTTATCCTGCCTCACGTGGGTGGGGTTTGTCTGACTGCTCATTCTTTCCTCCATCCAAAGTAGCATTCTTCAAAGGACAATACGTCCCAAGTGGGTAACTGTAAGCATATTCTGAGTCTTTCTAAATGTGTAATTTCGTGGTGCTGCTAGTCACATGTTGCTGGCATTCTTACTTGTTTCCAAACACAGTTAAACAGTTTGAAATAACAGCTTGAAGTGTACGCACCAGTTTTCCAAAGCTACTTTCTGGACGAGCAATCAGTGGGGCTGCTCCTAAGCAACTGACACAGTGAGGAGGATAGAAAGTCCTCTCTTGTCAGGAGAGCTGTACAGCTAAAAGGCAGCTTGAGATGCTGGCTCTGAACCAGGGCAAACACTGTGTCATATTCCTGGATATAACTACAAGTCACAGCAAACTCCATCTGATGTCAGTCAGCACCCTCAGAGTCAGCAACAGTTTAGAGTTCAGACACACTATCCTGGGCACATTCCTGGCACACAGCCCAGGGGTAAGGATGCCCCCAAATGGAAGTTGGGAGAAGCAGAAGCTGGCTAAAGGTTAACTCTGGACATGCTGTTACTGGTAACTCAAGAAAGGAGAATATGACCTGTCTACCACTTCTCTAAACATCCTACAATTCCAGCCCTATCAACAAAAAAAGTCCTTAAGAAACTTCAGGAGGCCTCTGGAATAGGTCTCCACCTCTAACGTATGTTAGAGGCCTGCAGAATCCATAGTGGCTCAGTACTTGTTAAATGATGTAGGCCACTTTGCTTACAATTGCAGCCACAATGTGTGAGTAAGGACAAAAATACAACATCAAGAAAAACAGTCCACCACAACAAATGCTTAATGACAATGGACTTGATCCTGCACATCATTAATCACGCGAGTAGCCTTGGCTGACTTGGGCCCCTGTGCATTTTTGGAGTTATTTGGATGAATGCAGATGAGCAAAAGCAGAATACTATTTATATTTTAATTCCTCTACAGAGGCATATCCCATTCAACAGTTAAATACATTACTCCTGTTTAAACCCAAGACAGGTCTGAGCACAGACACTGAATGGCCTACTTCCATAAATGTTTCAGCTCTCTGTTCTGCCATTTCCAAGTTCATGGTATGCTCATATTCTGATTCAGTCAGAGAACCTCTAACAGCTCCCATAAAAATTGCACAAAGCTTGTTCTGTGGGTAGAGCCTCCCAAGGCCACGTGGCTCAGCTTTGCTAGAAGACATTGCTAATAGTATCATGGCATTCACCAGCATCTTAAAATTGCTGAGTACAGACAAGCACCTTTAAAAGCACTTTGCAGGGTGCTCATCGTGACTGCTATTTCTTCTGACAGAATGAGCAGCTATACTATGTCAGCAAAACACCACCTTGTTAATTCAGATGCCATGTGCTCTAAGAAATGTTTCTCCTTCATGAGAGAGTCATACAAATTGCTACTCTGCAAAACAGAGAGAGAGAGAGATGTATATCAAACATACTGGTCTAGACCCTGAAATTCTGGCTCATTCTTCATTCAGTCCTAGGCCTGCCCAAACTCTATTGACTTTATATGGAATTTGGCTTAGCAATGAACCCAGGATTTAGCCTTTCTCTGAATCATAACATATTCTTGAAAGGGGACTCTCACTTTATACCAAATGCTGCTGCTGACCACAAAAACTCTCAGTTTTCTTAGAGTAATGGATTCGGAATTTGTTTATAGCTCATTATCAAGTGCCCAATTGTGACATCTGTGATCAATCTTAGTAGTACCTCACTTGAGTAGTCCCATCCACATGAAGAATCCCTCTGACATCACTGGAGCAGGGTGAAGAGTAAGGTGCTACCTGCTTTGATGGAGAATGGTACAACTGAACCTGTGATACTCACTATTTTGAACAACAGGCATAGATTCACTGAAGGAAGCACAGCCCCTGCAATAATACTGCCTTGTATGATGCATTGTGGTCACAAAGCAGCACAGTCTCACCACCACACTCAGGCTGCACCTGCCCTGGGACAGCTGATAACACACTGCATGCATACACAAACCTAAACTCTTCTCTTGATGCCAAGTGTTAGTTGTACTGATCTAATAAAAAATATCTGCGATTGTTCATTGACTTCCATGCATTAATCTTGCCCTTGGATCTAAGTTCAGTATAAAGTACAACCAGGCACAAAAATAGAGTGCTTGTTATTATCAAAACAAACAGAAATCTTCACAGACATTTCCAAAAGATATTTCAGTCATACAGTGCTAAACAGATCAGGGATGCCACAAGAGTCACCAGGACACTGGAAGGTTGATGTGGTGTGACCCTGAGTCCCTGCAGTGAGCTGTACTGGCACTTTGATCTTCCCATTTTGCAGCATTTACATTCTCTGTGTCTTGAATGAAAGGGGAGGCGGGTGAGAGCACATTGCACTACACGGAGTATTCACCAGCTGCATCATCCAAACCGCGACACAAGGGATACAGATGGTTATGGATCATTGCTTGGCAAAGACACTATGATAACTTGATGAGATCTTTTCTAAGTTTCAGTTAAGAAATTAGATAAGCAGAAATTGTAGATGTTAAATAGGAAAAAAAAAAAAAGGATAAATCTTCTTTAATTGTGACATCTTTTGCCAGAAGATAGCTTCAAGGCTTATTAAAGATGGAGCTAGGAATCTCTTCCCTTATTTTTCACGTTTCCAAGGCTCTTCTTCAACAACACTGAAGTCTGCAGATTTGCCATTGGTTGCCAGTGTTACCTGCAAGTAATTATCATCAACAACCGACTTAAAGGCCAAGGCACATGAGCTTTACACGGAAGATCATGATATTTACAGGAATTGCATACACCATGTCTTCTTATATATGTAAAACATATTTATTCAAAATTCACAGCACTCCCAAATAGTGAGACTTCTGTTCATTTCTTATACTCACTAAAAAACATTACTAGTAGGAAAAAAGTTCCATTTTTTTTTTAGCCTTTGTTGTAGAGTAGTATTTTTTTAATAAATAGTTAAGGTTCTTCTCCTTTCTGTCTCCTCTAGATTTCTCTGGATTGTTTCAAAAACAGATTGCTCCTTTTTTAATGTAGAAAGTAGTATTTTTTCAGTGGAATTCTGGAGCAAAGCAGAATATGTGATACAAGGGCATGTAAAATATGCAGAGCCAGATAACCATAAAAACTCACCTACAGCTACACCTCCTTTAAAGAAATAGAGGAAAAGATACTCTGTGGAAGGATTGTTCATCATACCACCTATTTCTACACAACTTAGTGAAAGATTTTGACAACAGCCAGATCAAAAAATTATAGTAATGCTATGATTGTCTCAGAGTACAGCAAAACCTCACTCTGCCTTGTGCTAAAATTTGTATGAAGTACAGTAGATCTACAGTGGTCTAGGGTTGGACTAGATGATCTCTAAAGGTCTCTTCCAACCCTACCATTCTATGATTCTATGATCAGCTGACACTACAGACTTGCCAGTCCGTTGCATCCCAGCAATCCCTACAGATAAACCCATGCTTTGAGACAGACAGCTCCAGCCAAAGGACTTCAACAACTTAAAAAAGGTAAAATGTCAATTGAACTTTACAGAGGTGATCTAGAACTTTATAATTGTGAAAGAACCTTCCATTTTAATCTAACTCCTTCCTAACTTACCTTGCGAGTTAACATCCTCAGCTTCAAAGGTAAACTTAAAGACAGAGCAGAAATTCCCCATGCTGGATAAACTGGATGCATGGAAGCATTGGGACATGGAAACATGACAAAGTGCACTGATTTTTGAAACAAAGTCAAGCTTTTTCTTAGATAAATGAAAGGGGGACACATGCAAATACAGGAACAAACAGCTTATTCAGAAAGGGAAATCACACAGAGCCATGTGAAATGAGATCATAAAAAAATACAAAAGTCTCATGCAATAACAACCGTGCTACCCCCCTTACAAACTACTTATTGCAAATATACATCGACCATGCAAAATTATAAACTCCTAGTGTTATTACATGGAATATATTACAGAAAGTAAATAGAAAGGACATGCTAGTAGATTAGGTTTTACAAATCCTGATCAGAGCTGCCGTGAGCTGTTTCACACACCAGTGCATTTGACAGGAAAAAGAGATGTCTCCTCAGATTTAACTGCCAGGTCTCTTGTAGCCCAAAATCCTCCACTGTTGCTTTTGCTGCTCTAACAATAGGATTCAAATGCTTTGCAAACGTTAGCATATATATTCACAGGTTATAACTAGACCATAACCTCACATCCCTTTGGCAGCCTCCAGACAGACACAAGGACATGACCCACTCTGAGTTGGTCTCGTGCCCAATCTGGCAAACCCTGGCTCTCTCCCTCAGGTTAAAAATGCAAAATCAGATTGCAAGCAGAGCAAACCTAAAACAAAGGACAAATGGCTCTAGCTCATAAATACTTGGTCCCAAATGATAATTAAAGGGCACACTTAGGATAACATGACACACGTTAATCCATGTTTGTGAGGGAAGCCAGTGCCTCCACTGGAGGAAACCGTAAGAGAAACTAAAGGAGAAAAGAAAGTGCACAACTACTGCATCAATGGTCTACTGCTCTCTAGTTTGACTTGGATCTCTGTGCAAATCTGGGAGACTGGAAGGACGTAAAACTATCATATGCAGTTCCATGAGCCTCATTCAGACTGATACATGGCAGCTGAATTCGTCTTACACCCACTGAAATTAGTGTAATCTATTACACTGAAAAACTGTTTCCCAACAGTTCCAAAAGAAGTAAACTACAAAGTGTGTGTGCACATGTGTGCTTGTTTTTAAATGAAAAAAAAATCTTTTATCAAATGAGATTTTTCTTTTTAGGGAGTTTTTCTCTCTTTTTTTTTTTTTTGGCTTCAAAGTTGTATCTCATCTGTGTCCTTTCCTTTGTTGGGAAACATAAATTCATGCCAACTTTTAATTTTGGGTAAGTCTGTATTTATTTTCTCTCCATTTCAAAATTCTTTCTTTAATTTTGCTCATGGAAAGAAGAGTGCGTCAGAAGGGGAAGGGAAGAGCCATATAGAAAAAAATGTTTGCTTTAATTAAAAAAAAAAAAAAATTACTAAAAGCTTGGAAGATTCAGTGAAAAATTGAGGATAAGAAGAAGGCTTTTTCTTTCCTGAATTGAGTAACATTTTTCCTCTGGAAATTCAGGCTTAGCCTGACATTATCTAGATGGAGGCATTGGAAAAAACACATTCTAAAGGACATTTCCAGCCAGGCTGGAGACAGGCAGAAGTGACAGAACAGGACTTATATTTCCAATATACATGGTGATCTGCTAATGGACTTTGTGTTGGCATTCACAGTCAGATACTGGCTCAGTTGTGGCAACTGAAAGATGCAAGAGGATCTGTTAGGATAAATGGCTACAGTAGGCTCTCTGGCAAACGTACTGTTCAGCGTACAGGATGAGATCAGAGTACTAACAAATAATAATTTTTAAAAGAGAGTATGACAAAAAGTTCCAGCTTGTTTCACTCTCCTTCTTCTCCTTTTCAAAAACTCTCTCATAGTTTTAAACTGCCCTGTCCTGGTGGCAAGTGCTTATTGATCCTTGAACTACTAACTCCCCAGGTGTTTTCCCATTCATCTGGTAGAGTTTCTCAAGCTCACTTTGCTCTGATTGCAGCATTGTTATTAACTGTTAATAACCCACATTAGGTACAGTGAGGATTAGAGACAGAACACAATCTTTGTTCCCGAGCGACGTGGGAGCGATGACAGAAGCCAAGCATGAGCATGCAGGGTGAGTGCAGGAGCGTTCTGATGCTAAAGTGCATTCAACATGGCCATCTCAACAGCATATCATGGAAGGCAGTCAGCAAATGACACCATCCTGTCTCAACTTCAGCTGTCCTTCATTTGGGTTGGCAATTTAGTTCTCTGTTGCCATAGAGAATTAAGTAAATGTCCATGGAAGGTAATGCCATATTCTCTGTCTTGGCATATTCCATAATACGCTGCATCTCGCCTTGTGACATGTAAACAATGTACGTGACTTTTTTCCCCCTCGAATGACAACTTTTAAGAAGAGTGCAAAAAACCCATATTTTGTAGTGCTCAAACTCATTCAAAATGTCTGGGGTTCATGGACCTTGTTGTCATGTTATTTGCAGAATGATTTGAAAAATACATGCAGGTTAAAAAATAAGATAAAATAAGCATGCAGTGCTATATACATGTCTCGATATCCATAAATGTGAAAGGTACCTTGCACTCATCTACTATCACTGAGTTGTGAGCTGCAAAAACACATTGGTCTGAGTTGTTTTCCCTATGATTTTTCATGTCATCATAGATCGACTGAGTCTTGGTCATTTCAATGTCTTCATGCCCTTTATGATGGGAATCAATGCTGTCAAGTTCTGCCTTGGAAAGGTGGTAGACAATGCCAGCACCAAAAGAATCTCCCACTACATTGACTGACGTTCTCATCCGGTCCCTACAAAAGAAGCAAAAGGCAGAGGCTGAATGGCATGAGAAGAAGAAAAAGTAGGGCATGGCAGCCCTACAGTCACTGCATTTATTCCAGACAGTTTAAGGCATCTTTAGAACAGAAAGAGAGGAACTTTGAAGTGAAATTGGAAAAGCCTGCTTTCCCAGGCAACTTGTTCAGTCAGGAAGGATGTGCAAACTCCCATGTCCCAGCTGCTCATACTCATGGATTTTGGCAAAGGAACGTACACCAGAGACACAGCCAACTGCAGAGCTGAACTCGGCTGAGATCTCCCCAGCGCCTGTCTGGAGCTGCAGGTTTTCACATCAGGGTGGCCAGCTTGACACTGTTGCCCTTTGTTAATCTGAACTTAATGCATCCAGAGAAAAAAAATTTGGAACTGAGAAAGTGTTTTCATTTCTGGGATGGGATAACAAACCACCTCTCCCTTTAGTCTCAATGAGCAAGCCACAGGGGAAAAACAAAATGCCTGAAATATCTTGATAAGCTCAGGCCATCGAAACTCATCTCCCGGCACCATCCTCACAGATGGTCACCTGCTGGCATGGCAGCATGCCCACTCACACTGCCGTGTGCCAGACCTCAGCATGTGTGCCAATCAAATATAGGTCATGGCCAACAAAATGATCAGCCTGTAGCAGCACTTCAGTAACGAGTGCCCCTCGTTGTTCACGCTTCACTACAAAGGGACATGATGTGGGCATTTCCTGCACAGGTTGTCGTGGGACAGACAAGCCACCTTTCCCCTGTCTTGTTTTTAGAGTGTGTCTCTACTTGTCAGCAGTGAACTCAAGAGTTGTGGATTCTCCCTGATTTCAGGACTGTGACACAAATCTGTCCCAAATTCTGCCAGAGTGGGAGGTGGTATCGCAGAGAACTGAGTGGCTCTTGTCATCTTTCCTGCTGCAGGTGGGATGCTTTACATGTGTTGAAATAATTTGTAATCTAATTTGCCTCTTCATACCTGAATTAAACATGACTCCTAAAAACCTTCCAACAGAGGGTAGTAATTTGAAGCTACTGAAGCAACTGAGCCTGCCTTTGTCAAACAGGTCAGAGAAGTGATGATGCAGAGTAATTCTCAAAGGTATATTGACAAGGCTCACACCAAATGGGCATGTTGAACAGTGTGGTCTTTTGCCAACTGACAGAAAAAACAGCATGTAAGACCTTGCTCCCCATGACAGTGATTACTTTGAAAACACCCTTCCTGGTATTTCAGGTACTAGATTTGTGTGACATCTCCTTTTCCTGTAGAACATTGAGAAAAAAAATCCTATATATTTAAACCCCAAACTGATAAACTTTCATTACACGTGTCTATTCATGGCCAGACAAACTTTTGAGCCCTTTTTAACAAGTTTGCTCTAAATATCTGCAAACTTGCCTCTCCCAGCCGTGGAACCATGCTCCTTTTCAAGATTATCCACTCCCTGTTATGTTATTGTGCTCACATATTTGGAGTTTGTGGTGTAACATCTTAGTTGAAGAAGTTCTTATTTATTTTTTGTTATCAAAAGAATATCCAGAAGGAAAAAAATCCCTTCCATAATCCCCCCAAAACACCAAACAAACCAACAACCCATAGGAGGAAAACAGCTTTCAAGTTTTGCTTCACACAAATGAAATGCTTTATAAGGTTCTTATCCCACATCTGTGAAAGTGTTTTAAACCTGGTCAGAATTGTAGAACAGGAAAACATGACTTTCTGAGTGTAATTTTTAACTAAGAACATCAAATATACTGAAACCAGCATTATGGCTCCAGAAGAACACCTGCTTAATTTCTTTTTTATGAGTGGTATTACATTTTGCAAGGATTCACTGATGCCAGATGATGGAGGGATAGTACAGGATGCCAAAACACGAAGGTGGAGGCAATGCATAAATACAGCTGAGGAACAACTCAGATTCTGAAAGGGTCATTTGAGGAGATGCTCCAAGCCATATGCATGTACTACTAGCCACGAGATGCAGCAATACAAGCTGCATACTGCTGCAGAACATGCCATACTGTGAAACCAAAGTAAATGAGTTTCCCTACAGCAGAAAGGACAGGAAAGCTGTCAGGAAGCAATAGCAGAGTGCCACTGACCTCTTTTGGTACAAAGAACATCCTAGGAAGAACAAAGAAGACTGTACTTACTCTTTTGTGGAAAACAACCAACCAGTTAATTCCAGCTGTGCTGGAGCAACATAAAATCGATAAAGGAAAGCTACAGCCTGGTAAATTACTTGCTCCAACATGGCTACTTCTGCATTGCCCATAACAGCTTCTGAGAGGAAGCGTGGGACTGAAAGCCAACGCTCTCTCTCGGCATCTGGTAAGAATGGACCATGGAATAATTGGGAAGTAATTCTTAAAATCCTGATAAGGGTTGATGCCTAATTTCCTCAAACTGGCATAAAGCAGAACTGTAAGCTTAACAGCATAGATGAAAGGTACAGAAATGAGAACAACTGACTCAAGCCCCTCTGTTGTTAATGCCACAGTACCTATATTGCACTCTCCTTTGCAGAAAAGTTACTCCACTTCCCTGAAAGCTTGAAAACCCAGTCTATCAACCTTACTCGGTTTTAGAAAGATTAAGATCTTAACACACCTGCTAAGGCAAAGATCAGGTGACATTTTAACCTGCCTTACCTCTTTGTCACTGTTCTGAAGCTTAATTCAGTTTATATACAGCCCTGTATGTAACATCCAGACCTCAATGGGGGCTGAATATTCTGAATTTAGATCTAAACTAAGGAACACAGCTGGAACTCAAGCAATCTTTTTCTGAGATTCTGAACAAAGGTTTAAATACCCGATCAGCTGTCCAAGCTCATTTTCTCTAATGTCTCTCTCTTCATCACAAAATGCCACTGGATTTGAGGCTGTGCTATGGTATTTGCTGTCAGTCTCACACCTGGAAAGTAGCCAGCTTCTGGCTAGAGCAAAAGAACCTGGTTTTATTCCAGGTGCTGGCATACAATTACCACTGTATTTAATGTCACTGCTGTGTTGTCCTTAGTTTTAAACTCAGAAACTATGGGAGTTGTGAAATCTTGGGAAACTTGCCTGGTGAAAGAGCTCCCACTGTATATGAACACGTGGGAGAGGGAAAAGTTGAGCAATCTAATCTCTAGAGATTGGAGAGACTTGAGAAAGAATCAATACAGAAACTGTTTGGCTCCAATTTGAAGGAGATAGTGCCAAAAGCCAACTTTGTGTTACACCATAACCAAACCATGCAAAACTGGTTTTGGTAAGACCACAGTTTTGGATGAATGGTAGCACTGTAAAATCAGTTGATGTTCTGGTATCTTCTTTCATAAGAAATACTGAAAATCTCATAGAGAAGGACATTTTTTAAAAGCTTCTGTTGTCTGGAACTGAAATGTTCCAAGAGAGCTGTTCCAAATATTTCCACATGGCTAGTTGCATTTACTCATTCTAGAAAAGTGGCTTGAATTGGGCCTTAAATATTGTGCCAACTTTCTCTTCTATGTTCTGTCAGAAATAGTACTGTAATATGATTTGATGATCTAAAGGAAAGGAAGAAGACAATGTTTGTAAGTAAAGAAAATAACCTTTTATGATCTTTCATTTCAGATATTCTTTAGGTCTGGTTTGTCTGCCCAAAAGCTTGCTCAGAAGTAGGCTTCTGTGCCTTTTCTTAGCATCAGCAATGTCAGCAGCATCCATATCTCATTAGATCACTGTGGCTCCCACAACAGAACCACTAGAAGATGGAAAAAAATGCTGTGAGCTGTTGAACTGGCACAATGCTTCCACCAACAAACTTTGTCTTAGCTTTGCAGCACTAGGGGCGTGACACAGACCTCTTCTGTCCTTTTCCATCCCCTTTCTTTTTTCCTCTGGCTTTCAATTCTGTGTCACACTGCAACTGGATTGCTGATTGTGAGGCCAGAAGGATTTTCATCAACATTTGTGCTGAAAGGTTCTTTTGCCTGGTGTTTATTTTGGAAAGATACCTTGAAACGGTTCTTTCAGGAGTACTGCCTTGCCTATACTTAAATTCATCACAGCTACAGCCCTGCAACTACAGATACTTCTCTTCCCTAAGCAGGGTAACAATGCTGCTGAGGCTAAGCCTGGAATGCAACACCTACCAGTGCAGGACCAGAACTGCTGGCAAACTTTACAGCTCTGAGGTGTGCTGCTGTGGGCAGAACTACTCAGTCCACGGGAATATTTTTAAATGACATTTCCCTAAAAAAAACAAACAAAGCACAGGCTCCTTTTGCACATCCACCTACCAGTTGCAGAAACCTACCTATTTGCCTCACTTTGAGAGCCAGCATAAACATTTAAAACCAGTATGCATCTCCCTCTCACTCTCCTCGCAGCTGCAGATTCCGGTGCCACTTTCCTATTTTCAACTATGGCCTCACAGATACAATAAACCCACAGAATATTTGCCCTACACTAGTTGTACTCTGACTGCTGAACCCTATCTCATTTCACCATTCAGAGGCATGGTATCATGACATATATAAAATATGTAACTCATCTTTTCCCTTTGCCTTCCCAAGCTGTTAATCCCTCTTCCATTTTCTGTCAGTAAAATCAAGCTAGGGAATGACCTTCTCTGTTTCAGCTTGCTTTCTTAATTGTCTTTAGTTTATATCCTGCTCTAGAACATTTTCTTTCCTAAAAGTATTTTACTTTCTATGTACAAAAAGAAATGGACTTTCCCCGCTACAAATGCCCAGATCACCCTGTAACTTGCTGACCACCTGCATTTTCAGTATTTGTCCTTAATGTTAGACCAGAACTATAAGAAACAGAAAAATGAAAGGAAAGATCAGAAAAGTGCTCTTGAGCTATGTCTGTGATGGAGAGGCATCATTATGAGAAAGAAAATATATGAGCGTGGACCCAAGGAGGTTCTTGGCTCATAGAAACTGGCCTTAGTAACTCTATAACAATTTGTACCCAGCTGAGAAGCTGCTTTCAGTGTCACTCCATCAGCCTATTTCCTCCTTTGCTTCACCTGTAGAAGTTAGAGCTCTCTAAGGTCAACGGCTGAAAAGCACTACAGGTAAGCACCACAACTACTTTTTCTGCCATGAGCAGTGGAGTCAGTACAACTTACAAAAGCCAGTCAACAGCAACAAGCAAACTGATGTCCTGTGTCGGGAGGCCCACTGCAGTGAGGATGAGCAGCATGGTGACGAGCCCGGCGCTGGGAATACTGGCAGCTCCCACGCTCGCCAGGGTGGCGGTCAGACTGCAACGACAAACAGCAAACAGGGGTAGCAGGAAGAGGGATATACACTTTCATTGCATACTCTTGTGATCTTAATTTTCCATGAGTTGTTCCCTGAAAACTGAAGGCTATACGATAAACTATGGTAAGCTCAGGCCATAGCTTCTCCCACTGCTGTTTCTCCAAAAGTGTTTATTAGAGGAGGCCAGATCTATGAGGTTTGTTCTTAGAGCTGTCTGAGAGTTTTAAGATCGGTAAGTTTGTTTTGACATTCCAGTCTTTGGTCTGGTGTTGCTTTCTGAGCTCTACCAATAAATGCAGACTGTGGAATTCTGAGTTTTGATCGTCAAGACTTGCTGAAGTTTGGTGGCTACAGGATGAATTTTCAGAGTGGTGCATTTCTGTTTATTTATGGTACCTGATGACTGAATTGTGAGGCAGTGGCTAAGAGAAAGTGGTTATTATCAAGTGCAGAAGTGCAAAACTCTTGATATCCAAAACTCCCACCATATAAGCCAGTGGTGTACCAAGCCCAAGGTGTACAAATCACCCTAGATGAAAATGCAAAATTCATCTGATTGTTTCATAAATCCATGCCTGTCTTTGGTTTTGTCTCCCATTTTTTATTATAAGAGTCTTATTATAATAATATATGTTTAAGAGTCTTATTATAATAAGACTGTTAGAGTGAGTACTTGAGCTCCAAATGTCTGTAAAAATAATACCAACATCATTTGGCAATCCTACGAAGAATGGAAAATAAATTTTTGAGAAGCCAAGGGCAGAAAAACGGGGAAGAGGAGGAGAGGGAGGGAATGGAAGAAGGAAAAAGGAAAGAAAAAGTTATATCTGTCTTTTTAAACACAGAGATGAGTAACACGGTTGTGCTTCTGTGGGTGTACCCAACAAATCTGAAAGTGCTCCCAACACAGAAGTAGAGGAAAAAGGTCTAGAGAGGGAATCCTCAACTGTTGGCCACAGAACCGATCTGTGAGGACGTTAGCCTGACATGGAGCTGGCAGACAGCTAGGTCTGCCCCAGACAATGCACAGACCAATGTGTTTGTCAGGTGTCTGGGTTACAGTGCAACCTGGCCTACCAAACACTTAGGTAGGTTCAGCAGGTATGCAGGAAAGATGCTCTGCTCTGTCATCAGGCTCTGCAGGCAGTGCCAGCTCCTCAGGCACTTCCAGCCTCAATTGGTAAAGGATCACTTCCAAGCTGTCTGAGGAAATGCTCCTGCCAACCTTCCCACTGCTGTGTTTACAGGCCTGGAGGGGAATGAGGCTACCACTACTCAGGTCTAAACAGAGTCTGGCTTAGCTACCACTTCCAAGACCACCCTCTCGCAAAGAAGAGAGGAAATCAGAGTGATCTACATGATCAATATGAAGTAATAAGGGCTGGTCAAAGGCTAATTAAGTCTTTGTGAGTTTATGTCTGGGTCATTTGAATATCCTCAGTAACATAAACCAGATTTGACAGACAAAACTTAATAAACTTTCATTCATTTGTATTACCACCTCAAGAGATAGTTCTTGTCATATGCTGTATATTGCTTGGAGTGCCAATGGTTTTCTTACAGGTAGCCCAAAGTTGCCTCCTGCTTAGTAAATGCAAGTCACAAAGATATAGCTACACCAGCCTTGAAATCACAAGGTCAGGAGGAAATATTGGGTTAGTCCCTCAGAGGAGGAGATGCAGAGTAACTTGGGTTCGAGGCTATCAAATCTCTTGGACAATAGCCAATTCCTGACTTGAATTTCCCTGGTCTCAAATTAGTTTAATAAGTGGCATCTCTGAAATTACTGTTCTCAGTCTTAGCAAAAAATATGCATCATAAAGGTCTAGCCTGTGGCTTCATTAGAAGCAGCCCTGAACCTTTCATAAATCTTGGCTTTACTATTTCAGGGGTTGGGGCAGGAAGTAAAGAAATGGAAAATGTGGAACTAGTATAGCCGGGCAAGAAACATAGAATCAGGCATCCCTTTGCAGGAGCTTCTTTAGTGTCAAAATGTTTATTAAAAGACAGGTGAGTGAGTGGGTGAAAACTACAGAAAGAAGGCAAACTTGTCAGCCTCCACTTGTGCTTTCCATTTTAACAATTCAAAATGTTAGGCCTGCTGTCTTCATCAAGTTTTCCATTGTAAATTAACTTTAGCTGCAGCAGTCATGACTTTGCCATTGATTCTTATTAGTCACTCTATCTAATAGGTCTTAAAATTCCATCTCAGTAAACAGTCTTCAGTCACTCTGGTCCATTTGGAATGGGTACTTGCCTGTGTCCTTCCAGTTATTCAGCTTAGTCCTATGTGTGACAACTTGACATGAAAAGACTAGAGCTGATATTAACCGGGTTAGAGACCAAAAATCTGTAAGTATCTAGACCACGCTGCAGGCAATCTCACCCTCAGGCTGGGCTATTCCCAGTCCATTTTGTTTGCTGTCCACCAAAGCCACAGAGAAAGTGCAGGCAAATATAAACACACAGATACATTTTTAGGTACACTTTTTTCCTTCCAATGTACACAAACGGATATGTTCTAGAAAGTTAGTGCCCCATATATCACTTGCAGCTTCCCTCTGTACTAAAAAGGATGCTGCATTGGGCAGAGAAAGCTGCATTTCACATGGTGCTGCCAACTGCAAAGCTGTGCAATAACAACACCAGCATGCACCAAGGTTGCAAATGACAGAGAAGACATGTCACCAGAGAACCCGGACCTCTGTGTGTGACATCTCTTTGCACATCACTGCCAGAAACCTATGGATTTCCCAGTGAATCCCACAGCTAGTGAGGAGACATCCAACCCAAAGCCTCACTCATTACAGTCTGTGGAAATAAAGCCTACAGGTACTTGGAACTGACCTCACAGTGACTATCTGGCCTCCGTCCAGCTCAATTCCATTCATCTGTGCTATGAAAATGGCAGCCACAGCTTCATAAAGGGCAGTCCCATCCATGTTAATGGTCGCTCCAACAGGAAGAACGAACCTCGTCACACGCTTGTCGATGCCCAGGTTTTCCTCCAGACACCGGAATGTGACAGGTAGTGTCCCAGCACTGAAGGGGAGAAAGCAAAAAAAGCTGAGAAGGCATAATTACAATAGAATATATAAGGGAGCAAGGACAGACATTCTGCTGTCACTGTTTACATCTTCTCCTTCCATTTTCTGCTGCAATTCAAGTATTTTTTAGCCCATTTTTAAAGTAAGCTGACACTTAGCTGAAGGTGGAACTGAGGCCAAGAGTATGACTTGAAGTAGAGATGAGAGCTTGAGAGAGTGCAGATGACTTTTTTCAGACTAATTTATTATTTCTTGCATTTTGTTCAAAAAGACAACTTCCAGATGTTTTCTGATGAACAGATGTATGAGTGTGGGGACAAACCCTGAATTTCTTTGATTGTGAATTTGCTCTGAATGGAGAAATCGGTGTTGCATTAAGGAATGAAGGAATGAAAAAGCCAGGCAAAAAGATACAACCGATGGAGCTGCCAGACACTGGAGGACAGGATAAGATACGAAACACAGCTGGAGTACAGGGAAGAGTGAGAAAGATGGCTGGAAGAGGGGAACAGCTTCTTGCACAGATTCACAGTGTCTTGCCTTTGTGGGGATAGTGCAGGCTATTACACTCATTTGCTCAAAATAAAACAACTTCATAAAAAAATACTGATGAAAACAGAACACACTCTTCTTCCTTGTAGATGCAAATGTCTTGTACCACTTCCCTTCCCTAGCAGGTCTGTCTGCCTCAGGCAAAGGACTTGCTGTAACAAGCATGAAACCCAACACAAGAACATGGTTTTGTTCTTTACTTTTCCGTATTTTCTTTGAGGTCAAGTCCACCACTAAATGAAGTTGGTTGTTGCCCGAGAAGCTGTTCAGAAAAGAAAACTGACCTGGGGAAATTCCTTTTAATTGGTGTTTCATACCATCTGGAGTACATCTGTTGTGGTTTATTTGCTTTACTTCAACTGAGCTGGCAGAATTTCCCAAAGGACTTCACTATTGTATCCCACTAATTTGGGTGTTATCGCACCTACAAAAACACCAATTTTCTGACAGAAGAGTAAAGGACCAGACCCACCAAATTTTCTTAGATAAAAGCTCGTAGCATATAGTTGCTACTGCCTTGCAACTTCAAGGTCTTCTCAACTCACTCACCAACCAATACCATAGAAATGCTACTGGGTAAAAAAAAAAAAATAATCTTTCTATTTTACAGCTATTCAAACCATGGGAAAGGCAGACTAAGGCATGGTGGAGGTACTTAACTGAAAATATAATGAACAACCTTGGTTACCTGAAACAAGTACACAAAACCTTGTATCTCACATGGGCTCTAGGGCAAATCCAATTCCTTCTCAACGGGAAGATGTCTGAGTCCCTTCCTAAATGCTGCCTCTTGTCCCAAATCTGTGGAAACATGAGTAGGAAGACAAGAGCTTCCAGATCCTCATCTTGTGCTCAAATGACCAATTCATTCTTTGTTCACAGACATCATTTTTTTAACAGATGTCACTAAGGCAGGTACACAGTACCAATCATTTGTGTTCTATCACCTGCACAAATATATTTGTAATTATGGTTTATTTACTGTGGTTTTAATCAAAGGTAATCAAGTGCTTAATATTCTGTGGCTTTAGCCAAATCAGAGAGAATTCATACTTTCTAAATACAATGTGGTATATTCTCTCATACGCCAGTCTAGCAGCTATATTTTATAGCAGACAGTAGAAAATATCCAGTGAGTCATTAACTAATAACTACTAGTCAATTTGCAAGTCAGTTCCAGGATCATTTTGCCTCCCTACAGCAAAGATATTCCTGTATCTCATAAGAAGAAAAGTAGAATAGAAAATGTAGCTCACTGACACACATCGAAACTCAGATAAAGTTCTTTTTCTTCAGAAATGCAAGTCCCACCTTACCTTTACTTTCCAAATCAGGAGAGTGTGCACCAGCCATGGCCTACTCTTGTTGCTACGATCTCTGGCATGCTCAGCAGATAGAGACTATTCAGAAACCTTTCCCCTTCAGTTCTCCCACCATGATCAAGGATAGGTGGGCAGGGTGTGGAGACAAGGGGTTTTTTCATGAGAAGAGTATTATACAGTAGGCGTCTTTCATGGTTCCTCAGCTTGGCAAAAGAGCTTTAACAGTTCCTCAACAGGAAGCACTTGCAGCTTTCAGAGGTATCAGATTAGACCATGTGATGGTGGTGGCTGCCCTGTGTCTGTAGTGCTGGGAACCCATCCTCTCCTGTTCAGCTAGTCAGATCTGCAGAGCAGCCAAGGGTAAAGCCAGGATCCATGTAAAGCCACATGCCAGAACCACTCACAATCCCCTACATTATTCCACTTTGGTACTCCAACAGGAAAATGTTACTTCACACTAAAAGAACCTCACAAATGCTGTGTATGGACAGAGTAACAGCAATTTTGTATTGAAAATCCAAGTGGAAACTCAAATGTTTTGATGAAGAAAAGCCTTAGGGAAGCTGTGGTTTAATTGAACTTCTGGTCAGAATCTATCTCCTAGAATCCCACATTATTTATCACAGAGCCACAGAATTGCTGAGGTTGCAAAGCACCTCTGGAGGTCACCTATCTCCACCACTTTGTTCAAGGCAGGGGCAGCTGGTGCAGGGTGCCCATGACCATGCCCAGGTAGGTTTGTTTATTTCCAGGGATGAAGAGTCCACAAATCCTCTGAGAAACTTGTACCAGCATTCAATCACTGTCATAGGAAATCACAGTAAAAAGAGCTTTTCTTTTGCTCAGAGGCAAGCTCTCACATTTCAGTTTGTGCCCACTGCCTCTCATCCTGTCACTGGGCACCACTGAGAAGAGTCTTGATTAATCTTCTCTATACCATGCCATCAGATATTTAAGCACATCTGTAAGGTCTCCCCAGGGTCTCTTGTTTGTCAGGAGAGAAACCGTTCAGCAGAGTAGTATGGGCTGACTCAAAGAGGCAGAGGAATTATAGTTCTTTCAAGGCATTCCCGAAATCAAGAATGCTCGGTTTTCTGGTGCTCAGTTTTGAGTTAGGCTTTTTTATGTTTTCACCTTTTTAATTAAAATAGAAGATTATAAAGTTTCTTCAGAAATAAAACATTTATTGAAGAAAAACACTTTAAAATATGGTATTTAACTGGCTGGCCCTATGCAAAGCATCACTTTCTTAATGAGAGCTGAGCCACCTACACACTTTTTGTTGAATCTGTGCTGTGCATTGGCAATGAGTCTAAAATGCTCAGATTTCATTTTCAATGAAATCCCCTTAGTCTGCCAAAATGGATGAAAGAATAAAATTATTTTCTTTAATTTCTTTCTTGAAACCTAGCACTGTTTACACTTTCTTTTTGTCCACAATGAAACATGATTTGTCTTAACATGCTTTCAAAATAAATAGAATTTTCTCTGTTTCCTAGCTGAGGAATCAAGTACAGAGGTAACACAACTTGCAAAAGTCATTTGGCCAACACCAGAAAAGAAAATAAAAAGTGAGTCTCCTGACTCTCTGCAGTTGGCTGTACAGCCTCTCTAAAAAAACAATCCCAAGGGTGTGTGGCTATTTTTATTTATTTCAACATGGCTGATTAAAAATAGATTTTATTCAATGGCATAAAGTGATTTTTCAGTGATGGTCAGAACAGCAGCTAATAATCTGCAAAAAAATAAAGCAAGGTGTTATTTCTCAGGAGTACCTGGAAGCTGTGCCTAGTGCTGTGATCCATGCCTGGAAAATCCCAGCAAGGAATGAAAATGGGCTTTTCCTTGTTATCACGAAGTAGAGCAGAGGCAGGAAGATCCCTCCGTGGATGAGAAGACCCACAATCACAGTGACCATGTACATGCCAAGCTGTCTAGCAACTACTTCTAGATCTTTGATTGCAATGATTTTTCCACAGATGAGGCAAGCAATGCCCAAAGGAGAGTACCTGGAGAAAGAGAACAAGCATAGACAGAACTAGTCTTTTCAGCATTGTCACAGAGAGTATACACAGGAGAAAGGGTAGGAGGCTCCCAGGCTCCACATCGAGATGCAGAGCAGGAATTGATAGAAATGCAATGGAAAGATTTCACATCTTTTTTAAAAAAATAATGGCCATCTCCAGTGAATTCCCCATCTACTTCAATTTAGTCCATCCCATTGTATGAAGCACACATTTCCTGAGTAGTCTTTGATCCTGGAATAACACCGTACCAGAATAATGTTACACAGGCTGAAGAGTAGTGTAGTATTTATCTTTAACACATAACTTCTACAACCCATCACTTATCTGGTTTCAGGGAGTTGTATTATTTGCTTCAGTTAAATTATCTGAAATTAATTGCTTTTATCTTGAAGGTCACAAATGTTTCCATCATATTCTTTTGATAATCTGGACAAATCCTTTTTAGTTTATGGATTATTAACTATGTGCTTTCCTTACTTAGAGCATGACTTTTGTCACCTGGGCCACGTGATTCCCTGATGTAACTTTTAAACAGCATGATAAAAGCAGCACAGTTTTACCAAAAACATTTGAAATGAAGGGATATTATTTTTTTAAAATGTAATAATCAGCTACAGTGAATCAGGACTGAAATTGCACAGATAGAAGATGATATTTTTACCTGCACTGGTAAAGGTAAGTATATTATGTAATTTTAAGCAGCATTCACTTTCTTTCTCTCTTTAAGAAAACTACAGCTGAGAGAAAGTGCTATGTATAACACATGGAGAAACAGTAAGTTAAATGCCTCTCTGGAAATAAATGTGTGTTCCCAAAAGGGATCAGTTATTTGGTTGCTTAACTAAAGACAATACAAAGGAAACTGACTTTCAGAATGTGTGCTTCATGTTTTCTGTAAGAAATGTGGTCTCTCAAGCAATGTGCCCAAAACTTGGAAAGCCCTCAGTCACTTGAAATGCATGGCCAGCTGTTAAACCAGCTATCATAAAAAGACATGTTTCAACAAACTTGACAAAGCATATTTCTTATAAAGAATAATGTGGTGTCACAGCCAGATGTCTGCTTTGTAGCAATGCCATTCTCCTGAGAGTCTAGTATTGTCGTGGGAGTTACAGCTCTCTGCACAGAGAAACCATAAACCAAACAAAATGTAGCTCTGCATGAAGTGCATTTGTCTTCATAAACACACATTCAAAAATCTGCTTCTGGCCACAACAATTCTTAAAAATTCTAGACAGAGACGAACAAGTGGAATTCCCAGCATCAATCGCTCTTCTCAGGAAAAGAGAAATAAAAAGCACATCAGTAAAAAATAAACATTTACAGTGAATTTCTTGAAACTTGAACAATTTCCTGCCATTGCAACACTGCGTACTAGAGGCAATTTAATCTGTAGGCAAGGCATTACGTCTTGGGTGTAGCAACTGGTGCTAAGGGAAGTGAGAGCAAATTCTAGCTCTTGAAGTCTTATGAGAGTATAGTCACCACCGTCTCTGTAGAGGCAAGAGTGGCAAGTTACAACAGCTGTCGAAAGCAGTTGGGCTTTGTGAACAAAAACAACTGGGTTTTTAGGCAGCAAGACCATCTACAGAGAAGCATAACAGGAAGTATAACAGGAATGCAGAGTCATTGCTTTACGTCCTTTCTTTTGTTCTACATATTTCCACATCACTGTTGCTGTCTGGGTCACTACTGTACTACAGTGGCCCCTTGAAACACTGATGATTCTGTAGACTCACGCTCCATGCACTCTACTCTTGTTACTATAGACTCCGTCTTTCCAGAGTGTCAAAGAGGCCCACTGCAGCCTTTAACTCCAGAAATCACATCCAGGGACATCAGGGAACCCAGGGAGCAATGAGCCATAGTTATGTGTGTTGTGCTTGAGCAGCTGTTGCTGCTCCCAAAGGCTCAGGAGGCATGAAACGCAGCCCTATAATGCCAAAGGCAGCAATGTGTGTTTGTGTGCTGCAAAACTGGTTTTGTGTGATATGGCCACGCCTGGCACTGCCTACAGATAGCTCTGGGGAAGCCCTCAGAAGAAAAACCTTAAAAAAAAAAAAAAAAAGACAGAATCCCTTCCAGAAATGTAAACAAGGGCTCTGCCTTGGCTGGGTACAGTGACTACCTTGAAGCCGAGCCAGGCCTCGCTGTTATGAATGGTGAGACTTCAAAGACAGGACAGATACCCCACTGTGGTGAGGCCGTAAGACATAGGTTCGCCACAAACTATAGGTGGAGGGACTACACATCCCTGAAAAACACTGGAATTTTTTTTGAGGGGTGAAGAAAGTACGTCTCTGGGCTTCTTTGTAACTACCACTCCTAGCTAAGACCTTGGGATTGTGCTAGCTAACCTCCCAGGAAGATCTGGATGTTCCTAAGTGGGGCTGCCTTGCGTATTAGGTGTCCTTCTATGCAATCAACTTCCATAATTAACGTGGCATTTGAAGGCCTCTGCTCATATCTGCATGTCTTGGATTTTGGTAAGCAAAGAACAGAATACCTCCAAAAACACTTCAAATGGGTCATTTCAAATACATCTCCCTGAACAGAAATAATGCTGCTGTGGTTTTAACATCCCTGTCAAGGCTTTAAAAAATGAATTACTTAATCACATTGCTTACTAACCAACTGTGGTCACTGTATGCTATATTAGGGTTTTATAAGGTTTTTAAAAATCTCTTTATTGTTCTAGAAGTTAGAACTTCAAACTTACCACATGATCATAGTTACTAACTTCATTACAATCTCATTCAGGATGTTGAAGAAATCCACCATCATCTTGGCCTGTTCTCCCATTTTCCCCATAGCAATGCCAAAAGCAATAAAGAATCCTATCAAACCTGTTGGAAAAAAAATTGCAAGACAAAACAAAAACAAACAAAAAAAGCAAGTAAATCCATATTTTTTAGGAAGTTTTTCAATCTAGTCAATGTCTCCATACTATCTGCTAAGCCAGTTTTTGGAATTATTGTGTGTTACACATCTCTTGGGACATTTTAATACAGACACAGACTCTCAGCTTTCATGATCATGCTCAGAACACCTTTTATTCTTCAATATTTTACTAAATTCCAATTCCACGGCCCAACTACAATTTTTTTCCCTTTTCTTCCTGAATTGATCCAATCACCAAAAGAAAACCCAAAAAACACCTATACCAGAATCTTCTCAGTGCCATGCAACTGTTAGAAACCTCATAGTCCCTGGCAAATGTGAAAATCAAAACAGTACCGTGCCACGACTGACTTCTTTGCTGCTAAAACAGGCATTAGAGACAAAGCGTATTTTTCTCAAGCTTTACCAAAGTTGCTTGACAGATGCAACCTACAAAACCAGCCCCAGAACATCTTTCTCAGGCCAGGAGTTTCCCAGTTATGTGAAAAAGGTGGGAGTGGGAGGAGAAGGTGGGTATTGCACTTCAAGCTAAACCACAGACCTCTGGTTAGATAGATTAACCTCGCTGCAATGGGCTATCATTTCAGAATTGGAGACAAGTACTGATTGGCTCCTGAGTTTAAATGTTAAGGTTTGAATATTGATCTATCAGCGTGGAAAACCATCAGAGTGCATCTGTCACATCTTGCTATGTCTCCAACACTAACCTTTGTCACCCAGCAATTTTCAGTGCCCAGAGTAGGATTATTAACTCATACTGATAAGTGGTTTGCAGGCATCCTTAGAAGCTAAACTTTTCAGTCATTATATATGAGTTCAGTATTTAACAAATGTGTGAACTCAGCTGGGAAATTCCTAAGGAAAAACCCATAAGGACACCAAAGCATGCAAGAGAAGGGATTTTCAGCAACCAGTAGTCTGGAAAACGAGAGGCTGTTCCATATCCTCACACTAGGTTTTGCAATCAGGCTTTGGTTTTGGGTTTTTTTTTATAATCCAGTCTCCTGCATTCTTAAGCACCAAGCTATCTTTGTTGAGTCATTTGAATAAGGAAGTGAAGTGTATGTTTGTGTGCTGCTGAGCACAAAGAAATGCTGAAAAGCTTTTCAGTCAAAGATCAAGTAACTTCCTGGAATTCAGACTCTGCATCAGAAAATGTTAGTAGGTGGCTTTGTTCATTAATTCCAAAGGAGCTGCTTCATTAGTTATGGGAGTCAAATTGGTTTGTATTTGCAGGAATTTGCCAGGCTTGTACAGTTTATGCAAGGTGGATGGCAATTCCACAATATTTTCACTTCTTCACTCAAAACCAAACCACACCAGACCAAAAAAAAAACCTCTGCAACGTCTGAGAGTCTTTGGTCAAAATACTACAACACATTCCCCACCTAAACTGCATTTTTTCCTTTCAGTAGGAATTGCATTCCACCTTCTAGCTCTTTTCTTATCCACTACAGAGCCTCCACGAAACAAGTCCAGCACTACATGTGGACTACATGTGCTACATGTGGACTACATCACTCTCATCAGAAATACCATTTCATTTTAATGCACAAGCAGAGCTCCAAAAGACTAAAAAGCAAGTGAGGGTAACAGCATGAGCAATGAGCTGCTGCTTTATGCAGGGTGCAAAATGCCAATTTGCAGCTTTAAAAGAAAGCAGCTACTCTGCTCACGGATGCTGAATGGAAGGAGGAACCCTGGAGGCAGGCAGAACATTGTAGCTCTTGTAGAGCAGGCTGCTTCTCATAGAAGCAAATCATCTCTCATGAGCTCACTGATGCTATCTCCCCTTCCTCTAAGCAAAGCATCTGCTGCCAGCCAATTCACCAACACCTAGAGAAGCTCTGCAGACACAGCATCCACTCTCCTATCAGCTGCAAGGTTTCTGTAAGGATTCCTTTGTCCCTAAAAAGTGATGGCCTGGTGGCAAGATAGAGCAGTAGTTTAGGCACTGACACATGCTGTCCCACTTTGGGGACAACACCTCTGAACACAGGTGTCAGTGGCAGCCTTGTGGACATGCTGCCAGAGAGCCCGTGGATGGGCACACCTATGTTGCTAGGTGTGGGGCTACAAATCCAGTACTAATTTGTGACTGTCTTCACCCACATCCAGAAAGCAAGGTGAAAGAAGAGCACTCCTCTCTGGGCTGACAATACGATGAGTCTAGGCACAGGAGAAAATAGAAGTGGTGTGGCAGCTCTTTATTCCCCTGCCCCCCACCAACCCAGTCCAGACAGGTGCTTCAGGAAGGGGTGGGAGACAGGCAAAGCCTTCCTACCACTCCCACTCACTGGCTGGCCAGACAAGATGGCACAACAGCAGTTCATAATTTGCAGCTGGTAAAGGTCATCAGCCAACATGAAAGTCAGAGGCAGCTGTGACTCAGAGATGTGTCAAGCCTCTCTGGGATTTTTCTCGGGCAGTGTGGTTTGCACCCCACCTCTCACTTCACGCTCTGCCTCAAGCCAAATTCTACTTCAGCCTGCCCCAGACACCTACTGGAAACAACTCAGCCCAAATTCCTTGGAGTGGGTTAAGTGCTGCCTCTTGAAGCTCTCCCCTCCATACTGTTTTGCTAATATGTGTCCATATTAGTCTAGGTCAGACAACACTGGCTACCTAGTCTCAGCCAAAAGCTGTGTCATACATATGATGTACATATTTGACAGGCAAAAACTTTCCTACCCAGGACATTCATGCCATCCTTAAATTCAAGTCCCTTCTTAATGACCAGCTGGGCTTCTGGTGGTGCTTCGCGCACTGTCTCATTCATCAAAGCAAAAGTAGAGTCAGTAACATTAGGTGGTTCTTCAATGGGTGGTGGCACCAGCACTTTCTTGGTGACAGTTTGAATCTGAAGGCAATAAAATGAGAGGATAAGAATGGAAACAGACTGAATGAAATCCATATGAGAGATCAGGAAATAATAATAAAAACGAGTGTTTACTTGAAATTCCAAGGAACTATATTTTTAAAGGATTAGACATGCATTCCACAACCTCTTACCCTCTCTTCCAAAAATAAGTTTGTTTTGCAGTAGTTCCAAGTGTCACAAAGTCCTGAGAGTCTTCCTCACAACTTTAGTGTGAAATACCACTTTACAGACACTTAGGCCCTCTGTCCAGATGGTTTGTAAGCGGTGCTTCACAGATTGCATGTTTTACCATTGATACCATTTATTTAGCACCAAAAGGCAGACACCTCTAAGATCAGCCAGGGCAGCATCTCTGCAGTAAAGCTCATTATTCAGGACAGTTTGCCCAGCTCAAGTTATCTGCATTTGTTTGGTTAACTTGCAAAGTTGGAAATGTCCTAAGTTGTTTATTTGAGAGCTCTAAATGGACTACCCACGGTCCCCTGAGCTCTCAAATTCAAATACCAAGAGTGATGGATAACATAAACATCATCAGAGCTGGTAGATACCTATTAAATAAAATCTGACTACCTCAAAAAAAGAAAACACCAGCATCTGAATGGATCCAAAACCCTCCTGGCACACGAAAGGCAAAGCCAAGGGAAAGCTGGGAAGAAATGGTACTGGGGGAAATGGGCTGGAGTTTATGGTGAGGAAAAAAGGGAAAAGGGAGTGGAAAAAGAGAGATCTGTGACTTGCTGATTTTAGGAGGGACATTTTCTTCCCATGTCACACCTTGAGCCTTTCCTGCCTCTTGATGGCTCTGGGACAGGCAAGATGGATAGGAAGCTACAATTCCCATCTGCTCCCTCCTTTCCTTATTCCTAGAAAGGCCTTTGAGCAAGGCATCAGAAAAGGTGCATTAGCCTTTCAAAGAACATTCACACCTTTCCTATTGAGGTGGGCATTGCAGTACTAGGGATGATGATCCAGATTCAATCTACGTGGTTTAAAACAAGTCTCTCCTTTCAAAATCTGCTGTATAAATCTAGAGAGAGGGATGCAGACAGAAAACTTACATAGTATTGTACAAGAAACTCTTCAGCTGTTCTGAAGCAACCCAACATTCCCATGTTTACATTTTTATGAGAGATGTTGTCAACATAATATTTTTATTATGTGAGGTATCCAGAATGTAGGAATAGAGTCACAGAAATTAAATGTAAGACATTAGACACAAATTCCATTACAGTCACTTAAGTCAAAGGTCTTCAGCCCTTCTTTGCACAAGGCCTTGGTCATTAAAAATGCTGAGCCTAACATCAAGTTTAGATTCTGACAACAACGTCTGAGGCCAGGAAGCCATTTAATTGGCAGAGTCATATTTATAGATGGTAGTTCGTTTCTCTTTTGTGGCACACAAGACCTCTCTCTGGAATAGCTGTTTTCAGTATAACTTAGGACTTTCCCCATGAAAGAGAAAAAATTCAAGACACACTGAAATCTCATAATGACTCAGAGTTCAGTTCACCTAAATGAACTGGCTCGAATCACAAGTGAATCCTTTCATTGCCTCCTGCCTGGTGACAAGAGAGGGCGTTTTAACCCTTCCCTCCCCCCAGCTACACGCTACCACTGCTGTGTACCCTTCAACATCATTTTTCACAGGATTTCTGCAAAAAGTTGCGCCCTTCTAATGCAACCTGGAAACACTGAATCCACATTGAGAGAGTTTGTGTAAATGTAGGAAAAGAAAATATATACTGACACCATTAAAAGCCGTTAATTTTCTTCCTAAATAAAGATACAAGTAAAGCCTAACTGCTTAGTGGGGAGTTAAAGGCTAATAGGAGGCACCTGGAAAGGATCAGTGACTTTGCAAATGAAAGGTGGCTTTGTGGCAGAAGCTTTCACTGGCAGTTAGTTAGGAATCTGATAAATATCAAAAAGCCAAACAAGCTCAGTAGCTTTTTTGACTAAGTTTAACAAACAATCTATTGAATTGGTGATCCATATCTGGTGAAGTGACCTCAACATTGATGTACACACGCTGAAAAACCAATATTAGGTTTCCAAGAAAACTGACACAGTTAGTTTAATTCTTCCTTCTCCTGCTTTTTGTCCATCTGCAAAGACATATGTCCACTTTCAACTGAGCAGAAATGCAATTCTGCACTTCCACAGTTCAAGAAGAGAAAGGACAAAAAACTCTAGAAACATAAGCACCCTGCTCTCCCTTCACTCAATTTTGCAAAACTACATTTAACATTACGGATGATATTTAGCCACCCACAGTTTGACCACATGACTGACATTCCCATGATGATCTGGAAATATTGAGAATGTTCTCACTTTAAACCCCCAAGGACTATATGTTTTTATGTCCATGGAAGAAGTGAAGCAATCCAAGCCCTTCTGGCAGCTTAGGTTGCCCTCCATGGTCTCTTCTCCCTTCCCCCTTTTCACTTTATTTTTTGGCAGGAACTAAAGCTCCAGCTATCATGCCATTCCATGTAGGCATACTTACGAACATCACAACAGGTTTGGCAACAAACCCTGTTCCATCTAAAAAAAAAGAACATAACAGAAAACCCTACCATCCTATGATTTTGTGAAAAAGAGGAGTTCTGCATTATTGCCCAAACAAATTAGTTGTAGGAAAAAGCAGCTTATATACCAGAAACGTGCTTAAGACGAAATTAGCAAGCATATATCTTTCATTTATTTTACCCCTTAAAGTGAAGCTGTTCTGATTAAGCATTGGTGAAAAGCTTTCAGAAAAAATTATGTACCTACAAAATTATCTACCTACAAAGCAAGCAACAGACAGTGTAAGCATCCTAATTTCACAGAACATGTCAAACCTGGCCTGAGGCAGCCAGCTGTACATGGTCAACCACTGGACTGTGTTATCCCCACCTAGTCTGGACTCTAATATAGCAACAGAGGTTATGAGAAGTTGGGTTTTGGGGTACATTTCTAGCCTGAATGAAGATCAACCATATGTTACAAACAGGGCAGTGCAGAACTGGAACTAATAACCAAGTCCAAATTTAGCCTGGGTAAAAGATCCCATAGTCCTGTTCAGGGCCAAATGAGAATTAATTAATATTGTATTAAAAGTGAGGAAAGAAATAAAGTGTAGTTAATAACAAGCTAAAAGTCACCTTCTTTTTTTAAAAATGTATTAATTTAAATAATAACTACAACATAAACCAAAGCAGCTATAAATAACGTTCTTCAATTTACCTGATCAAGATTTAAGGCCCGTGTCTCTCTTTGTATCATCGTTTCTGTCATTCACCTAAGCTATGGCATTAACTCTGCAGACATCTCTGGTAAGCAGAAGATGTAAAGAAGTAGCATCAAGGAGTAGAAGGATTTACCTGCTGAAAGCATGCTTGGACAAGATTTTCAGGGAACAGGTTTCGGATCAGATCCAAGAAAGCATCCAGGCTAGATACTTCATCATTCTTCTTCCCTTGGCCAAGCTGTTTCTTGAGTTTTGGGTTCCCTGGGTGGATGGCTAAAACCAAAATCACACCCAGCACAGCAGCAATAATAGTGGTGGACATGTAGTAGACCATGGCTCTTGTACCCAGCCGGCCGCTTGCTTTCGCATCTAAACCAGACAGTCCTGCAGAAGTTTTATTTTAAGAAACAAGCAAATATATTAAGAATCAATATCCAATTCGGCAATCATCAAATGAAATCCTTTCTAATTTGCAAAGTTTGACTGCCTGCAAGGTGCCTGCTTTTGTCCTTGTGAAATTCTCACCACTAGATCGATTACCAAAGCTTCTCCCTCCCATCCTTACATGAGCAATGGCTGCTGCTGCTGATTTGAAGAGACATGTTTAAGATTCCATCTAATTGCAGATGAGGCATTGAAAAATAGAGAAGCTATCATACCATCTTTTGCCCTTGATTGCTGCAAACTGCTCATGGTCTGGCTGACACTACAGCTTGCAGAAGGTTAGTGTCATGTTGGATTATTTGCAAAGTCTAATCCAGGAATTAGGGGTGAAATAGCATATTACAAAATTTCTGATGTTCAAGAAGGTAGCATGTGCACATATGTTTGAAAATAAATTCACTGGAGCATCTACACATTCCAGCCAATGAAGCTACTCAAAAATTAACTCTGAAACATACACTGCACTTCAAAAACCCTGACAGGGTCACAATACTGCTCTTCCTATATCCCAAACAACTAACCAGGTGATATCTATAGCAAGCATCTTAAAGTATTTATGGCTAATAGATCTTACCTGTGATTAAACTGGAGATAATTAAAGGGAGGATCAGCATTTTTAGCATCCTCATAAGTATATCTCCTGGGAAGGCTATTAACATTATGATGTCAGGGTCAATAGGTGTTGCTAGACGAAGGAGACCCCCACACAGTGCACCCAGGATGACACCTGGAATAAGAATAAAAGAGGGCAGGTAAGTAACATAAATACACCTTCAATGTGCATTGATTACCTGGAAAAACAGTTGAGAAGAAATAGTTACCAAGGCAGCTGATTTTTTAGTACAGGGAGAGATTTTGGAAAGCTTAGCCTGCTGATTAGTATGCTTACAATGTATCTCACAATTAAAGAGAAGGGGTCCTGATGTAGAATCTTCTCCCAGTTGAGCTTAAACATAATATACTGTTTTGTTTCTGCAAATAGAGATTTGCTGTAAGCCATAGTGCTATTGAGCTTTCCTAATACTGTAAAGGCCTTGCAATACACTGAGGGATAATCAAATATAATTTCTATCATTCTAGAGCTGGAAAAATTGAGGCACCATGGGGTGAAGTAGTTTACACATGGCCATACAGAACTGACAGATGAGTTGGGGTTAGGACTCAGCTCTTCAGAATACATCTAGCTCTCAAGATAAGAATGGTACCACTTAAAAACAAGGGCAGCAAGAGGAGCTATTTTACAGCCTAAGAAAAACCCTGCAGGAAAGCTTATGATAGTCTTGTGGGAAAAACAGACTGAGATTTCATTTGGGGGATTTTGGAAGGGAGTGCCTGATCTGGCATACTGCACATACCATTAAATAAAACTTGGTTTTTAATACTTATTTATTACTCCTCCCCTTTGATGGTCTGCATCCTTCTCTTTGTGCTAAGGTTTTCAAATCCCTTCATCACTTACTTAGATCTGTACAGTGACAACATCTAAACCTCATTCTCTCAGGATTGAAGCTGTTAAAGCACAGTCTAGAGGGGAAAAAAGAGTGTATTTACCTTCATAAGGTGGTCTTTCATGTTTACATTCTGAATGCCTTTGTTTTCTTGATCCAGTCTCCAGTGTAATAAAACTTGACAGCAATGCCTGAGTTGTGATTTGCAGCAACTATGACACTTTTGATACAATGGAAAGTATATGTGTACTTAAAACTTTTTCTGGAACTTCATCAGGCACCTTCTAAAGATGATTCAAAGCAAATACTGTCTAATCACTCCAGCAGTATGGGTTTTGAAGGCTGAGAAATATGGATGTGAAATGCACAGCTCAAGACCAGCTGCAGCTGGTCTTTCAAACAACAACAAAATAGAGTATGTCTATGAATTTGCTGCATTTGGCTGTTAGGCTTTCAGTGAAAAAGGACCAGGCAAAGAGCCAGTGAACCACAATAAAATGTCAAACTTCCATATTTGGAAGCTGTTGAAGCCAGAGGCAATATTCAGGATGAGATCATGGAGTGCTGGCTTACAGCTACAAGGAGAGACACAAACCTTAAAAGCAGCAGATAAATCGGAGATAAAAGATGAGGGAAAGTTGGAAGAGTTTTTGTCTCTTTTCAGGTAATTGAAAGAAAAAAGTGTAGTTCATGTAGTTCTACTGGCTGGCCTTGGGACTCAGAACACACTTCATTCAAAACCAGATACAGAACATATCTCAGTGGTGTGGATTTGCTCCACCTTGTGCCAGTAACACCCTGCACACCTGAACTAAAGTGACAGTGCCTCTGGCTATCCTATTTACTCTCTGGCTCTTCAGCTGGAGCAGCTGAGGCCCCAGACAGGGGCTGTGGTGCTACAAGAAGGAGCAGAGGCTCGGCAGCTTACCGAACACAGTCAGGGTCAGGAGCAGGTTCCTGTGCAGCGACTGGCAGAACTGCACACAGATGTTCCTGGATCTGTGCTCTACTGGACTCAAGTGACTTTCATGCATCCGCACTTCTACTTGCTTAGGCATATTGTTGGCACTAGAACAAAAAAAAAACCAAGAAAATCAAGTAAAAGTTACAGCACCAGATGCAAAAAGTGAAAGTCTGGATTACTTCCATCATGTATAACTGGGGAACCTGATGCACATTCCATCGCTTCCCACATTTCACAAACATTGTATATTGACTGCTCTGAAGAAGTTTCTAAAATGGCAATGGTTTTGTTCAACTAAAGGTGTCTCCTTGAAGTTATTTTTTGTGGTTATCCCTCAAACAGTGGAGACATAAGCAGAATTAATTCACTGAACACATAATCCCAACTGTTTCACAGACTAAACTACTGGTCTTGATCTAGAAAATTCAGTTTCCCCAAAGATTATGGCTGTCTAAAGTAGGAGAGATAGCTAAGAACAAAGTTTCTGTTAGCAGGAAAAAGGTAGATTTTAATACCTCATTTAATTCCATTTCAGGAAAAGAGTTTAAAGATGAGGATTTATTTGCAAATGAGAGCATTGCAGAACAAAATGTTTTATTTTGACATTACACATTTTACTATAATACAATCAGAATGCTGAGGTCAAAAGAATCTTTTTCAACTTGGTTCTAATGAGACTTGAACAACTGCCACTGAAAATTAGTAAGAAAACTACACATTCCCTAAGAAAACTTTTGGTTTTATTGAATTGGCAAGGTGTAGAGGAAAAAGGGGTTTTTTACTAACTCTGGTTTATATTTGAGTAAGAATATGAGTCCAGAACTTGGAAAGCCATGCCTCTAACTTTCTCAGCACCTGAGAAATCATTAGCAATACAAAAATATTAACTATACAAGCCATCAAAATGTACTTGGAAAAAAACCCCAAACCACACACAACAAAAATACTACTGTAAATAAATCATACGATTTTCCTAAAACTTAAGGTTATCTACTTAAATATGAGAAATGGGCAAACCCCAATTTTTTATTATCAAATATATATTTTGACATCTGGTCTGATGCCAGATTAGAAAAAGATTTTAGAAAAAGGAAACCAAACCTTCCTCTACAACAGTAGGCTGAGGTCTACAGACTTAAAACAGGTCTGACAAGATATGTAAAGTTTCAGTAGTCTCAGTACTAAACCATTTTCAGGGAATCAAAACACAATTGGAATATAAATTCAGTCATTTTGATGCAAATAGTTTCATGATTTTTCTTTTCAAAGTGAAATGTCATTTCTTTCCAATACATTTGGTTGCTAAAAAAGTAACTGCAACAGAAAATGGATTAGAGGATTCTCTCCGTTTTAAGGGGCAAAAATCCCTCCAAGTGTTGTAATTTTTATTTCATACCTTTTTACAGTGGTGATTGCCACATAATGTCCTGCTGATGGTGGAATAACAAACAAGTGTGTCAGTGCACGCTCTGACAACTTCAGTGTGAGCCATGCCTACTTCTTGAAGGCTTGGCAATCAGAGATACATAAGAATTAGCCAGGGAACAACATGCATAGCGGTTATTTGAGGAACTATGAGAAAGATGAGACAGCGTCTGCAGTTTTCATGCACAAGGGCCACAAAGCCATGAAATCGCTGGTGGAAGTGTGCCACAGAATGAAGGAGCTTGGGATCCAAACTTTGCAACTGAAGATTACATCTAGTTTTGCTTGCACTCTGAATACCGATGTATAACTTGTTTTGACTTGCATAATTTTTGATTCACTACAGGTTGATTATATATTCCTCTGAAACTTTGAAATATGGGCAGCTGTAACTCAGAAGAAAACCTTAGAGGCTCCTCCAGTAGGAAATAATTAGGCAGAAATGGAACGGATCAGTAAAGAGAAGCACCTGATGCCTTTCTTGGATTTTGCTTTGGAATAACTTTAATCTGGTTTCCTGGGCCATTTTCCAGCTGATGCCATGCCTATAGCTTCATATTATCCAAAGAAAAGCCATCTCACAAATGCCTGCTTCCTCAGGTATGGGCCTCTAATTCACAGATAACAGAAGCGTATCATTCCCCTGACACCATTGCTGATACAAGTCCTGTCGTGCAGAACAAAGCTTCTGGTACTGCTCTTGTATTCAGGCCTTATTTCTATTCCCATTCCACTCCATGTTTAGTCAACACACAAAGATTCATGAACAGAGATGGTGGACCTACTCCCACAGCTGCTGTGACTACTGCAGGATTATACCTCGACTGAACCAAAGTCAATCCAGAGCTTTTATAAGACAAGTTCAGTCATGTAAATTGTAGATATCCAAATATCCTGGGAAAAGGGAAGGAAAGGAGGACACAAAGCTCTTTAAAGGCATTCCTAAATTTCCAAGAACTCAATACTCTATTGTGTGCTTCCCTCAAGTGCAAAATAAGGGGTTTATACTCTCCAGCTCTTTGAGATTGTAAATGAACCTTCAGCAAAGACTGACATTCTGATTGGCACAGGTTTTTTGAAGAAGACACAATATACACAGCCTGCAGATCTTCTACAAAAAGCATCTTCTACATAAAGATAGAAGAATATCATCACATGAAAAATCATACCACAAAGACTAGTAATCTAAGCATTTGCAACTGTTAGCACTGCTCTTAGCAATGAGATTTTTATCATCAGACCAGACACAAAGTATCTAGGTTTCTGAGTATGTTGTGGAGGGAAGAGGAAGGAAAACTATAATGAAATAAAAATCTTCTGTGAAGGATAAGAGAAGCTTCTTGTGTAGCACCTGCTAAAATCAGTATTTAGCACCAGAAATTTTCTATCCAATTACTAGAAGATGAAAATCTATTAGACCTCTAACTTTTGTCTTACAGGCTGAGTCACCTTCTTGTGCTGTTTCTGTGCCTCTATTTGCATCTTGTAACCAATATTTAGCTCCAGAAGAATGCAGAACTTTTTGCACTGAGACCTGCATTCACATAACAATGTAACTGCAAGAAGTTCCTATTGAAGTCAACAGAAGATACACAAATGAGTGTTAGAACAGAATCTGGGTGCTTATAGAAATCTATCCTCCTCTGTTGTGTCACAGATACATGTGCACTCTCACGTGTACAGTTCTCCATATCGTGCCATGGTAAAGCATGCAATGAAGAGGGCTAAAGAAGTATAAGGCTTTCTTGTGCTCAGATTTTTTTTTCTAAAGGAAAAAAATTAGTGCATGGCAGAGTAGATCTTGGCTGTACATGAACTCAGAGGCAGTGCTGGAACTCAATGCAAAGCCAAAAGCGTACCAATGACATGAGTTTCTCCTGCACAACTGAACACTACTAATACAGTCTGCATGTTGATAGTACCTCTGTACATAGGTAGGTATCACAAAGCAGTGCAGAATGCATTTCAGCAGCTGTGATCTTTCAAACATGCAAATTATTATCTTGGTTAAATAAATCATTGTTCCACTGCACTTAGCTCCTGTGACTATTCAAAGTAACGAAACATTCTGAATGGTCCTCCGAAACCCATCGGATCAAAAACTCTTTCAGTCTAACTTCACTGAAGCCAGAGTATGATAAGAAAAATTAATTCTGCTCATTATTTTCATATGTCATATGGACAAGCAGAAAAACAGGCTCCAAAACAGGCCCACAGAGAAATGTAATAACTGAAACCTTCAAAGAAGATAGTATTTTCTGCCAACTACAGGCATATGAGTACATTGATAGGACTTGCAAAAAATGGACTGAATATTGGAAAATGAGTGGTAAGATGAAACAGCACATCACATTAAACAGTGCATACCAAGAGCTAGATGTACATGGTGGCTTTTGAATGACTGAGTATGACCTTCTGCCTAGCCCAGTGTCACCCATCCTTCTCCCTTTTCAGGCAGCACTCACCCCTAGAAAAGGAGAGGAACTCCTTTGAGCCCAGATTTGACTTTCATTCATCTTAGGAGAGTACAAAAGTGTCTTGAGGTGAACATAATCTGCATCTTCATTGACTTCAAGTACACTGTACCCTGCCAGGGTGGTACGTCAGCACAGTAACAGAAATGAGCATCAGAATTAAACTGCTGCTCAACCATCTTTTAAGGAAAAAAACAACCTCTTCACCAAATAACCAAGATGTTAGCTACTTGCTCCTTCCCCTGTACCTCATCCCCACAGTATGCACAAGGTACAAGAAAAAAATCCGTCCATAAGCATTTGATTTTAGACTATTTAAATATTTATAGTCAGTTTTGCAGGTAAGACATACAGTGGTATATGAGATAATCTATTCATCTGCACTTTTAAAGCTGTAGCCTGTTTCTCTTGTTGGTTGCTAGGCATATTAGTGTCAAAATGCAGGAAAAAGAAACCTATTAAAACACCAAGGTCCCTGGGATTTTTTTTGTTTCTGTTTCCAAGCATTTTTTCTTAGGTTTTATTTTATCTCCCTCTGGGAAAGATTGTTGGTCTATTTCTTTTCCACTGCTTCTTTCTTTCTTGTATTCCCACTGAAGCTTCTGAGACTAAAAGGTTAGAAATACTGTTTGCTGCTTTTCCTTGGTTACCAAATACCTTTGTCGTTACCTTTCCTCACAAAAGTTAAGGGTTAACAACTTACACAGCGCTTGAGTCACAATACCCTTTTATTCTCAGTCAGTTATGGGGAAAGAACTCTGCACCTCTCAAATACTTACCCAGCTTGGCATAAACCCCGAGTAGGGACTGGAGAGAAAGAAATAATCTTTCATCTAAATGAAAAATGTAGGCAAAGATCATAACAATGCTATGAAAACAGATGCTTCATACAGGGCAAATTAGCAGAGAGAACATTTAATCTGTATAAAGTTTTCAGCTGTGTCAATTAATCAAGCAGGTACATTTCAGTATAAAAGTCTGCTTTGAGTAGCACTGCCTGGAGAGTAATTTAGTCTTTAATTTTGGGAAGGGTGGGCTGTTTAGAGATGTTCTTGTTAGCACAGCAAATGGCTATTTTTGAACAGGACAGCAGAATGAGAATAATATTTTTAGGAACTGCTAACATAGCTCTTGGGTGTTTATTAAGGGTTATTTAGTAAAGACTCAAGGTTTTGGCAAAATATTTAGGACAGGTTTTGGGAAATAGCATTTTCTTCCCAGAATACCATCAATAAAGCAACAACTTCTGGTTTTCAGCAATTATTTTAATCTAGGTAGCAAGAGCTACTGTTGAGAAAACAATGTGGGACAGATTGGATTAGGTTTCAGTTCTGGGTCTAAGAACATCTTTTGAGTTAGATGTTTGCTATCAAACCAAACACCTCTCTCTTCTGAAGCAATGAGGAAATAGCAGTAATAAATGTTAATATGTGTACAGTTGTTTCTAGGAGGACTGGCCTTTTAAAGAAAAATAAGGAGGAGGGCAGGGGGGAGAAAGTTGAAGTAGCTTTCTTGACCTCAGAATAAAAAGTGAACAAGCTGCAAATGTCTTCTTGCCAAGCACCTAATGCTCAGTGAAGAGGTTCAAATGTAGTCATGGCTAAAAAGTCATGAGAGTATCATGAAGTCTGAGTGTTTGAGGGTATCATAAGGTTTGGTGCATAGTAACCTTGGTGAATCCTCACTGACAGAGCTCCTCCTAGCAATCAGTGGAATTACATGGGAGTAAATGAGAGCTTAACCTGCCCTGAAGGGTATTTGTTAGCATCAAGGCTGGGTTCAGGGTTGTACCTCTTCCCCTTTCCCTGGAGAGACAGAGTCACATCAATTATACAGCATCACGTGCTGTGTTCTCAACAGTGAGCAGGAGTAGGCATCTGCTCCACCACACAGGCTCTGCTTTCTCCTGTTCTGTAGGTAGAAAAGGGTCTACTCTAGTTGCCAGATAAAATATACATGATTAGAAAAACCTATGGAACATGACCAGGACAAGAGGGGTTTCGCTAGCTGAATGTGAGGACCCCAGACTGTCTGCCACAATTCCTGTGAAATTAAGGCTCAAGCATCAGTTTACCAAACTTCTGGTTTGAGCTGAAATAGAGTTATCTGCTGGTTACGTTAATTATATCATGACAATGCTGGTGAGCTTGTTTTGGGAACCATTCTGAGACTATATTGCTCCACTGTGCCATGGCATGTGCTGTAGCGTGGGGGGTTACTTTCTTAGATTAAATATCGTTTTCAAACCACTGTGGAGCTCATCCTACACAGTCATAGCGCAGCTAAAATACCTTTGTTGTGCAAAGTACACATTAGCTTTGGCCTCACTCCTGCTGTCTGAGTCCAGTTGTTAAATATTGTATTTTACAGCGATAAAATATTCTCATCAGGTTTCAGCCTCTTCAAAAACATTTTTTACAAAATGCAAAAACAAACACAGAAAACTTCTACAAAGAGTAACATAAGATTTGGCCTGCATTAACAATGGGCTTACTTTAATCCTCTTGCTGCCACTAAGCCCTTCTGTTGAATTTTAAACTATATTATGTAGGTTTTTTATTCTGAGTGGAGATTTAGTCATTTAGTCAGATTTTAGTCATTAGATTTAGCCTGATCTGGCATAGGGACTGGTGTTACAAGCACCACCCTGAAGCATAAATTGCCTTTTTGCAGTGGAGAACCCTTCTCCCTGAATCACTTTACAACCATGTTGTTTTCTCTGAGCTAGCATTTAGTGTACATTCTGTGAGTTCAACATAATCATATGGGTGAGTTTAATCATAATCATATCAGTACCACAAGGCAACCAGGCCTGGTCAACGTGGTTTTATGAAAGGCAGGTCCCATTTGACCAACGTGATATTCTTCTATGACACGATGACCCACTTAGTGGATGAGGGGAAGGTTGTAAATGTGTCTTCCTGAATGTTAGTAACGCCTTCAACACAGTCTCCCACAGAATCCTCCTGGAGAAACTATCTGCCCATGGACAGCCATTCTATATTGACTTATCTATTAACTGGGCTGCAGCAATATGTCTGAACAATAAGAAAGTGCTGGATCTGCCAGGCAGGAAGGAACTGTTTTCTATTCACAGCCACACATCCTATGCATGTCCACAAACGTGGCTTTGAATAATTCCTTCAGACAGACTGCAGCATATGGATAAAGTCTCTTCCTGTGCAAGATTTATCCTAATAATTTGTGATTTAGATTTTATATAGCATTTTATGGCATGTGGAAAAGAAAATGAGCCCCTGTGGAGATGTTGTGAACTAAAGCTCACTTTTCAGGGAATCCTACAACATAAACCACATGAAGTCAACAGATCACACTGAGTTTATTAGAAAGAAGATAATCGTACTTTAAAAAAGCAAGTATGTAACTGCATACCTGGAAATGCTTTGGGAGTGTCTAGTAGGCAGGGGAGAAAGCAATCAGGGTAAAACGTAGGTGTCTGCAAGGGAGAGAGGTGGACTTTTCTGCAGTAAATGCAAAAAGAAGATATGTAACATCAGCTTGCTGCCCTGTGGGTGGTGGGTCTGAGGGCAGGGAGCCCTGGGAAGCCTCATGGCATCCTTCCACCGGGCAGCTGGCAACCCACTGCCTGCAGGCCTCACAGAGCACTGTCCTCAGGCCTCTTACCCAAATGCATGGCACTTCAGCGAGTTAGCTAACTTTGTAAATTAGTGGCATGACAAAGGCTAACTGAAAGAGATAACTGCATTACAGTTCCTAAGAGCAAAGCCAAGGTAGTTATCCAGAACTCAGGCAAGATAGGTGTCTTGTGGACTTCCATGGTCCTTGGCAAGGAAGATCTTTACTAGGACAAAAGTTTTAGTGATTGGCAATCCACTCTTTGCAGAAACAACTGAAAGACCCAAAGGTGTTTCTTTCATCTGCACACACTGACCAGTCTACAAAGCGGAGTGAGCAACCAAAGACTTGTGCTATGCTCCTCTCCTTGTGAGCATCTGCAGGGTGAAATAACACTGCCTTGGTAGAGATTAGCCATTGTTCATATAGGGAGACAGGATTTGTAATTAATATAGCTCACATTTTAGCAAACAAAGAAAAAGTTTCCATAATTCTTCCTGTTTGCCAAGTATTTTGATTCATACGGACATGAACTTTTTTTAAACAAACCTTCAAATTTGGCACTGTTGCATTTATGTGAAGCTCTGGCTCTTTACTATCTCTGCTTTTCTGAGCCTCAATTTCAATATGAATCAACCTGAAAAAGCAAATACTACATGACATGATAAAGATTCAGATTTACTCTAAATTTCAGACCTTAAAGGGATATCAGTTCTTTGTGAAAGGAAGGCTGCCAGGTTTTGTTTGTTTCCGGTTTGGCATAAATGAGGTGCATGTCTATCTACAGGGACTGTATTCTATCCATCATTCAGAGTCTAAAGCAAGAAAGTGTGTTTTTAACCATACAGTACCTCCCACACGTACCTACCATACAGGTGATCTTTTATTTATATAATGACACACAAGTGGAACATCTTTTTTTAACGGACTAATTTCTGATAGGGCTTTACAGTGGTGTAACAACCTAGGAACTTGCATGCTTCATTAACCCAGAACTATGTAATGAGTCTGACATGAAAAGTAATAGAATTAAGGATGAATCATATTATTATGGCAAAGGATATAGTAACGATGGGCTTTGTGCAAAAAAATATCCACTTACATGCTCAGAAACTCAGAGACAAGTAAAATCATGATCATGCATTTGTTTCTACCTGAGGTGGGCCAGGTAGCACAAAGGAAAAAGGCTGTGAAATGACTAGGGATTAACGTTGTTCTCAAGGGCACAGAGCAAAGATTAAGCCAGTGAGAATGTGAGATCAGAAACTGAGCAGCAGCTCGTAGATACTCTGGCTAGGGACAAAAAGGAGTCCAAATGTGGAATTCTTTTATATAATTCAGAGTAGTTCACAGGACAGGCTGAACAAGTACCTCTGATTGGGATGGATAGTAAGAATTAATTTTGTCGTGACACTAGGAGACAAAATGCCAGTTCTCCTACGAATTTACTTTTTGGGCAATGGCTCTTGAAACATTCTTTTCCTGTGGTAAATTCTGACTGGTTTTTCACTGAAAGCAGCTACACCAGTGATTTTGGGCCACATCACTCCCATAGAACAAGGTCCTACTGGCCATGTAAAACCCCATGGCTGAACTGGTGCATCAGAGCTCTATAATTAATTGTCTTAGCTAAATCTGAACACAGCTACTAACATGCATCTAGACACCGTTAGGGATAAAAACACCAAACTAAATTGCTGAATATTTTTCTCACCATATCTGTGTATTAACCATTTATTAAGAAAAGTATAGTATGTGTGAATGAGCAGAAAACATACAAAAAATGAGGAAGAGCTTCCTTGCCCATCTGGTAATGACTACTGGTCCTGGTATCCACTTTGAAAGTTCCCTATAGCTTTAACAGCTGCATGGGAGTACCCATCAGATGAAGTAGGAGTCTTATTAATACTGTGCTCTAATGAAGGGCCGGTAACTTCCAGGTAACTGAGAAATACAGCTCCAAAGTATCTTTCACTGAAAATGGTGACCATTGCTTTAACTTGCAAACAGAAGTTCCCGCTCATACTAGAGCTTCATCTCTCTTTTGCAGTGTGTTCTAGAAGCTGCATATCCACCTAGTTGCTTCTCAAAGTACTAAAAAACCTTTAGTTTGTAAAAGCTTACTGAGAGGTGACTCGATAGTGCTATGTTTGCCATACACATTCAGCCAGAAAGACTAGAAAAATCCAGATGTAAAGCAAAAATTAGAACCAGAGCTCCTTTCTGACTTCCAGTAGCTAAAGTCTGAGCTGGCTTACTCTTCACATTTCCAGCGTTTTCCTCTAAACAAAGGGCACAAATAGGTCTTCAGATAACTTGAACAAAATAAACCAATTCACTAAAAACATGTATTCAGTTCCATGGGATGTTTGTCAATGAGCCAGCAAATAATGTTGAATCCAGCACTGATTCTGTTCTAAAACATTTCTCCGTGCTTCCTGTGTGGGAAATCTCTTTTTCCAGAAAGTATTGTGGACAGAGTCAGAAACCATTTGCACAAAGAGCAACTACTAATGAGACTACAAGAAAACAGTTGAGCTTCTACACAGAAAATGTCAGAATTTGGAAACAAAGTCCCAGTTTGCTCCTATGTCATACCCTGACGGATGTTAATTTTACTTCAGCTATAGATAATGGTGTTTCACAGTTCTTCTCCAAAATCTGACTTACAAGGAAACTTTAAGCAACTGTCAAGCTAATTTCTCTGAGTGCCAGAAACCTCTATGAAAGCGCAGAGGTCCCACAGCATAACTTTACAAACAGACTATAGTTGTTCACCAGTACAATGTTACCTCACAAGCTGAAAAACAAAAAAGGCATTTTAGGCTTTTTCTCTCATCATGTGACATATTCTCTCTTAAAATGTATCCTGTTCAATAAACTTCTAGTCATTCTTTTTTCTTACTTATTTTGGTGAGGTTTTTTTCCAGAGTCCCTGATTCTGTTTTTATGCCCATACACTTTGATTAGAGCCAGACATTCAGATTGCTTTAATCAGAACTACTGTTTTGACAAAATTGCCTTGGCTAAACTCTGCTCATGTTCTTTGAAAAAAGTTTCAACAAAAATTACTTGTGCTGGACCCTGAGAAAGCAAAGAAACTTACTTTTAAAGGCATACTAACTTCCTGTAATATGTTAAAGAGATTACAGAAAACACATGTAGCATAACCGAATCCCTTTGGGACAAATGATTTCAGCCGTAAACTGCAAGCAAGCTTCTCAGAGCAGTACTTCGGTTCCCACTCAGCAAGCTCCGATGAGTGTATGCCATCTGCTGGAACCAAAACAGGCTTCTTGCAGAGGAAACCCTAAAAGGTAACAGTAATTTTCACCCAGTGTAAAGCATCTTCTTCATTGTCTTACCTGCCATAAGAATTAGAGTTTGGAGACTTTTTTTTCATCCTATCCCTTTAAAACAAACAAACACCCTGCGATCACATTTTGAGGAAAGGAGGAACAAGTTTGCCATATACATGGACTAGGAATTTATTCTAGTAGCTGTATGAATTGGGATGGACATTCAGATAAGTAGGCTGTTCAGATGATCTGTTTATATTGTTCCCTCCTTATCAACATATCGGAGATGTCTGCTAGGAAACAACACGCAGCAAACCGACAGTATTAAGATGGGAGCTCATAAATATAAAATAGCTTTCATAAACAAGTGTGTATTTAGGATTGTGGTCCTAAGGATGGATGATTAGGCTGTTTTCTACCTTAAGTATTTGACATGTGATGCCCTCAGGGCACACACCACTCCATCAAAGGACCTGCCTTTTTCTCCCCCAGGCCTGCTTACACTCATTTTACAGACACAAAAGAGTTGAGAGAAGGTCAGCACTGGCAGGAACAAGATTATTATTTTTGACATTCCCAAAGGCTCTATCCTAACAGAACATTTTCTTGAATATTTTATTTTTGCTGCTAATTTAGTATTGACCACTGGACTGTAGCATAACACTTTGGGTAGCCTCAGCTGAGCTACTTGCTCCCTAGTGCATTCCTAGGGAGATGCAGCACCGTTACTATATACATGTTGAAGATAGCCAAAAGTTGTGCGGCTCTACAGCAGGATGCATCACTCTGAGCTGCAGCAGTTGGTGTTCTGCATGATACAACTACTGTCACTGCGTGAGGATGTAGCAGTTTCTGTGAAAACCAGGATGGATTTTCTAACCCTGGCCAAACTCAGTCATGGAAATTTTAATTTTTCAGTTAGTAGAAATTTAAAAAGGTTAATTGTCCAAATGATGCGGTGCTACTCACCCTAACGACTGAAGCACAGGTCAGACTAAAGGGTTCATTTAACCCATTTTGAAATCTCTGACAGTGACCACCTCTAGACACCCAGGATATGACCTTAAGACAAGCATGTAGCACAGTATTTCCAAAAGTATTGTCCTGCTATTCATCAGCCTGTGGGTGGTGGGTTTCAAGTGTTATCTGGACATAAACTGGAAGACTCCTTCAAATACAAAGTTAGCAAAAGAAAGTACAGGCATACATCACAAGCAACTTTTCCTGTCCTTTCTTGTGCGACTTGTAATCCAGACTGCTTGAGGAGAGACTGAGACATGGGGGACCTTTGTAGAACATGCTTGTAGGAAGTATGCAGAGTTTTAGCTTGAATTACACCCAGTTACATTCCAAATCATAAATTACAGAATTATCTTAGCCATGTTCACTATGTCTATGTTTTCCACAGCAAATTCCAAAGTGTATTATGTAAACATCATCTTCAGTAAAATGGTGACATGTTTCAGGGTGCCTCAGTCCAAGGAATAAAAAGTCTAAGCCCAATAATGAACTCTCATGAGGTAAATCCTAAGGTTTTAATTGAGTTCTTAATGAGATTTCTACTAAAATCACTTGAATGTTTGCCTAGAGTTGAAGCTATGGAAAATCTCATTTGCTTTGAGAGCGAATTATTGCCAAGAAATAAAAGAGCCGAGACCATAAAATGGCTAAGCAATGGATGTCTTTAAGTGCGTTTGAGAAGTGCCAGTAAAACTGCATGCCACGTGACACCCTACAGCATGGCCTGGCCTGTCTCTGGGCCCGTGTCAGAGGACACACACAGCACTGCAGGCTTACTTCACAGCACATCACACCCAAACACAACTCTCTGGGCTGTGAATCCTGTGAATGCTGAGTGTTAGCTCAGCAGCTCCTATGTATGTCCTTAAAGTTAAGGGTATGTTTAACTGGTTGACTAAACTGGTCCTCAACCAATGAAACGCTCGAAGATACAGTCCTAGAATTTATTAGGCTATTTCTTGTATAAAAGAAGAAAATCTTACAATAGAATTGCAAATAGAAGGCAATCACTGCCTAAATAATGATGGAGGGAAACAGATTTTTTTACTGATAGCTGTACATATTTTCATTTATCTTTTTAAGGCTGTCTAAATATTAGACTTCCAAGTACTTGTTGAAGCCAATACTACTTTAAAAGACTCTAATATTTTTACCATTGTATTTTAGGACTATGGGAGGATTTAGCTTACATTGCTTTTACTTACCGCATTTGTATTTTGTTACTTTAAAACTTCATCAGCAAAGGACACTTGGAACAATAATTCATTGCTATCATTTGCAGACAGAAATGAGCTGGAATCCCAGGTGGCCACACCACTTCAGACTCACTCCTGCTCAGAGGGAACAGGCAGACGCTCTAATCATTGACATTTACAGCTTACTTCTCATCAACAGAGTTTATTCTGTCAAAACAACAAAGTGGGGAAGCAGACATGATGGACACGCTGAAAACAGAATGGACTAGTAATGCTGTGGTTCTGCTCACGTTCTAGGGTGGGACAATGTTCAGTTTGGGCAGAAGGTGTAAACCAGTGTAGATCAACAAGATCACTTGCTGAAGTTACAGTACAGTGTTAGAGCAACTTACAGCACTTGCATGTTGCTTTCAGATTAGTGAAGAAATGGATATTAAAAATCCAGAGTACCTGGCTTAGCTCTGTATCACTGCAAAACACATGGTATGTGCTAGTTTAATTGCTATCTTCAGCTGAGTATTTAGTATACAGATTTAAGTGGGAAAATCTTACACTTTCTTTTGCTAAATAAACATAATTGAAGATGCATTCCCTTCAAATGTTCTTTAAAACTCTGCATCCCTTTACACATATCCTGTAATAACAACAACTGTTTAATCTCTGGTATTTTCTGCCTGATTAATTAGTATGTAACATCAATCAAAGGACAAAGTTTGTACCACTGAAACACTCAAAACAATCTAGGAATGAAAAATCTGTGATAGTGCATTTATGTGTCTTTCCTCAGGCATCATGGAGTTGCTGACTTGAACTTACCACATATTTTTGTTCTGTCTTCTTTCCAGCTCTCTTGCCCAGCTCAAGTCTCATACAGTAACCTTGCTAACATTCTGATTAATGAAAACTATCATTTTTCATGGTTGTGTTTATTGTAACACAATTAAATAGGCCTGTCTTGCCTTTCTTGAAATATTTAACTCAGTTTCTTCTGCTGTTAATGCTTCTTTAGGCTGTTGGTGCAGCCCAAGTATCATCCTATTGCTCTGTGGAGGCCAGAAGTCATTATCCAAGCAAAGGTCTCCCATGACAATATACCTTTCAGTCACTGCACACTTCACACAGCCCAGGTCACAGTGTGTTTCAAAATATACAAGTATCCTTGAGAACATTTGCACAAGCACTGTGGTCATTCCCAAGTGTGATGTGCAAGCTCCTCCAGCTGGTGAAAAGCAGTAGATTCATCAAAATGCTTGCCCCAGAGAAATACCAAAACTTTTTGAAAAGGTGCCCTCAGCGACTTCTCTAATTCCTCTCCACTTCTTGTCCCCTTTATTTGTCCCCTTCCCTCTCCTGCACAGCAGCAGTGGCCATTCCCCCTTTGCTGCACCCCACTGCCTCCATCGCAGGCTGTCCAGCACAAGGCACATTCCACGAGTGCATAAGAAGGATATCTGAGACCTTTCAAGCCAGAACCAATGCATCACTCCTCTTACAATAAGGATTACATTTATTCTATTTCTTAGCAGGTTCCCTTAACCTTTGAAGGGGCAGGAGCACTGTTTGTTTCAGCTGGTTGCAGCAAACTCTCCCTGGCACCTGCAATACGATAACGTCTGTTGGATACCAGGCCATCTCCAGCTTTCTGGCATGGTATGAAGTTATACTTCCAGCAGCCTTCAGAAGGGTTTTGCCTGGCACTCATGGCACCACATGCAAAGAGGAAGATCTCTCCTCCCTCTTGCTACACATAAGTCTGCTGGAGATGAATGAGGGCATACCTTTTGCTGGTAAAAAAGGATGCATTTCTTCTAAAATGCGTACCTTGTGCACTGATACACTGTCAGAAGGCAAACCAGGTTGAACCAAAATCCAGTTTTCTAAGGACTGTACAGAGCTCAAATTTTGGTCCAGACTAATATACATTTGGAGACACACTCAGGACTTTCTCTATTTTGTTTTTTCAGTTCTAGGCTTTAAATATCATGTGACAATTACATAATTTTATCATACAATTCATTTTATCTTAAGCTTGGATTTACTCCTATTCTGCCTCCTTCCTCATTCTGCATTAAACTCTCCAGCAAATTTGAGATATAAAAGAAATAAGTAAAAATAAATTGAAATACCTCATGAAAAAAAGCATCTCCAACTCAAGAGGAAGATGAGATCCTTTCTAGTAACCTGAACAGCAGCAGAGCTCTGTTTCAGAGGAAAGGAGACTGATCTGAACTGGCTCAGGTAATTGAATGTGGCCACTAGCAGAGCGCCAGAAGCCAGAGAATATGATTTATGGTGAAAGTGTACTCCTTGCAGCTTTCCCAACATAGCTGCACGCTGCATTCCCCAGGGTGGCTGGCGAGCTGATATAGTGACAAGAGTCAGCAGAGGTTGGGGCAGAGCACTGAATAGCTCCCTGGTGCCACAGGAGCACCAGCTGCCTCCTGTGGCCTTGTCTCCACACGCCAAGCAGCCATTGGGAACAGTGATTAATGACCTCTGTGGTTTTGCCTCTAGCTCTCGGCTTCAGTAATTTGATCACTTTCATGGCAAAGACTAACACAGAAGATTTTTATACCCTGAACTTTTTCCATACATTTCAATACTGCCTTGCTTGCAAATTTATTAGTAGCACAAATAATGACTCACAGGTGTTTTGCAAGTGATTATTTATAAAAAGGAGCATAGGTGCTGATGGAGAAAACACAAATGTTCCTCACCTATATGTAAAAAGAAAAACCATGAAATATGAACAGTAAACACACATGCAATGGGCAAAGAAGTGGGAAAATATATCACAGAGCAAACTTCCAAACAGGACCTTACCCTGCTGGATTCATGTATGAAATATCACCTTTGAATGATAATTAAGACCTTTGCATTTTAACTGTGCATTTTTATCAAATAAAATACTTCTCAGCTTCTCCTTCTGTTCAACTCTAGAAACATGGAGCTTGACCATCCACTATACTAGAATAGCTGTCATGGAAAAGTCAAAGGCCACAGGATGATTGCTGGCAACCCACCTCATTAAACAAGACCACTGAAGTACCTCAGGCTCCTCCTTACCACTGACCCTGAGCTCTCCCTGATCTCTACTTGGGCTGCAGACTGAGAGCCACTGAGATCCCTCTGTTGGGGGTGTGGGCCAACCCAGTGCCAGATGAGGACAGACTGTGTTCAATTCTGCCAAGAGCCTGCTCAGAGGCATCATTAAGGCAGCTTAACCTTCTCTTGTGGAAGGTTTGATCACGTTACACCCATTCAGGTGCGTGCAACTCATTGTGAATAAGTAACAGGCAAAAACTACTCAGAGAAAAAGAATAAATATTCCTGAATTAGAAATACATTCACTCACCATGATAAAGCCTCCCTGTCTCTGCAGTCAAATATTTGCATCTTGCTCACCACCTGATATGAGAAATTTCCTGGCTAATACATTCATTTGGATTCACTAGGACATATTCTGGTAAGACATGACAATGCTCTGCAACCCGAACCTGGCCTTGAACTTATGTGAGAAAACAAAAATTTATCCCTGTTCCAAGAATGACCTTCCCACTCTGTTCTCCTTTGCTTTCGAATATTCTCACATATCCAGGTTCCAGAAGGTAGATATGAGAGCCACAGAAACCTCTTGGCAATGCCCAAAGGAGTCAGTTCAGACTAAGCAACTTCAGCAAACATCACTCCCCGAATAATTTGTGCTCAGGCATCCCCTGTCAGCTCATGCATCCCAAGGCAGAAGAGAGATTAATTTTCCTGCCTTTACCTGTTTTGGCCTTATCTGTACGAAGCAGAACTTGGAGCCTGAGCTCTGTTCAAGTTCCATCACCTCCTGCAAGTCTCTGCGCATGTTACACAGTTGCTTGTATTGTCTGTATGAAGAATTAAAAAAACCATTATTCTGATTGCTCTTCTTCCTCTTACACATCACTTGGGCTGAAAACAACTAGGCTTGTTTTTGTACTTGCAGGAAGTGTCTTACAGATTGGGATGATGAAATGCACACCTGCATTTGCAGCCAATTTACTTCAAATTCATTAAAAGGGAAGTTTGTTTACTTTGTTAACACAGTACTTTTCTAGAACAGGCATATTTTTTGTCAAATATTTTAAGCCCAGGTTTGGTTTTATATTCAAATAGGGTTTATCTGCATGTAGCCTAAGAGAAGGGGTGGGCTAGGAGCATTCAACTGAGTGTTACTACAATTTTTAAGGGTAAAACAACACAGTTGATACCCACTGCTCACCCATAACACATGTAAAATACTGTTGGAGCTGTAGAGATACTCAGATCTGACTTGCCTGTTGCTGAAATTGTTCTCAAAGTGGACACATTCTGCTCAGCCCATCTTCTCCTAGCTAATGATGTGCCATCATTACTTCCGGCAACTTTATATCCTTTGGTCTGGTTACTCCTGTCAGCATACAAACCAAAAAAGGACAAGCCTACATCTTAAAGGAAAGGGCTAAATACTCTCTACCAGGAGCGAGGATGAAGTAATGCTCTTTAAAACATGGACTACTCCATAGCCATTTGACAGGGAAGGTTTCCTACACCTATCCTAGGACCACTCCTATGGGCTGACATCAAACTGATTTAAGCAGGTGCAGCAGTAAATAGGCTTCCTAAAGTTCAAGGGCTCGTTGGCTATAAAATTTTCCTTCTATTTTCTCAACACTAAGAGCAAATGGAGTATTTTTGTCATGGTCCCAAGAGTCCAGATTTCAGTACTGGCTTTGCTAACGGCTGCTGCAGCAATCAGCAAGACCCAGTCTGCTTTAAGCTGGTGCTGCTGTTCTGAACAAACTAGGCACGGACATATATCTTGTGAATGTTCTCTGATATGCATTTGTACAATACAGATTCTATTAGACACCAAAAAAATTTACCTAAATTCCAGTATTTTCTGGGATCAGAATGTGCCCTGAATGCAATTTTACATACTCCAGCCTCAGAGAATCTCCTTAGTGTTAAGTACATTTGAAACTGTCTTGGGTCATTTCCTAAATCCTTCCATTCCTCACTGTTACTAGCAATATGGCTACGTGTAATCTTGTAATGAGCCCCAAGCTCATTGTAAGCACAAAGCATTCCTGAATGCTAACAGAGATGGATGATTTCCTATACAAAAGGAAGCATCTGTCCTAGCTGAAAAAGAAAAGCTGGCTACAGAGAGCCCCCTTTTGTTAAATTTGTAAATGGCCATTTGTGTCCGATTCAATTACTTGTGGTACACTGCTACAGTAAGAGACTACCAGTGAACTGAGTTTCTCAACAGCAAAAACAAAAAAAAAACCAAAAATCAACTGCTAAATAGCAGAATCTGATGTTTGTGCAGATTTTAAATCCAACACACACTTGTTCTCAACTTACCGGTGAAAACATTTCAGCATTTTCATTCTTTTCCAAAGGCCAACTCCTACATGTCCTATGGCCTGAGAGCTTGTTGCCTAGGCAATTTCCTCAGATATAAGTAGTATAAGATAGACAGATAAGATATAAGTAATATGACTGATAAGTCTTATTACAAGGTGTCTACTCTGTGTTGGTTGACAGCAAACTAAGCGTGAGACAGTAATATGCCCTTGTGACCAAGAAGGCCAATGGCATCCCAGGGGCATCAAGAGTGTATCCCTGCTAACATCCACTTGTTTTTTATCTCTTCTTGTTTCCAGTTCTATACTTAACAGAAAGAGGTGTCACTGTTATTAAGAATGTGTAACATAGACATTGTCTAATTAAAAAGGGAAGTTCATGTGTATGTCAAAGGTGACTTTTCAACTCCCTCTGCTCTTACCTTGGAATAGAAGAGGTTGATCCTCTACGCTTCCCAGTAAGAAGTTTTTCTTTTTAGGAGAGGCTCTAAGAACAAAATGATTCATGGGTTCTCTATGAAGCCACTGAACTGACATGCTACAGTCCAGATCCACTTACTCCTACTGGAAATAATAGCCTTCAGACTAATATTCTGTAATGTCCCAGAGTGTTAAGAAGCATCACCTAAAAGAAAGCTCACCTTCATGCTGACTCCTGAGACACTTTTTTCCTCTTTATTAATTAGCTTTTCCAAGTTAACCAAGGTCAGTACGTCTCTTTTTTGCCTCTCACTTGCCTGCTCCTTTAATCTCCTTACGTTTCATTTCTTTTCTGAGCTGCCAGCTCTCACACATTGACAGACACACAGGGTTTATATAGTTGGGTTTTTTTTAAGGCCTCAGCCCACTAATGAATTGTCAGTTTTTTTCTTTGTCTGTTGGGGGTTTTTTCTCCTGTCACTTCTACAGAGGAAAAGATGATTTCCTTCTCTTAGTTGCGCAGATGTATATGGGAAGAAAAGACATCAAGGTCAGCAATAATCTCTTTCCTCAAATGCAAAGGTATTTATTAAATGAGACTTTAACATGTCCCTCAGCTGAGTGTCTACTCTTAATTCAGGGATTAGTCAAAAGTCTTGCTGGGAAAAAACCAGTAAGAATGAGTTCTGAACATATTCCCAGAACAGATTATTTTTAGTTCAGATACACTAAAATGAAGGTTTCTGGTTACCTCAGGTCCATACATTTTTATCTGTCTAGGGCCATTAACATGATTCATTCTTCTCATCACAAGACATAATATGACCTTTAGCCCAGCCTATTAAGAAGAATGGGAAACCATCTGAGTACTCAGATTACAACTACCAAGACAAGACAACACCATACCACGTTGAGACAGTTTGATAATTCACCCAGGGTGATTCTGATCCAAGTTTAGTTTGACCTGATTATGTTTCCCTAGGGTGGAAAGAAAGCACGCCACAAGATCTCTGTCTACACGTTCCTTCCTCACACAGACTCTCCAAGCAGTTTAAATATCTGCTACAAAATCAGATTCACAAAATTACCCCGATTTGCTTAAACACGCTTCATCCCTGGGCCACGTCTCTATGACAAAAGAAAGGAAACATCCCAGAACTCAGGAAACCCTGTGGTTGAGTTTAGTTGTGAATTACAATGTTCTTGACGCGAACTTATGCTTTTCTCTTTGAATCATAACCACATCAGTGGCCCAACACAAATAAAGCAATATATATGTGCCCTTCGTGCACTCTTTGCATAAATTATAAGCAAGAGAAATCTCATGAGGTTTACCAAATGTAAGTGTGCAAAAATAAAACAAACGTCATCATTACTGCCAGGAGACATGCTTGTAAGACTACTCTTCATCATATATCCTCAATGAGAAGTTACATTAGTAGTATCTTTCCAATTTCTACTCTTCAGATTCCTCACTAGGGGGGTCACATGAATTATGATGAAGGTCAAAGTATAGTGGATGTTCACAGTGAAGCAAAAAAATCCCCCAGACAGCTACTGATTTTGTTGATTCTTGATAAAAATATATATATATTATGTTTATTAAGTGCAATCACATATATATGCCAGAATTTTTTCCCCTCAAAAGCAATATCTGTAAGCAATTAAAAATAAATTATAGTGGGAAATTTTTAGCAGCCTGAACAGTTACTGTCACTGTTGTTCAGGATAAATATTAGCATTATTACACTCCAAAATCATTGTGTTAAAAAAGATCATGTTGGAAGTTATTAAACCAGATTAAATCAGGAGAGCAGACATAAAAAATAAATGTTGATATTTATAAGTATACCAATAAGCATGCTTATCATCTGTAACAAACCAAGACAAATAAGAGAATTCAAATGATATGTAATACAATAAACAATGTCACAAGTCCACATCCTCCAACATATTGAATTACTTCTTTTTCTGGACAAATCTTTCATTGTGGAGGAGTATCATAGTAGTATATGTTAGAAAAGTCCCTTAATGAGAAATGCTTTGGGCTCTGCAGGTTCTCAAAGAGCTTTTGAGAAAAGAGTCACAGGAATTTTTTCACAGCAGAGTGAGATGGAAAGCAGCAAAGGCTAGAGCTGTAATCAAGGTGTATTTGACTAGATAGGAAATTTGGAAACTCATTTTCAAGAAAATTGGACCACACAAAACTGTAACCTTACATTCAAACTTCCTCACCCCCCTACAATTTGTACTTGGCCCTGATTTTTTGCAGGTAATTCCTTTCACACCTATCTCTAACAGAGAGATGAAGCAAAATAAACAATCCATATGCAACTGAAGGAGAGAGCTCTGAAAATGCCACCAAGACACATATGTGCAACCTGGGTCCTTCATGTCCATGCAGCAACTGTAGAGAAAAGTGTAAATGGGATGCAAGGAAGCCCTAAACTTTGGTTTCTTCCGTCCCACTGCTACTTACAAGAAAGATAAAAGAAGAAACTAAGTTACCCACTCTATTTCATGGTTACTATGCTGGATTACATTTTTTCCTGTATAAAATGCTGTGTCCATTCCGTTATTTAGCAGACTTAACCCGTAGACAAGTCATGAACTTTAAAAAACCCACCAAAATTCCAACAGCAATTAGGATTTAAAAGTCAAATATATAGCAATAAATTTAGTATGCTTTATATGGTATAAGTCCAGCAACTTGAAATTCATCCGAAAAATTGTGTTGGATGTAAACTATCAGTTTTAAAAAACACACAGCTCAATGTTTCTATGCACTGTTTGCTTTAGACTAACAGATCAACCTACAGGTCATGGGTTTGGCTCTTTTAAATATGAAATGCTTCTCTTACTTCTCTTCCATGTAGAAGAGGAAAAAATTGCCAAAGAAGAACCTTTGCAGTAGAAGCGTTCACATTTTAAACACTTCTTTCCTCAAGGTATTGTGAATGGTGCTGTGAAAATAGGCCTTTCCATGAAGCTTAGAGTGGAACATTCAGAGTCAGAACATCCCCTACCCCACCATCTCTCATTTGCCTGATCCCCTTGGCTTCACCACACATTCCAAAGCAAGCACAGGCCCCAGCCCAGTGGCATAAAGAAAAGTCACAGATATCTAAAGGAGAAGGAATTAATAACCAGGCATTTATCGTCACCACTTTCCACAAGCAAATATTCCTTCTTTTGACACCACTCCTGTGTGAGGTGCTATTGAGGGAGAACTGCTTATTCCTAAAATCCTTTGCCAGAAGAGGATGTAAGACACTGCAGTGGTACAGAAGTACTGCAACTGGACTGCCTGTCTTCCTCTGCAGTCACTTGCCTTCCCTTCTGTCTGTCCTGACACGGGCTGTGAGATGCTGCTATTACACAAGAGGGCAGCAGCAGCAACTCTGCTTCCTCTCCATATCCCTAGAAGAGGGCATAATGGGGCTTTTAAAATTAACCCTCCTACTAGGCCATGATCCTGAGCCCTTGATTAATGCCAGGTGAGACTCATTTACCTGAGTAGTTTTAGTCTGCAATGTTCACACTAATGTGAAGTAGGAGAAGTGGTATGTCTGACTGGTAAGAGCTGCAGTATTTGTGAAGGTCTGAGGGAAGATGGGGTCTGGTTTTGTCCTAGCTGTCCAGAAGCTTTAGAAGGAGGGCTGTTTTGCAGTGCCTGTGTATTTAATTCTTCCTGCCCTCTCAGAGAGATTTTTCAACCCTATTCTCCCTACAGCCTGAACTATAAAGGTGGGAGAGATGTGGGGGTTTAAATTTTTTTTAATTGGGAGTATTGATTTTTTTTAACAGCCAAATTAACTGTTCCTATGCCAAACAACCTGTAACCAAAGACAAGTATGAGATGTGCACTAAAGACTCAGTGAGTAATTAATAAAGAAGTAAAAAAGTAAGAAAGCAAGCACTGCTAATGACTTGAATGAATACCATCTTTGTTTTTTATAGATGCACGTGAATGCCCTAACACCAGTTTCACAACTTCAAATTCTGGTGTAAAAGGGTGTACACAAGGAAAACAGAAAGGGAGACATTTTAATGGGAGCTATTAACTTCTAAAGATAAGGATGGGGCTTTATGAAGAAGGATGCTTTCTCTTACTGGACTTTAATACACAAGGGGAAAAAAAAACCTCCCCAAAAGCAAACTTTGCCACAGATACACTCAAACCACAGACCTTTAAAGGGCACAAAGCTTGTACTATTGTGCAATTAGAAGTGCTGGAGTGAATAAAATGTTATTTATGATGGAGCAATTTTGGTATAGATCCTTTTTTTAATAAAGTTGTAGGAGGTGCATGTGTGCTTGGCACTCAGAGGTTAGCAAACAGCAAACAACATGCCCTTGCTGTGGTCACTCTTTGCTTAGTTGGGGGTTTTTTGTGGATTTTTGTCTTGATTTGGGTACTGATGGAGAAATGAGTACAACCTTCATTCACACTTGAAGACAAACAACAGCAAAAACAAACACGGAGGGGAAATAACTGCTCTTTCAAAAGAATTTGCTAGGGCCTGGAAAACCTCCGAGCTGATATAAACTAAGTCTGAGTCTGCCCTAGTCACACCTGGTGAGCTCTGAGACTCATACTTTACTCTTAGAGATTTCCATGGGTTCCTTCACAGGATGGAGAGAAGACAAGATGGATGGTTTTTACAAGCACGTTTTTGCTCCATGTTTTACTGCTAGCTGCATGACAGTTATCGTACTACGCTTTAATGAGAAGTCAAAAGCTAACATTACACAAGGTGAGTTTTTCTCAAGCAGTAGGTTCTCCAAAAGAAGGAGAAAGGGGTTTGAAGGAAGGCTTCCATTATTCCATGCCAACCATACCATCTGAGATGACCAGGTGCAGAAGGCAGCCTCCTACATGTGTAAACAGTGTGTTTCCCTTGGTCCAGTTCTCCAGAAGCACACAACTACCTACAGCCACAGAGCTCTAACGTGACTGACTTGCTAAAGGTTAGACAAGTTGAGAGAGAACCCAGATGTCTCTTCTTCTATGACTCTGTGCTTTTGAACTTGTACAAAACCATACTGAAGTTAACAAAAGTCTCCTATGTCTTTTAGTGACTCTCAGAGAAAGTACTCAAACCTCAGGGCTGCCTGATAGGAGGATGTGGGTTCCTTGCTCCCTGAACATCTTGAGCTACATGCCAGGAAAGAGATTTACCTGAGCAGGAAGGAGGATCTATCCCATTCTTGCTTCTGTACATGTAAATCTCATTCACTCATTGCTGCTTTTGTGCACAGTCTTTCCTTAGTGGCTCAAGCAAAACAATGCAGGTGAAAACAGATTGTGTTTTTTTATCTTGCTTGGAAAAAAAAACCCCAAACCAGGTGCAAGCATATCTGGAGGGCATGCCATCCTTCCTCTGGACATTAAAGCATGACAGTGATGGTGCAAACACTGCTCAGAGTGCCCCACAGTCCATTTTGTCACACCGAGCAATTTGATTCTCTCTGTGTAAACTATATAGGACGGTGACTGCAATATCCTGAAATTTGTAATGATAATCACACCACTTACAGCTCAGGATACACAGAACAAAAATGCCTCCACCTCACCCACCTTAAATGCTGTGTAACAACCCATTTACTGTACATCTGTGCCTTAAAACTACCTTACACATAACAAAGAATAAAAATATGGCAACAAATCCAGTTTCTTCACCTCCTTCACATGTCACCTGCCTCATTACATAAAGCCCTGTCCACAAAGGCCGACCAATTGTACTGTACAGAGAATCCATTCTGTTTCTGTCTAGCATGGAAGCTGTTCCCTACAATCTCACACATATTCATCCATTCTTTCTCTTCCTGCCACACCTCTGTGCAAAGTGTTGGGGGAAAAAAGGTTCCATATGATACTGTCTAATACGCAATTACTTCCATAAGCAGAACACCTTTTCGGGACCGTGTCATTTAGCTTCAGATAGACAGGTTTTAAAGCATGCAATATTAGAGTGCTTGTTTCAGGGAGCACTCTTGTGAACAGAACAAGAGGAGGTATCTGTGTGATCTACTACCAAGCCACATACACTGAAAAGATCCTTTTTATTCTCACACATGAAGTGTGCAGGTTATTCGAAACATTTGCCTTTAGAAATGTTTTTCATCACAGCTTTTTGCTGATACGTTCTGCTCTTACAGACTTCTCAGTCTGGGTTTGAAAAACAACCATGATCTCTGCATTTTATTTCTTTTTTACTGAAAAAAATGCATTGTTCATGAGAATCTCAGAAAACCCTACTAATAAAATAAAAGCTATATAGTTGTCAGTTTGAAAGGGATATAAAAACAAGCAGTCCATGAAAAAGGTAATTTCTGTGTCCTATGCAGATATATTCTAAAGACAGAGCTATGATGGCTATAGGAAAATGCAAAGGAGTTGCATCCCTTTTGCCTTTAAGTTTAATGGAAGCTTTTCCCATAGGCCCCGCCTTTACAAATCTAGTCAAGAAAAAAATCTGAAACCCCACAACTGATGAACCCTGGGAAAGAGTGTCATCCAGACAGAAAGAAGCTGTGTGGCAGACTTGACAGAAAAATTGACTTTGGACCAGAAACATGCAGGAATTTTATGATCTCTAGCAATTATTTCAAAGGCGTAAGTGAAGACAGTTCATTGTAGACATCACCAAAGGCTTTGTAGGAGACAAGACAGCTGCTTGAAAGACCCAGATATACACTCCAGTTCTTTTCTTCTCCAGTGAATTTGAATCAGGACATGAATTACAATGGCAACTATTAGGACAATTTGGCACTTCTAAGGGAAAACTTGAAGCAGAGTAAGCCATCTCAATTTTATTGAGGCTGGTGGAGATAAGCTAGTTAATTATGAATTTGTTTACTAGCATTATGGCCTTGACACTGTTATGGGTTCACAGTTACTTTGGTGATCTGCTGCACCTCTGTGCCTCCCTTCACCTGCCAGCACAGTAAATCTGTGCTGCCATGGCAGCATTGTTAAGATGCAGAAATATGTTTGAAGGCCACTACAGAAATACGGTGATTTTATTGCTGTTTTGTTTCAGCTTTGATAAGGAAATGAGAGTGAAGGGGCACTGGGGAAGCAGCTGCCAGGCAGCGTGTACCATGGGCAATGCCAGCAGCCACCCATGCAGGGCGGCACAGGGACGGAGTCAGCACCAGCCACTGTGAGGCTGATGGCGGAGTGTGGAGGCCTCTGCCACTTGATACTCATAGACAATCTCCTGAGCCTGTAAATCACACAAAGAACTACTTGACTATCTGCTTGACTAATCTGATCTCGTTCTACAACAAGGATGAGGATGCTGTGGATGCATCTACCTGGACTTTAGTCAAGCCTTTGATACAGTCTCCCACAAGTATCCTCCTGGAGAAACTGGTTGCCCATAGCTTGGATAGACCCACTCTGTGATAAGTGGAAAACCTGGGATGGCCAGGCCCACAGAGTGGTGGGGAATGGAGTTAAATCCAATCAGTGGCCACTCACCAGTGGTATTCCCCAGGGCTCAGTTTTCTGTTTGAGATCGAGTGAAAGCGTAGTAAGTTTGGAGACAACACCAAATTGGGCAGGAGTGTACATCTGTTTGAGGGCAGGAAGGCTCTTCAGAGGGACCTGGCCAGGCTGAAGTGATGGGCCAAGGCAAATTGCATGAGTTTCAACAAGGCCAAGTGCTGCGTCTTGCCCTTGGGCCACAACAACCCCAGGCAATGCTCCAGGCTGGGGCAGAGGGGCTACAAAGCTGCTCAGAGCGAAATAACCTGGGGGGAATATTATCCAAATCCTTTGATGCTATCTACCTTTGCCTTGAGAGCGAAAACAGGTTTTGAAGACTTGTACAGAAAACACTAAGGCACTACTATATGCTATTGAGAATTTCTGATGTTTCTTAAGAACAATTTTTCCCTGGTTTATGACTTTCTTCCATCTCAACCTACTCCCTTGGATTTCACATTGACATCACTTCTAGGTCACATTTACTTTACAAAGTTAATGTTAGGACTCAAATTCCCTGTATCTCAAAGACTGACACAGGAAAGTCATGCAAAGTAACCCAGTGTGTGAGTGGCAATACACCCTTACTCTGCATAATTGCCTATGTGGATGTAAGCTACTCCAGGTCTTTTCTTCCAAAGCAGTCCTAGATGCACGGCAGAGAAACGACTGCAAACTATGAAGTACTTGTTAGTAACTTTATTTTTTAGCAGCCTATCCTGTGTTTCCAGTTTCAGAACAGTAGATTCACATTGCCCAATAAGAATCAGGAATCATTCACAGAAACTATGTTACAACAACAATAATATACAGACATTTTCCACAGAATAGACATCTAAAACTCATACAAAGACATTTAAAAATGCTGTGCTTAGAAAAGGTGCATCAAAGACCCTCATCAGTCTTAGAGAAGCCTGATTTTGCTGAGTTTAATTCTCCTTATGCTGGCCTCAGGTGATTCGTACTGGAGTCCATGAGAACTGCAGTGGGAATGTGGACCATTGGTTCCTAGGTTCCACTCTCGGCATTGTGCCAATGCACATGAAATTAAAACTAAGGCCAAGTCCCGAAGCATTCTTAGGCCAGAGTCATCACAGGCTTTATTCCTCCTTTTTGATTTTGTTAAGAAAGTTAAAAAAGCATAAAACAAAACTGACCCAACAATGCAGCATTTTACTGTCTGGTCAATTAGTTTACTTAGCTGTCAGGAGATAATAATCCAAACACTTTCCTCTCATGCTTTGATCTAATCACACTTCCCAAAGGGCGTCTTTACAAAGAAGAAGCTAAGACAGCCTAGCAAATTAAATCCCATTTGTGGCTGAGCAGAGTAATGAAAATGAAACGTTATTAGAAAAGCAGAATATGCCACCTACATTTGCGCCAGGATTATATTGAGCTAGAGACTGTCGCAAAGAGGATCATCAGGTTTCAACTCAAGGCTCTTCTCAAAATGCAGACAGCATTGTAATGTAGAGGAACAAATAAAGTAAGATTTTCTAGAAAGAAAAGAAAACTTGAAAAAGAAGATAGGAATCACCATCCTTACTGTTCTAATGACAACTCTCGACTGTGTGAGCACACAGAACATTGCCCAATCCACAGCACAGGGCGGCTGAGCCCATCTGGCACCATTCTCATTGTTCAGTAGCCAAAGAAGAGCCTGCCTTGGAGAGCCCACACTGAGGGGCAGAGCACACACTGGCACTGCATTTGCCCCAATGGGCCGGGCACATAAACACCATAACATAGCAAAATGCGGCCAGTCCCCAAAGGCATCTTCCTGACACCCATCAGCAGGAAGCAAAATAACTCCTATTTATGGGCTGGGGGTTTAGTAAGCTCTCTGAACAGATCTAACAGGCAGAGCTTTCACAAAACAAGGGGGTTTTTGCAAGGTGTATACAAGAGAGGCCCTAAATCTTCCATGATAGTGAAATGGAAACGATGATGAGCATCATCATTGAAACACCATGTTCTAAACCCAAGTGTCTGATGCTTTATTGTGGTGGGGACAAAAGGGGAGATTTATTATGTGGTTGTGCGGTGGAAACCAAGTACTCAGGGCTGCATCTCTTGTTAGCTTTACTAAACCAAAATGTAACTCTTCCATTAAGATTCAGGTATTTAAATTGATACAACACCAAGTGGGGATCAGAAAATCATTCCACTGTGAAACAGACTGCTCTATGGGACAGAGACTATTTTCTGTATGTGACTGTAGTAGATAGAAGGAACTTAATGAACTTATATGTTTAGCAAGGAGGCTAAGGTTAGGTGTTACAAAAACTCTAGTTTAAACAAAAACCTGACAGAGATGAGAGAGGAGTGACTGATCCTGTCTCAGACAAACAAAACCTCCTTAGGTCCCTTACAGCATTATTCCCTGACACTGTAATGGTGGGTTACTGTGTTGTTTTGGTTTTCATTAATGTGCAATAAGCATTAATACAAACAAAAAGCTTTGGTATCTTGATTGCATTTAATCTCTTGCTAATTACCAGTTTGCCTCAGACTGCTAAAGTGTTTTACAGTTTGTGCTGGGCAGAGGAGTCATGCTGCTCTCTTCAAACCCGGTTTTGATGTGCTAAATCCCTAACAGTGGTGTCAGGGTTGTTGGGGACGTAAGGCACTCTGCCACTATTCAAACAGCAAGGCATTTTTAGGTACCAAAGGTCTCAGTGCTGTTCACTAGTGAGAAGATTTGCACTGATTTGTCTATACATATGCATTTTTAGTAACATGCATGATGTCATTTAATCATTAAAAATAATGCAGAATTTTTGTTTCCTTCAAAAACCCAGGGTGCCACCACAGCCCATCTAGTGCCAAGGTATTAAAATTCCTGTTTTACACATCTCAGAACAAGAGAGTTGTTTATTCTTTCTTGCATTGTGATTCCATGTTGGTTTAAGCTCTGGTGTCTATTTGTAGTCCTTGCACCTATTCATGGATAAAAGCATGACAGTTTATTTTTAGTTAACTTTTTTCCCAAAGAGTTTTATTTTAAAGCCTGACTAATCTTTGCTGCACCACAGACTAGGCTGATCTCTTGATAAATCTTAGCTTAGATTGGTGGTGAACTGCAAGAAGACACCAAAAGCTTTTTCAATTAATCCTCTTTTATATCTACCCTTAGAAGAGGGTAAGAAACCCACAGGGAAGAACCAGAAGGCATGTAATGCTTCCCTGGGATCTCAGGGCAGCCTGGCAAAGGTAAGGGAGCTACATGCATTTAGTTGTCATCTGCTTCTTATCACGGTCTTTTTAGGGTCTCTACATCGCATGACTTTGCTCTGCCTGCAGTTATTCACTGAGTCTCCAAGAGACAGGAACACGTGCATTACATCTGTTTACTCAGATTTTCTTTCATCTTCACCTCTCTAACCAGGATGTTTGAAAAAAGAGAGGCTGAGGGAAAAAAGTGTTTCAATGTACAGAATGGTGCATGTTTAGATACACATTATTGTTAAATTTTAATACATAATAAGAAGTGCCAAAACTATCAACAGTCTATGAAGCCTTTCTACTCGAGCCCGTGACAAGCAATTCTGCAGCCTGGACTTGTGAGATGGAAAGAGGGAAATGAGGAAGGGAGACAGACAAGACGTCTTTTCTTTTCACAGTCCTACAGCTGCTAAATCCTGAGCAACCCCTTGCCTTGTTCTGGGAAACACGGCGGCACGATTATTGCAGGTAGCATAAAGGTAAGGTCACCTGGCTATCATAAAATAATTAGGAGAGGGTTTCCAGTGCAAGGGAGATCCCAAGGGCAGAAATCCCCACACATGTGCACAGCAGGCACAGGAAAGGCCTTCTAACACACAAAAGAGTTGTGAGGAGGACAAACAGCCAACTCCATCGACAACCTATACCTCAAGTTACTCCCATCTGGGCACTGGTAGAGAACCAAATACGTTTTCCTAATCTGGGCTGGAGTAATGGCCACATGGAAAATGGGCAAGCTCTGCCCATTTGACCATGGCCCAGGCACAGACTTTAGTCTGACTTTCTTCAGAAAGAAAAAAAACCCTTGGCTTGAGCTCCTGACATGCTCTGCAGACAGGAAGAATGCAGCCTTTATTCTTCCAATTAACCTCACGGGGACTGCTTATGACAGCAGGCATTGCAAAACCAGGCTTGAACTCTTCTGCCCCATGCTTAAGTAATCCTCCTTTCCATTTCAGGGAGGGAACTAAGAACATACAAGTACAAGAAAACACTGGATGATTCACTTTTTTTGGTGAAATGGCACTTTGATTAGTACTCATTGCACTCCAGGCAATGGCAAGCTTCCTAAGTGCAAGAAAACATCTCTCCAAATATTTGACTAAATCTTATAAAGGAGACTAGCATTTTGCCCTTCCCGGGGCATGAATTTCATCTCTTAAATCCGCTGGCCAATCCCCCTAACACCTCTGCAGGGAAATCAGCTGAGTGGAGTAGGGCTGGTCAGCTGACAGCCTGCAGAGAGCCAGGTAGCCACCAGCTGTCCCCAGGGGTGGCCAAGCTGGCTGCAGGGTGGAAGGACCTTGAGAATGGGTGGGGAGCAGCAAAAAGCAGCATTGCTCTTGTGACAGTCAGCATCTCTGGAGTTTCTGGTCATCCTCTGTTTTTACCTCAGCCATGAAGCAACGACTGCCCAGAAAAGTAGGTTGAGCACACAAGAGCTCAGGCCTTTCCCCTTTGCCCATAGTTGTTGCATGCCAGCCTTCCTTTGGGAAGATATCACAGCTAGTCCACATGATGTAGCCAACACAGGGCAGGCAACAAACACATATTATCCCCAAACTTGAGGGGTAATGGGATGAAGCTGGAACACAAAAAGTTCCATTTAAACACAAGAAAAAAAACTATTTCACTATGAAGGTGACAGAGCCCTGGCACAGGCTGCCCAGGGAGGGTGTGGAGTCTCCTTCCTTGGAGGTCTTCAAGACCCTCCTGGACACGTTCCTGTGCGACCTGATCTAGGAGAACCTGCTTCTGCAGGGGGCTGGTCTAGATGATCTCTAAAGATCCCTTCCAAACCCTACCATTCCATGATTCTGTGAAACCCTGCAGATTTGCATGAAGTGTGCTGTTGGGGTTTTTTCCTGATGCTTTAAATTTTCTTTCTCCTTTTTTTTTCCTTTTTCTTTTTACTTCTTTTTTTCTTTGCTTTTTGCCATCTGATTTGTAATGTTTCCCTTTTCAGTCCCAAGCAAAAGGGAGTTGCCTTGAATATTCCTGAATCATTATTCTATCTGGGTTTACTGAATTGCTAAAATATCTGCCAAGGACAACCCCATCGCTCATATTCCAGACCCATATTCCCCACAGGCCACCTCTCTTCCTCTCTGCTGTCTACTTGTCGGTGGATTACATTTCAGGATCAGCCTTTGGCCTTAGGAAATGGATCACTTCCAGCCACAAACTGCACCTTACATGAGGAACGAGTATCTTCTTTCCTGCTAAAAGGCGGTGGTTGGAAAGCACTGCAGATGCTGCAGTGAAGACATTCCTTCCTACTTTGCATGCTGGGTATGATCAGAAAGAATCTGGTGGAAGGTCTCAAAACTCCAGAGGACAACAGGATCCCACTGTAGAAAAAGGAGAGCTGGATTTTTAAAAGTTCCATTAGTGCCACTGAACCTTTCTCTTCTCAAATAAAGCTCTAAACCAGATCTGTAGTAGAAGACCTGGGCCCTTCAGAGGCAATTCAGGTGGCATGATGTATCAGAGTGAGTTGGCCAGCCTGCTCATTAACATTTTAAGGAATTTATCTTCCACTACTTCCCCTGAGAATCTTTGGAACTGTGTAATGAATCTTGTCACTAACATGTACATCTGTGCATACATTTGGATTTATTTCAGTAAATTCAAGCTCACTTTTCTCTTGTAGGTTGTTTTTTTTCATGTCAATATTCCTAGTTGTATCTTAGAAGTATGCAGCAAGACTTTCCTTCCTTTCTTGATAGCACAAACACTTGTCTCGACCTGCAGCATTACACCTCAGCTCAGACCCCTGCAGAGGAATGTCTTCAGATAAGCACAGGCAACTTAAAACTTCTACTAAAATCGCTGTTTCTCCTTCCCATGGCAACAACACTCAAGGCTAGTGCTGCTTCTCCCTCTTATTTCAGCTGCCTAATACAGTAAACATTCCTACCAAAAACCTGACAAAAAACAGGAGTCTGTGCGTTGAACTTTGAGTTTCCCTGCTCATTTGAGGCCAGCTCTTTGGCCCAATCTGCTCCTAGCTTTGCTAAACAGCTGAGGTGTCCCATTCCCTCTGAAATGGGATCACACCTTTACCTCTGTACAGTTGCAGCAAAGCATGATCTGGTTTGAACATTTGGCATGAAAGCTGCCCACGCTCCTGTTTATTGCTTTCCCTAGAAATGTTAAATGCAACCTGCCAGGTGTCTCAGCAGTCAGGCATCCTACAGCACTGATTTCCTGGTTTTATCTCTTTTCTGAAAAACTTATTAAGGGCCTGTGATGGGCAGCTAGGCAGATTCAGACAATGAGGCTGTAAGATCTGTCCTAGAGCATCAGCCTTGCATGTAAAACCTGTCTTTGGTCTCATTCCTGAATATCAAAGCCTAGCTGGAGTGTGAAGAAAGGAAGAGTTGCAGAAAAATCTGCACTAATAAAGATTACAACAATAATTATCAGCCTGCAGTGATGCCTGAGTACAGCAGCCATTGCAACAGGAAAGGTCAGGGTTGGAATGAGAAGACATCTGTGGACTTCGATGAAGCTGCATAGCCCTATGGCAAACTCTGAATGTGGCCTGAAGACACAAGTCCCTGCTCACACAGGCTGAGGACCAGCACCAAGCCTCAACTGCCTATCTGGAAAGGGAAAGTCTCCAGCCAGGAGCTGCAGGCCCACACATAACCCTTCCTCATCTGACATGAAACTTCAGATATCTGGTTTAGAAGGCATATTAGTTCTAGGTGTGGGGGGGGGAAAGTAATTGATTTTTACTCAATTATCTAGTTGTTTCAACAAACAAATTAGTGACAGGCTGAAGGTATGAGTCTCCCTCTTGGGAGGTTTCTGTGCCCTCTGATGGAGGGGAACCTGCTTTAGCTGGATGAGCTCTGGAGGGCCCTTCCCACTCCCACCATTCAGGGATTCTATGATCACACACCAGGTTTTTTGAGCTAACTACAACTGCCAAATTTTCTCCTTATCTGTAAAACATCTGTATTTTCCTAGACCATGAAGAGTGGAGGTTAATAATCTATGAGTTTCTTAAATAATATTTTAAAGAATTTCTTCAATTTTTGTAATCAATATTCAATAGTACCAGAAATGTAATTCTTATCTGGAGTTATCAATCAAATCCCTTCTGGAGAAGACTAAGAATAAAGACAATAAGACAATCTGAATCACCAAAGAAAGCTGATTGCACACACCTGAGAAAAATGGGTAAGCAGAAACACATCTTCAAGTAGTTTTAAAGCAGCAGAGTCTTACAAAAGCAGTTATTCAGAGTCTTTTGAAAAGTAAGATTGTGTCAAACAGTTTTGCAAGAGTAAAGGAACTGTGTGACCCTTTGGAGAAGAGCTGCCGTCTGCCAAAACCAGCACACAGAAGTATATGTTAGTCTTGATGTTAAAAGTGGAAGATAGTCTGCCCTCAAATCACACCACTGGCATGTTTCATTCCCAAGTGAATGCCCTCGTGACGCTTTTTGGACTAAACCCTAAAATGAACTTCCAGAAAAAAATATAAAAGAAAATGTTTAAAATATGAAATGGGGGAAGGGGGGGGAGGAGTCTGAGCAAGGAAAATTTATTATGAAAATTCTTAATAAATAGTGCAAAACCAGAACTTCCAATCTCACCAATTTAGTTTCCATTTTCTTAGAAAATTTGAACACTACAGTCTTTCCCAACATATATATTTGTTGGAAAAAAGTTTGTGGGTTACTGAATGAATAAAAACGCCCCAAACTTTAGAACCTTCCACACACTGTTACACCCATGTGATTTCTACATAGAAAAGCTGCATCAAAAACTAGCAGGCATTGGACTCATTTTTCCCCCTAAATTTTGATTTTTATAGTTAAAATGGTTACGTATCCTGAGATAAGTCTCTTGTCTCTTATCATGAGACATTTTCTGTACAAAATTTCAAATGATTAAGTTTTGCAGTGGAATTTAGAAGCTCAGAAGAAGAGATTCCCTTTCAAACACAACTCATTCTGTCTGCCTGTTAATGGCTGGATAAACTGCTAGAGCTTCTTAAAGCTTGAGAGTGGATGACAAAGCTCCAGGAAAAATAGATAAAGAAAAAAGATCTTACAGCTTACATAATGTACTATGAAATCCCAGTGCTATGGAACTCTTGCAGTATTTTCTCAATAAAACACATGACACCACAGTGCACAGCCATCAGGAATGGGATTTTGCATTTTCTGCTGCTGAAAACCATTAATAATTTACCTCTGACTGACAGGATAAGGTTGCCATAGTAATGTCTGAAATCCGTATTCACAAAAACATTCTTGGGCTGCACTGAACATGCACCATGTGTGTCTTAACAGGGGGTAGATGTGCATACACTAAAGCTCAGGTCGCCCCATGAAACAGTGCAGCAGACTGAACAATAGATCGTCTGTATAAATTTAAGGCAAGCAGAAGGTCACACCTCTGCTGACATGAACTGACAGAACAGCATGGAAGGCAGCAGAGTGATGACCAGGAAAGATGAGCAGGAAATATATCTTGCTGCCTGCAAGGTCTTCTGGCTGAGGGAAAGTAACAATGAATACTCTTCATTTCTTTTATTTGGCTTTTTTTTTTCATTTGTTTTATTTCTGTCTGCACTTCCCATAAGACATGTTTCAGGATCACGCTGTAAGAGGATCCATTTCTTCTAACAGAGCATTGGTGGGTGTGGGCACACATGCACCCCCACAACCACCCTCAGTGTGAAGTCAGAACAGCCCTGATCTGTGTCCGTCAGCCATAAAAGCCTGTGCCACATTTCTGCACAGGAATCCTTCAGTTCCTTGGAACCTGAAAACAAGTCAGGACAAGAAGTGGTGGATGCATAGGATACTCTGTGGTGCTGCCCATGATTTCAGAAGGAGGATCGTGTAGCTTAGGCCATTTTTACCAGCTGGAAGTCATTATTATTAACAACATATAATTCACTACTTCATGGCCTACACACGTGTTGGCAGCCCAGCTTCTCTAACGGGGCCAGTCCTCTACAATGGATGTAGCAACAGCATGGTGTAATACCACAAGGACTTCTGTCCTTAAGAGGCAGAGTGAATTGCATGCAGTGGAGGGCGATGGTGTTGCAGGCAAGTGGAACTGGATGCCTAAGGGAGGGAGCTGGGCTCATATCTGCACTTAGGCCAGCCTGACTCAGCTGTGACCCAAATGCTAATAGCAGTTCTGTGATATATGTGAATGCAGTGATTTCAGTTCCTAGGGAGCAGTTCCACAAACCACAAAAACATGACTTGTGGTAGATGCAGCAGGGAGGGATAAATTGCCTGTGGATAAATTGCCTGTGGGGATTGGATTCACTCCCTGCCAGAGACAAGCTGAGATTTTTCAAACATACACAAATCAGATGCTTGAATATTAGGAGGCCTCTCTGGAAGACCATGGTGAAGCAACCCTGAGACCTTCCTACCCATGGACAAATGCAGACTTTTTCTGGGTTGCTTGTTTAGCATCATTCCTGAGCACTGAATTCACTCAGACCTAAAGCAGACAATAATCACACTAATGTGAAGTGAAGGCATCATACGGTTCAGATTAAAAACTAAGGCTAAAAAAGAAAATCACAGAAAATGCATATGAGTAAGCTCTGAAAAGGAAAGAGAAGGTCAGAATAAGTGTATGTGGGATGGGCTGTGAATAAGGTAGTAGTGAGAAGAGGATAACAGGTGAGGGAAAGTCAATTTGCATTCTCTTTTGTTGCACTAGAATATGACTGTCTGAATTAAAAGTGTTGTATTAAACACACTAAGAATGGTACCTCATGGTCTAGACAGGATTTTCTGCACCTGGAGCCTCACCATATTAAAAGGAATTACAAAGTTTCAGCTCTGAGACAGTTTCCAACCAAGCCCAGCTCTTTCTATGCCTCAAGCATCCACCTGCATATCCTAATCAGAGTTTTACTGGCATGTTATCCTAAATCCAGATTCGGCAGCATAAAGCAAATAATGAACAGCAGAGATCAATCTTTCTCCACTTCTTTAAAGAAATGTGGTTAGTTGGGTTTGGTGATAAAGACTACCATTTCCCTTCCTTTCATTTCCACTTTGGGGAGCTGTGATACTCAAAATACATCACATTGTGTACTATAAAGCAGATCTGAGTATTAAGAATTCTGGTTTTTTAATACAGTGAATCTTTGCTGTCCATCCGCTGGCAGAATTGAATTCCAGGTTTGAATTTTTCTAAGGCAGGAAAAAATGTGACTCCACAACCTCAGCTTGGCAGTGGGATTGCCAGTATATTCCTAAGTGGAGTTTCATTAGCCTATTTATGGCATTTCATTAAAAAAAACCCCACTAGTACACTTACCATCTGTGAGCATTTTCCTCACAGCTTCATTAGGGAAGCATCAACTTGGCTTTCTTTGGTTTTCTCAAGTCATCTGTTTTTAGTGCTAATTACACCGTCCCATACACAGCCTTGCTGCATCCTTGTGATTAGATATTACTGTATGGCAGCATTTACTGTTAACAAAATGCCCTGTGAAGGAAGAACCAAGAATGTTAACTTTTTAGCCCCCACTTCTGCATATCACATAAATGTTTCTGAGCTGTACCTTGAGGGGTTTTTGTTCAAAAGAGGCACAAGGAATTGCACGCTACCTCTTTCCACAAGCATCCTGCTCCTTTCACACCCGCAGCAAGAGGGACCTGTGCCACAGAGGGCACAAGGCAAAATCTGCAACAAGTAAAGTCCCAGTGCTCTGACACAGCTGCATTGTATTTCAAATAGGCAAGTATGAGTCATATTCATTTTGTGCATAGAATGTAGGGGGGTAATTAGCTGCCAGGCTCAAACTTACTGAGTGTGCAGGCAGGAAGGAGTAGAGTTTCTGTCAGTTCTTTAACCCCATCTCCTGGCCTCATCTGGGCAGTCACATTCAGAACCCAGCCAAAGAAAATGAAGCTGCTGAAACTCTGGGAATTTAAAGAAGATGTGATTTTTTTTCCCCCGCCTTTAGAACGTCAAAGCCTTTACAACTCTAAGGTTTGCCTGCACTGGGAATCTTTTGTGGTGCAGGCAAAGGCACCATGCTGGCTGCCCTACACTTTCAAAGTACAGTCAGCTGCTTCACCTTTGCTTTGGGGTAGGTGTATCTGTATGAGGAATTAGTGCAAAGGAGCTCCGGCCAAGAAGACAAATAGCTTGCTTCCCAGCAGGCGAGCCCATGCGTTTCCAGACAGCGTGCCAGCATGCCTGCAAGTTGCTGTGGAGGACTTTAAAAGAAAGGCTTTCAGATCAACAGGTAATCCGGCAAAGCATCAGAGCTTACACGTGACACGCGCCACGTATTCTGTGAAAGGCTGGACTCAAGCAAAAAGTCCAATACATTCCACCGATACTGCTTTCTTCCTGCAGCCACATGGACAATGGTCTCACTGAAGGAAGCGTAAACCTGAAGCGAAATTTTCCTCAGCTATAACTGACCAGAAGCTACTGGCAGAATGCAAGCAAATAGATGAAAATAAGCTAGGCATACTTGGCCAGGAGAGCTGCAATTAAATGTGTACCACTTTCCTCACATTCCCTTGTAATTAATTTTTATTCATTCTTGCAATGAGTAAAGGTGGAAACAGTAACAAATGGACAGAGCACCTGCCTTTCACCTATTAAAAGAAGCATTCAGATGGCGCTGTGAAAATTCCACAATGCCCTTTTTTCCTCACTTCCTTTGCATAACAACCTGACATTTGTATCATCAATTAGTTTTAGCAACTATCAAGTCTGCTTCTAGTTCAGGTGACCAACTACTGCCAGCAGCCTAAAGAAAAATATGATCTAGAGACTTCTATTGCAAACAGAACAGAGCAAGTAGCCAGAACTGTCAAATCCTACTTCAGTTTTTGTTGAGGAGTCACTATTTGGATCTGATAAAAAAACTTGAGAGTGAAAAACATTCATGTCTAAGGCATGCTAGTATGTATAGGCAAACTAGTGGGACACTGCACAGGAGTGCTGATGCCCACATGAATGTGAGCAGTTGCACTGAGAATACACACTCACACAACAGAGTCCGTGCAAGCAGTCTTCAGTACAAGCCCTGTCATGCAGGCACTAAACAAGTTCCAGGAAGCTCCCACCTTGTTCAGGGATGAGTCAATAGGGAAAAAAAAGAAACTAAATGTAACAAAAGTATTATAGGCAAATAATAACTAGCTGGTGAAATATAACTTTTCATTTTTGCACAGGAAAACTCATAATGACTCATATTGACAAAAATATTGACAATATCATATTGACAATAATTATTTATGGCCAATTTCAATTAAATACTATTCCATTCTTCTTTTACACTTCATCATGTGAAGAAACGCCCTACTGGGGTGTTGCCTTGCCTTCTTAATTGCTTATTCAACTGATAAACTAGGTTTTTTCTGTCTCTTGCTATTCTGTGCTGCTGGACAGAATCTAAAGTTATATCAAGGTCATAGGCCATGAGAAGGAATGGACCTGTTGAAATACAACACATTGTGCCTGAAATTGCTAAAGAAATCATTGGCTTCAGACGGGTTTTGACTTTCACTTTTCTGAGCATTCTGAGCACAAAACAAATAGTGGTGGAAGGTGTTAGATTAGTGGTAGAAAGAAGATTAGCCAGTCAGCTGCCAATAAGGTTCTTTCCATTCTGGCCATTGATCTGCCCGTGGCAGTAATGTATTTCCCATAACTGGAAAATGTCCTATGTACCCTTCAGGTATGTACTTTTGATGTCTAAAACCCCAGTTTTACAAATCAGCCACCATTAACAAATACATCCGTTTCAGAACAGTACTTAGAAACAGCAGCTCTGAAAAATGCAGTCTGCCTGTATAAATAAATAGTTGTCAGGTTTTTGGGTATCTTAAGCTTCAGGAGGAAAAAAAAAAAAAGAACCAACAAACTGAGAGAAAGCAAAAGGAGAGCCTAAGAACCTGAACAATGAAAAAAAGCTGAAAACAACACGGTGTTTTCTCCACAGCAGGTCCACACAAAGAAACATGTTCAGGCCCTCAGATAACCCCTCTCTGCTCTAGTCTGGCAGCAAAGGAGCAACCAACAGCATCTGGGATGTAAAGTGTTTGAAACAGGCATATTTGCATTACCTGACTGCCCGTGGTGACAGGACTGTCCCCAGCCACAGACTCTTGTATGACAGGGAGCAAATCTCACACCTTAGCACTCTATAATAAATATGAGAATTTATTACCTCTCCTAAGTTGTCTCTGGTTTCTCCATTGGGACAGGAAGATAAATTAGGAGACATTAATCTTTCCGTACATGTAATTTTAGTTCCCCAAAAAGGCACATCTTCAGCATTCTGATATCACAGCATGACTAAGAAATAGATTGGAAAAGGAATATCTGGATATGGCCACTTGATACACCATGGGTGAGAACAGAGGTTGTCAAAACTACCTTATTGATAGCAGAAGGAGTGTAAGCAGCAGGGCTGGAAGTTAAAATCCTCCTTCTTTTTCCTTTCTCTCACCCTTGAGAGAATGAAGAAAGCATATGACAGCTGCTGTGATTTCCTTATGGTGTCTAAAATTATGGAAACACTTCACTTAGAGGATGATGCATGGTCACTGTGTAACCCATGTACACAGTAACACAGATCTATGATAGTAATTACTTTGCTCCTTCCCTTTCAGTTCTCACTCTTGAAACCAATCTGACCTCCACGTACCCACTGCTGTTTCTGCAAGCTCCCGTTTGATATACATGTCCAACCCGTGCCCCATTCTGGCAGGTTCCTCTCACCAGCTCTGACCAGCTTCCAACTGACAACTTTCAGTGCTCCCTCTGAAAATGTAGAGCTGATGGCTTTAAGGTGAGAGCTCTAGCTCTTCCTTCTCATCACCTGCAGAACTAAGTGGCTCTCAGGAGCAACCTAGTGATCTCAGACATGCTGACTGCTGAAATCCTCCTATATTTGCAGGAGGAGGGGGGATAGGATGACTGCTACACTGCTTCAGGTATCACAATGATTTTGTACTTTCAATGCAGAGCCTGAATTGAAAATATTATGAACTGTTGCCACTAAGTAGAATTAAACTGTCACTTAACACTTTTCCAAGTCAATTATATCAATCCTACAATATCGCTACATTAATTTGTCAAGGAGTCTACACACTGAATTGGTATAATCTACAGACTGAGTAGCATGACAATCAGCAGAAAATCACTTGTGCTTATTGAAGCTGATGGCAAATCTAGATTGAGTGATCCACGCACAGGGGAAAACTTCACTGATGAAATATTACTGCTCTTCATGTCTTTATTGTTAACGATTACATATGCTGGCTCTGCAGGATATTTTGGGGGTAGCCCAAAGTTCAAATGGACAGGAATAAAGATCCTGGCATTCGAGCCTTCTGACTACATCTTTAGTATTCCCTCAAAACAAGAAAATGCATTCTTTTCTCCTGATCTGGGCAATACATCCACATTAAGTAACACCATTGCTATTTTGAATTAGAAAAAAATATCTGTAGGTTAGTTAGCAAATAAAACCTATAAATTGAGTTGTTTTTGGACTCCGCCTGACTCCTGCTCTCACCAGGGCCCCAATGTCAAAGGGCCATAACAACTGACGGCAGCGTTTTTTAGCCAGAAAAATGAAGTACACAAAGCAGTTCTGGTGATAAACAGTGTGGTGCTCTTGCTGCAGTGAGCTGCTGGAGCTCTGTCTGTCTGTCTGTCTGCTGTTCATGTGTGTAACCGCTCCCATGGGGCTGGGCTCTCCTTGGCCAATGCCACCACAACGATAAACCACAGTATCTCAAGCAGACTGATCTCCTAAAAAGCAGAGGCTTCCAAAGCACGCACAGCTACGAAACCAAGGTACCTAAACTCAACAACCCACCTCATTTGTGGAAAGGCAAAATAAATATCTGTTTAAGAGCACCTGGTAACACGATTCCACTGTTTCAGGCAGGAACTGGTGAGAATCCAGGTGGCCAGAACAGGACTCCTTCAGCCTCAATTTAGCTATGTAAATTCTTGCTTTACATTTCACAAAATCCTCAACTGCTACCGACAGTAACATCTTTTCAATAAATATTATCCAGGGGTAAAAAAAGTGTCTTGGCAAAAATAGTTAGGTATTATAACTACCAATCAACACACTGGGACTTTATTCTTTGCACTCTGATTTGGCATCTGCTGCCACGTTAGCAAAAAAAAAATGGGGCTCACACAATCACACCATCCTTGTGGGTTTTATCTATTTCCTGCTGTCCAATATGTTTTTCCACCTCTTCACTACTTCAAGCCAGGCATGATCAGGGGTTCTGCATCTCAAAGCCACTGAAGCCTCCATACCCAAGGGTGAAGAACCGTTAGACCTCCCTGAGAGCAGCTGCAACAGGAGTTCAAGCTTGATTTGGTTTGCAAGTGTGCCACCATGTCACACAAACCTGTTCCCAGGAACAGGAGATGGGAATGTCCTCCTGAAGGCACCCTAGTAGCTCACTTGAGGAGGCAGTGGCTGCTCTGGGGCTCTTCTGCCCTTAGTGTCAAGCCCAGTACTGTGCCTTTCAGAGGGTCTTCCAAGTTCCCCTCAGAAAGGGCTATTGGGAAACACATTCAGCAGACCACTGGCAACATGTGCCTGCATGCAGGCCAGGAAAGAAAGCAAGAAGGGAGGCAACAGCTAATCCTAGAAGCAGCAGGCTTCCTACTGAGGTGCTTTGGTATTACAGTGAGACAAGTTTTGTAACGCTTTTGGCCTACATAACTGTGAAGGTTCCTCCAGCACTTGCTGTATCAATAGGAATAGTATTTCCTGGCAGTTTGCAGCATGGGACGTTGCCATCTGCCTGTTCTAAGTTCCTCTAAAAAAAAAAGTGAGTGATTCTGATCTGTTTTTCCCTGCCTGTCCTAGATTGCTGTGATATAAATAGCAGCCAGGTGTTAATTAATTCCCATATGCATGAGTGTGAGGGGATGCTGTGTGTTTATATACATGTGCGCTTTTAAGGACAAATCTCTTCTCAGTTACTATAGCAAGAGAAGTTCCTACACAGATAAGGACCAGATGCTTTACTAATGAGTTCGCTTTCTGCCCTAAAGGAAGTGTACTACAACCATACATGCTTGGTCTGCTGCTTCTGCCATTGTACGGGGCCCAGAGCTCTTGGTATGTTTGGCCACAGAGGACCAGAAACAAAAGCGTGAGACCACAGAAGGCTGATAGTGTCAGAAGTAGACCAATATCGAATTGTAAAGAGAAACCCAAGGCTTCAGGGCCTTGGTTTGGTTGGTAGAGAGATCTGGAGCACAGGTTGCTTTTCCCTATGATAATGGCTGAAGATGTCCCTGCTCACTGCCGGGGGATTGGACTAGATGAGCTTTAAAGGTCCTTCCAACTCAAAGCATTCTATGATTCTATGACTCTATATGAATTTAAATGCCAGTAGGAATAGCCCAGAGTTTAACTCATGAGTGAAAAAAATAATAGGAATGGCTACAGAGCAGAAAGCAGCCTGGAAATTCACTGATTTTTTACTTGATGCTTGTATTTTTAAAAAGTCAATAAGCAGATCAGTCACAGTCACACTAAAAATGATGCAAATGATATGTTTCAAGTTTGTCAGCAAAACTTAAAAAAAAAGGCAAATATAGTTTTAATCAACCCAAAACATTTCCTTAATACAGTGAAGTGTTTTGTTTTGTACTGGAGCCCCTACTGTTTCGGGTTAGTCTTCCTTTCTTCTTTGACTTTGTTTTCAATTGAAAAATAGGTTTGAACTGAAAACATTTGGACTGAAACTAAGCACTTATTTTTGAAAAGTAAGAACAAAATTATATTTGTTTTTAAATTCTCCTTCCACCTTCTTTTTATAATGCACTTCAATTAATTGATTTTTCAGACATGTCAGTGAATATGAAACAATGCATTTTTGTGAGTTTCATGCTGTTCTAATGTCACCTGTAATTAGCAGGAGTGTTTCTTAATTCCGTTATGCCTTGGTTCTTTTTTGTTCTTCCTTGCATGGATCCCCAGTTTGGAATTGCTAACACAGGATCAAATGTGTTCTGGATAAAAGGTTAGAAAATATGATGATCTCTGGACCTAGTCTGTTACCTTTCCCAAGCCCTGAGACGCATACTGTGGCTAATTGTATTAAAGCTTTAAGTACACTGAGAGGCTTTGAAATTAATATAGAAGTAGGATTAAATATATAAAAACACAGTTATTTTTGTTGTTTGTATGGAAATAGCCTTTTAAACTAACGAGCTGGAGGCTAAAAGTGTGAAATATCGTATTGCCTTGGCGAGACAGTTTTCATTAGCAGATGCACAGTAACAGGGATGATGGATCTGACAGATTCAGCCAGTGTTTTCAAGAACTCATTCAATTAATAGTTCTAAATAGGAGGTATTGCAATAGGTTGTTAAATGTGGTCATTGGTCATAGGGAAACACAGTCCTGCTTTGTGTGCCTAGTTTGTAGTGCATCTGTACATCTACATATGCTTGTGTGTTCAGGAGGAGGGTGTACACGTCTGCATTATCTCACTGAAAGCTATAGTAAGAACCATAGAAGGGTGGGGGTTGGAAGGGACCTCTAGAGATCACCTAGTCCAAGACTTCTGAAAACCTTGGCTGTTTTTTAAGAAAGCACAACTTCCCTTTAGCCTTTTTACACCTAATCCAATCCTATAACTTGCTTTTTAAAAAAAGTTCAGAATAAATAAACCCCTGCAGGCTTTAGAAGAAGTATTTTAATCCTTGTGCAGCTATGTAAGGATCTGGATACGCAGAAAAATTGAGTTAATGTCTAAATGACAACTTCTTTTTGCAAGTGTAGCTCAAGGCCAACCTGAAGGCTGGGGCCACAAGAACTATGGCATCATCAGATTGATTTGAAGGAATGTGTTATCTCCCGTTATAGCCTAACTTGATTTTACTGGAATTGATGAGAGACTTGCACTCAAGAACAGTTAAATGAGGTAGGAGCCACCTTTCATCTGTCTAATTAATAGGCTACATACACTCCATCTGTCACACAAAATGTCTGCGAAAGAGCACAGGGTAAAACACCTCCATCCTGCGTTGGTGCTGTTCAAACCCTGCCTAAAAATAACAGTGAGGGGACTTGGAGGGTTTAATCCTCTGCAATAGCTAAACATTTGTGCCAAAACATTTCATCAGGTTTCCATTTTGAGGAATTTTGTGGGTAAATTACAGAGTAAGAACTTGGGTGACAAGAAACCTGTGGGTGTGCTTGTTGTACATACTGTGGCAGATCCTAAAACCCAGTCTCCTGTGTAAGTGCCTGAACCCTACACAAAGCTGCTTTATCTGACTTACCTAAGGGCATCCCGCTGTCTCGGGGCCAGGGGTATAATTTGTGCTGGCTATCTTATTTTAAGCCTTTTCTTGACAATGCAGCAAATGGCTCTAAGATTCCTGCTCCAAGATCCAAACTCTTCAGAGCTGCATGACTAAGACACTAATCTTGTATAATAAATTAATTTCTAAGGTTAAAATTTGTTCATAAAATGCTGACAGGTTAACTTGAATCCAAAGGGCTTGATGCCTAGGAAGGTATTTACTCTTTGTGCCTCTGGTGTTAACTTCCTGTTGAATTGACTAAACCTCATGTTTCTACAGGCAGCATAAAACCTGTGTTAAGTGCCATACTGTATGTTGTGGATAATTTTAGATAAATCAAATCACACACTCCCTGATCCGGACCAAACTTGTGTTGTTTGGTGACGCAGGAGCACAAAGCACAGTCACAACTGTCAAACTACAGCTTCAGAAACAGTGAAACTTGGGATGAAGGCAGAGAATATCTATAGAAGAATGCAGGAACAATCATGAGTGGAGAGGAGGAATGAAACACAGATGAGGGGTTTTTGTGGGGTTTTTTTTCTGTTTAGTGAGATATTGATACAGCCAAATGTCAAGACAGGGATCCCTGTAGCTTGCATGCAGTGTATCTGCTACTCTAAGCAGGACAGAAGCTCTGCATCTGTGCCATTTCATATTACATGAACATCATTTATACTAAGTGTACATAAAATTGTGAAGCACTTACAACTATTTTGCTCATCAAAACACATAGCTAAGTAATTACCCAGACTTCTGCATTTTGAAACATAACAATGTTTCAGCAGATTTTTTCCACTTTCCTGACACATTTGGCAGCAATGTGTATACACACGCACAGCCTTGTCCATTAACTGTGTATCGTCCCTCCATAAGGTAACATCTCTCCTCTTTCCACAAACCTGGCTTGTGCCTGTTGTCTAGCACCAAGACCAGCAGAAATGGAAGAGCCCTCATGTGGATTATTAAACTCCCCAGCTCTGGCCCAGGCACCCTCTCTGCCTCCCTTTAACTCACTGTGTCAGTGCAGGGACAGTGTCTCCTAGTGGCAATGCTCCTAAAGGAGCCCAACCCTGAGCTGCACCCCTGAAATTCCCACTCTTCAAAGGTACATATGACACTAAGGCATCTCCAGATTTATAAAGCGTCTAAAATAGTATAAAATAAAAGAAATAATTCCAGCCCCCAAGGTTCAGTATCCAAGTCACAGTCATGTGCTGATTTAATAGCTACAGCCTATTCTCTAGGCTTTACAAATGCTGTGGGTTTTTAAAAACAGTAGCCGGGTATTGCATTCTGTCCCTTTTGAAACAGTAGCACTGAAGAGAGAGATGAGAGATGTGGAGCGATTTATTCTGGGCTTTGCTCAGAGGTGGAAATGCAAGCACGGGCATCAACTGGCTCCTTTAACCTTTAGTTTCGCTCAGACCCTATACAAGCACATGAAATGCCTCATGCACTGCTGTGGCAGGTCTCCATGAGTTCTGCCTCCGACATACTGAGCCCTGTGCCAGACACCACAATCTGTGAAGAGGAACTGCTGTTGTGGATCTTTGAGCCACAATAAGGGCTGAGGAAAGGTGATGACAGCACAGAGAAGAGACCTCTCCCTCCCTGCAGCACTGTGCCTGTGGGCATGGGACGAGCAAACAGAGAAACAAGCAACCCTGCGCAGTGCCAGTCCTTACTTCTAGTCCTTCCTCCCTGAACTACCTATTTTCTGTTTTCAGCACCAGCTAACCACCAACAATCCATCTAGGTAATGAGATCCATATCAGGGGACTTTATGGAAGGAAGACTTAACAGTCACGGTACAGACTGCAATAAGCCAAGGGCCCTCTAGCTGGAGCTACAGATAGACCCCAGAGGTGTCTGGTTCTGCTGTGGTAAGGACTTTTCCTTGCTTGCTTTCAACCAACTGAGTTTTCCCATTGCCCACCATCCTCTTGGAACAGAAAGACCTGGGCAGAAAATTCTCATACATTTCTTTCCAGTAACACATTGAAAGAAAACAATGAGTGGACAGGTGAAGACATGGAAATCTCTCCTTGCTAACCCCAGCCCCAAGTGCCTGCAACTCCTTAACAATGGAATACAGATTAGCCTTCCTCTGGCCATATACTGAGGCCTTTTGGTGTCCATCACATACCCTCTCAGCGTCCCGCCTTAACCACTTCAGAGATTTTTTGTAAGCTCTCATTACAGGAGAAATAATATGCTGCAAAACCAACTGTGGTTGGAGTTCTACCACAGTGAAATAAAACCTTTATACACATCAGATCTCAACTGACTTATCTATTGGAACATCCCCAGACACAAACCTGGAGCACAGGCTGTTTGTCCCCACCTCTGGCAGGTCTTTCTCTATTGTACCTCTGTGTGCCCAGGACACATTGCTCTGCCTGCAGCAACAGGCACCTGCTGCTTCCCTCTCCCCGCCATGCCTTTCTTGATCAAGGACCTAGTCAGTATTCACTTTCCCTGACGGTCCACATGGTGCCCGAGCTTGCTGACATTTAGGTCAGGGTGTAAAACTTACCTCCACCCTCAGGTTTTCCCCTGACAGGAGGGAAAGATGACAATTCAGTTTTGGAAGACATTCCCACTGGTAAAAGCATTGACAAGTGAAACGCTTCCCACTCAACTTGATTTCCACACCTCCTTCACCTATCACTGAGCACTACTTGAATCATACCAAATAAACAGTTTCAGCTTGTCTTAGCCTTAGGTAAGTTTCCTAAAAAGTTTGGAAGCAAAGCCTAAACTTTTTGTTTATTTTCATATCCTCATAATTTGGCTCTGTCCAGTTAAGGAAAGCAAAGGCATTTGTGTATTGAAGCCTTTCTGTTTCCAGTACTCTCATATTTTTTAGCCCACCTGCTCAGCCAAATTCTTTGAAAAGCATCTTTTTCTACATACATTTAAAACCTCATTTTGTCCAAAGTTGACAAATCTCTTTAAAACAGCCACCTCTCATCATTCTTCTCTTACTAAACCCCTGCACAACAGATCCCGCCTTCCCCCATGGGTCCGAAACCGGCACAGACCTTCACAGCTGCCTCGGGTGGGAACAAGTAGAGCAGGTAAGTGGAAAACCCAGGTGAGAGCAGAAGCTGGTCAAGTCCAAGGATGGGGAAGAGACGGGGAAGCAGAGAAGGCTGGTTCTTCCACCTCCAAGCTTCTCCCTCATGGCTACAATTACTTGTTGACAGTGTCAAGTGATTGTGAGAAGAAATGTTACAGGGCAGATAAAACTGCTGGGCTGCTGCCGTAACAGGAATGCCCCACAAAGGACAGGTAGTAGTGGTGACAGGCAGTTAGTTACCTCAGTCACAGTCCTGTGAAGAGCCAGAAGAGCCCCACAGGTTTGCCCTCAGTCAGACCCAGGAGATTGTCCTTTTCCTAAAGCAACCAAAGTGAATACTTCCTAGTCTTCCGCTACTCCCAAGACAACTGTTAATGGCCACTCCACAGAGAGACAGTTCCTTCCTTTGTGCAGGTACGGAGACACTTGTGTGCACACCTTCCTGGCCCCGTGTCAGGCTATTTAAATCAGCTCAGCAAGTCTTTCAGCCTGAGAGACACTAAAGCAATACAAACAGAGCTTCCTTTTGCACTCTGTCCTCAAAGAGTCCTATCCAGAGCAGATCACACTGATACAACCTGACAACATCCAGGGATAAAGGGGAGGCTCACATCAGACACAGTCTAATACTAGCCAGCATTATAAGAGGGCAACCAGAGATCAAGGAAACGTTTTCTTTTCTTTCCTTACTACCAGTTACTCCACAAAGCGAACAAGCCCCAAGCCCTAGAGATGCAGCGTACAATCCTCACGATACTGTCATGGGCACAAAGAAGGGTTTCCTTCCCAGGGACATCACCAGGGCTGAAGTGTGTTTGCTTTTCTTTAAAGCTACTTGTAAAGCCCTTTGCCCTTCTCAGCATTTCTCTTGCTAGCACTGTAACGCATTTGGCACGAAACTGCAAAATTGCAAAACTCCTCATGAAGTTGGATTTGTTTGTTGACTTTTTAAGGAGCAGTGTGGGGACAGCTCCTCAAATCCTTCTGAACTATGGAGTCTCATTATGTGCTTCACCTCTGTGTTAACTGTTCACTCAGATTCTTCTTTTAAGCAGGTGATTTCATCTCATCTGCCCTCCAGGGGTTAAAGAAAAAAGTGATGAGAGGAAAACCAAAACCTTTCCAGTGCTTCATATCTTAAATTCTTTTTTTCTCCCTTCTCTCTCTCTCTTCCTTTCCTAAACGTGTCTCGTTTGCTTCTGGTTTCCTCCCGCACTCTAATGATTCTGTTAGGGAATGGCGAGGGGCTAGGATTAACAATACAGCAGATGACAGGAAACTGCTACCAAAAGCACAATGCCAGACCCCCGTCATCCTCCCATTCCTTGCTCCCAAGAGAAATGCCCCCTCACCCTTCTGTCGATGCCATGGTCCTGAAAGCCCCCCTGTCTTCTCAAGAGTCCAAGGGATTATTTTGGGCAGGAAGGTGCGAAGGTGGTCGGCTCTCGGGGATAACCCTCGCTCGCGTCTGGGAAGGAGCCTGCAATTTCTTGTAATCCCGAGGGCGAGAATCTGGCAGCTCGGCGCCGCGGCTCTCTTCCTCCCTTGCTGCCGCCGCCCCGGCGAGGGCTCCGTGTGCAGGGACCGGCGCTCGTGTCGCGCCCGCCCAGCAGTGGCCGGCGGGCGAGCAGCCGTAGGCACCTGGGCAGCGCTCCCGGCGCCCTCCCCTCGCCGTGGGCTGCGTGTGCGCCTGCGAGGTGGGGGTGACTTCACATCGGCGCGGCGTTGGCTGAGGCTGGATTGGAAGGTTTTAGCCCTCGAGCTGTGGATTTGCAGTCTATCCCTCTCTATTTTAGGCGCGGGCTGACATCACGAGCCGTTGTTACTCCTATAAATCTCCCCAGCAGCTCCTTGACAGAACCAAGGCGGGGGGAGGATGGGGGGGGGAAGTGAGGGGGAGGCGAGCCCCTCGTAGGGGGAGGGCCAGGCGCTCCTGGCCGCGACCTGCCCCGTTCGCCGCGGACCGCCACCGCCTCCCGGGGGCAGGCCCGGGCCTCGGGACCGAGAGGCTCGCCGGGGCTCCGGGGAGCCGGCAGGGAGCGGCGGAAAGGAGGGAATTCCCACCCTTGCACAGACACACAGCCCCTCCGTGGGTGTCTGGCGGCCGCCTGAGCCCCCTCATGGCCTCGGCGAGCCGGACGGCGCTCCGGCAGGACGAGAGCCTTGCAGCCCGCCCGGCCCAGGGCTGCACCGTCGCTCCCGCACCCCGCCGCCGAGGCACCTGCCCCCGCCACGTCGCGCCCGTGGGGCCCTTTGCGGGCATCGTACCATCTCGCCGAGGCGGGCTGCGACCGCGGCGGGACCGAGGGGCCGCGGCGAGCGGGGCCGCCCGCCCTCAGAACCTAGCGCGCGGGGCCGCCCGCCCTCAGAACCTAGCGCGCGGGGCCCGGTCCGGCTCGGCGCGAGGCGGTGCTGCCCCCTGCCGGGAAGGCGGCGGAGGCGCCCCCACCTGCCGGCGCAGAGGGGCCCGCTAAGGGCGGCGAGGTCTGACCGCGAAGCGGAGCCTCGGTCCGGCCTCGGGCAAAAGCTCCTGGTACCGCGGCTGCCGGTGCCGCCGTCCACCGCCCGCTCTTCCCACCCCTCTCTCGGCTGCGTCCGCCCCGCCCCGCGCCGCGTCCCTACCTGAGGCGCCCGCGACCGCCGCCGTGCCCTCAGCGCCGCCCCGCGCCGCCGGGGGCCGCCGCGACGCAGCGCGGGGCTGCGTGCCGTGCTCCGGCCGGGAGGGTCGCGGTGCGGCTCATGGCAGAGCTCGGGGTGCCGGGGCGCGACCTCTCCTCCTCGGCGCGCCGGTCCTGGGCCCACAGCACGGGCCATGCTGGAGTTTCCCAGGTGCTGTTGCCCGCCCTCTGCCAGGTCCGCAGCCGGCAGATGCGGCTGTCCGATGTCTCATTTCACAGGGAACAAACGTACCTGCCGCGATCCGTCCCTCCGCGCCAGGCAGGCAGCAGCCATGCGAGAAGCTCCTGCTGCGAAGAGAGCTGCGAGGCTGTGGGGATGCACAGCTGCCCGGCCCTCCCACCGGCCCTGTCCCTCCAGGGTACCTCTCCTGCCACCAAGTTGATGCCACCATGGACATAGGCTTTCAAGGGAAACAAGTTACCAGGACAGTTCTGTTCGAGCTCCCTAAGGTGTGCCTGAGAAGAGTTGTGTCCCTCAGTATGTTAATTTCCTTACAGTGCTATTTTTCAGCTAAGCACCCCAAGTTTTGGAAGTAATTTAATGCACTACCAGCCCCAAAAAGAAACAAAGGGAGAAACAAGCCACTGGAGTGAGTAGGAATGCAGAGACTTTTGCTCACTTCTTGTCATAATGTTATCTTTTCGGCCTTTCCAGAAAGTGCAGCTCTCTTCTTTGGAGGGAAGCTGTGTTACTATCCAAGCTGTGCTATTTCATACTCTTTCTCTAGCAAATGGCATGGATCCTTACCTGTTCAGAAAGAGATGTTTGAAATAGTTTGGCGACTTAAAAATAGATCCCATCTATCAGAGGGATCAGTGATTCCAGCTCACGAGTTGGGTTTTTTTTTCAAACATTCATCCACTATTTTTCCTTATTATTGGCATTAGATGTTGACAGCAATACTCTGGGTCATCCAGACAGAACAGACTGGCTGAATTGTAGTTCCTATGAGTACTGGGCATGGCACAGGCACTGGGAGACATTGCTGTGACTGCCCACCCCCATATGCAAATGCATGTCATGTAACAAAAGAAACAAAACATTACATTTGCATTTAGACAGAATGGAATTTAGAGAGACTCAAACATCACTGAGGTCCAGAAGCAGAAACAAATGCTACAGCTAACTACTTTTCCTACAAAGCACCACACTAAAATCCACATCCTGGAGCTGAGAGAAGCCTGGCCATTTCCCAGCTTCTGTTTCCTTTGAAGAATATCATGGTGGTAAGAAAAGGGGTGGTCAAGCGCTGCTGTGCACACTCAGCTGGAGCAACCTGCTCCTGTGATTTTCATTCCTTGAATTCCTTGGAGTTTCTCTTCCAGAATATACTTCTGTGTGACACTAGCCAGTGAACAGCTATATTGTTTCTGCCCAACCCCAGAAACTTATCTATTCATTGCCAGATCTGTGAGGAGTGGTTTGAAGCCAAACAGGGATGGGATCCAACACTGAGGAGGAGTTAGAAGATCAGGAAACACGAGGCATGGCTCATCTTCAGTAAAAAGAGAAGAGTGAGGGCTGACGCTGGAATGAACACAGGCTCTTGCAGATCTGCATGGACTGCCTAATTTTCTACTGGACAAATCCTAGAGGAAGAACAGAGCATTCAGGGTCTCCTCTCTGTGTTGCAGCAGTGGAGAGGAACAATGCTATGGAGAGCAATGCAGCCACAGTGCTGTAGCTGAGAGAAGAAACAGCTCACAGATCATCAGGATTTCTGTCTTAAAAGATCGTTTCTCTTACCATTAGGGAGTAGAAACTCTCATTTAATGTAACCATGCAAGAGCTCCGACTGGGCAAGCCAGGCTCCTATAAACAGTTCAGTTCCATTCTCATTTTATTCTTTGTCAACAGTGTTCGGAGGAAACACATGTTGGGCTGCTCCAAGTTTGCCTGTCTCCAAAACTGTCACCTAATTTCCTCTAACTCCTGTTGTCAGCGGGGGAGTGCCACACATTCACTGGCATGTGTTCCTCCCAGCAGAGGAATGAAACATATCATATTTTTCACATTTAATTCAGAACTTCTGTTGCTGCTGTTGCCATGCAGTTTGTTAGCCAGGCATAATGCCCTGGCAGGAGGAGACAGAGAAATAAGATAAAGAGAAGCAATATACTTTGGTTGTAACCCTTAAAACTTTTTGCTTTAAGCAACATCACCTGCTTCTGTTGCCAGTGAAAAAGAAAAGCACCAAAGCATCACATATTAAGTATTTCTGCCCAGGAAAGCAGAGAATAATTATACAGAATGACCTCCAACACTAATTGCCCTTTAGCAGCAATTTTCAGATTCAAAAGTAGGTGGAAACTACTAAATTGAATGGTGGCAGCAGTTGCACCACGTTTACATCCCCAGCGGTTGCTGCAGCTCTGCTTCCTGGCAGGACCATTCCCTCACAAGAGCTGCCAGCTCTGGCGAGTCTCATCACTTTTCCTCCACTCCCGCTGTTCCAGGAACACCCAGATCACCTCAATAGTCCGCTCAGACCTGGATGAGGGGACAGAGTGTACCCTCAGCATGTTCGCTGATGACACTAAACTGGGAGGACTGGCTGATTCACCAGAAGGCTGTGCTGCAATACACTGCAGCTTGAGAGCTGGGCAGAGAGGAATCCCATGAGGTTCAACAAGGACAAGTGCAGAGTCCTGCACCTGCGAAGGAACAACCCCATGCACTAGTACAGGCTGGGGATTGACCTGCTGGAGAGCAGCTCTGCAGAGAGAGACCTGGGAGTCCTGGTTGATAATTAACTGAACATGAGCCAGCAATGTGCCCTTGTGGCCAAGAAGGCCAATGGCATCCTGGGATGCATCAAGAAGAGTGTGGCCAGCAGGTCGAGGGAGGTTTTTCTCCCTTTCTCCTCTGCCCTGATGAGGCCTCATCTGGAGTCCTCTGTCCAGTTCTAGGCTCCTCAGCTCAAGAGGGACGGGGAACTGCAGGAGAGAGGCCAGCATGTTGCCACCAAGATGATCACGGGACTGGAGCATCTTTCTTATGAGGAAAGGCTGCAGGAACTGGGGCTGTTTAGTCTGCAGAAGAGAAGACTGAGGGGAATCTCATTAATATTTACAAATATCTAAATGATGGATGTCAGGAATTTGGGGCATCACTTTTTTCTGTTGCATCTAGTGATAGGACAAGGGGTAATGGCATGAAGCTGGAACACAAAAAGTTCCATTTAAACATAAGAAAAAACTATTTTACTGTGAGAGTGAGGGAGCCCTGGCACAGGCTGCCCAGGGAGGGTGTGGAATCTCCATCTCTGGAGGTTTTCAAAACCCACCTGGACACGTTCCTGTGTGACGTGATCTAGGTGGACCTGCTTTGGCAGTGGGGTTGGAGTAGATGATCTCTGAAGATCCCTTCCAACCCCTACCATTCTATGATTCTGTGAATGCTGAGAAACTCTTAAGATCTAACAGCCTCAGAGAATCAGAGCTGAAATCAGACTTGTTACCTTAAAACTACCACAGCCAGGCAACTGGCTAGGCATAACACATCTCCTGGATCAGAGTTCTTCTTGGTGAGAGTACCAGATCCTTCCATTGGAGTCCCAGCCCTCACACCCAACTATTGCTGTCAGCTGGTTTGGGCACGGTAGTAATTCTGAGGTCCTACAAATCTCAGGGTGTCATAGATGACTTATCAGGAGTCATTACTGATGAGAGACATTCCTCTATCCTTCCTCCCCAATGTGTTCTAGGACTCATTTCCAGCCTTTAGCCACAACTGAATAAAGATTCAGTGCACAAGCAGTGATTAAGAACCATGAGGTCTCTCTGCTGGACAACAGACCCAAAGGGAGACTCATACACAGGAGTCAAGAAGAGCCTCTGCTGATTGTGAAACCTGCACAGTCTCCCTAAAGACCTACAGAGGAGTTGTTTTGCCACAGAGGCACGTGAACTGCCAGAAGTTTTCCTGAGGTCTTTGAAATAACCCACATTAAAAGTATATTCAGGTTTTCATCTGTCCAGAATATGAGGTGGGAGAGAGCTCCCCTGTACATTTAATTGCAGTGGTTCATGTACAACAACAGCAGCACTGTACATACTAAGTGAAAAAAAAAGATCTTGTTATTTTTGCAGTAATTGAACTTAGTGCTGATTCTTCCTTTCAGTGTGCCTGAAGGACTCTTCAGTGAGTCACATGCAGACAGACAAGGGCAGTAAAGGGTCCCATGAGCATGACACAGATAATGTAGCACAGAATCTAAATAATGTCAGACCATGGGTATGTGGATTAAAAAAACCAAACCGTGGTTTATTTAAATGTGTAACATATTTGGGAGGGGGAAGATTACATTGTACTGTGGCAATACAGACAGCACATACTGTAACAAGCTCCATCCGTCGTAATGAACTCAGGCTACTCCTTCCAGCCTCCCAGAACGCCAGGTCACACTGCTCTCAGGGAAAGGCCCAACATCAGTTTCTCACAGGGACTCCACACTGTGACACATTCATTTCAGTCAGAATCTGCTGTCCTGTTTCCGTGTGTCAGACTCAGGAGTAGAGCATCCTCCTCCCACCAGGGGAGACTGGCAAAATATGGTAAAACTTCTCATGCACTAAGACCCTCTGCCATGGGTTAAGTAAAAGTAGCCTGATGGAATACGTGGTCCTAGGACAAACAGCCAGGCTGTCTGCCTTAACCTTGTCCCAGACATGGCTTGTTGCTGGGATGAGAAGCCTAAAGCAGAAGAGACTGAGAGAGATATTATGATAGTTACAAAATGCCTTTTCCAGACACAGCTTTTTATTTCAGGTTCTTCTCAATCCAGTCTTTGAAGGGAAGAGCTTTGGTGTAGCCACTGTAGAGTTCCAGGCTGCACGTCTTATCATAGCCCCAGCTCACTAATCCCATCAGGTGCCACCTTAGCTCAGGAGATGCTTTTCCTGGCAAAGTTATGGCTGCAATCCCACCGGTCTCAGCGGGGCAGATATTAGAAAAAGCCGTGTGGTCTTGTTTGGCACAGAACATGCTGTCAGTGATGCTGACTTGTATCCCCTTCTCCTCATACTGTTGTTCACACAGCAGGGAATCCACCATGCGAACAACTCCCATGCGGATTGTGTCATTCTTGTACCCAGGATCCTTAACGTCAGCCAACACCTTCCAGCCAGTCACCACGACTTTTAAATCCTCTGTGTATGAAGTCAAGTTTTGAGAAGATGACAAGCAAATGGGTTGAACACGACTGCTGATTCTGGCTTTGTCCAGGAGTTTTATGATAGCTATGTCAGAATCAAGTAATATAGGATCATAATTGGGATGCACTATGATGGCAGAAATCTGTGGAAGAAGCAGAGCAGGAAGAAGTGCAGAGTTAACAGCAATGACAAGTCAGCAATACTCTCTCTGTGCTACTATAAAAAGTACTGGTTCTCCTCTACCCTCCACTCCCAAACTCGTCTTTCACCACAGTGTTCACTCAATGAGAAACAGGCAAAGTGATCAAACCTCTTCTGACTTCTTTTGTTTGGCTTCGGTTCTGGGACAGATTTTATTGCATGAAAATCTTCCTAATGGGAAGCAGCCAAGGACATTTTCAGCAAAACAGGGAATTAATATGCCCTTCAAGTTTTACTGCTGTTTGCTGAAAAGACTTTACCTGCCATTTCATCTTCAGCCTGTAGAATTTGAAGCAGAGTGGGAAGCATTTTGAATTAAAATGTTATCTTCTTATTGAAGCTCAGTCATAGTCCCATAAAAAAAGAAGACTAGCATTGCATTACACAATGATGGGCCCAAACCTTTACTACTAGTTGACATGATGAAACACCACAATAGGATTCCCATAGGGAAATACTGTGGAAAAAAAAATGTACTTCCTTACAGGAAAAGTCTGAAAAACTTCCAATTAGAGAAAGAAACTAAAAGAGGAAGGGAAGAATTAAATTAACTGTGATTTCTTGGATAAAATAAATTCTTTAACTCAAATATCCACCCACTCCAGAAAAAAAGAGACACACACAGACAAAATTGCTGTATTTCTCCTCAGCTTGATTTGAATCTTTCTAGTTCTGCTTGAAAAAACTGAACAACTCTGGCGAGCCTGAGGTGCTATTTTTGGAGCTGGAGTCAGACTTGAACTGAGTTTAGAGCTGCACAGCCTTGGGACTGAGATGTAAAATGTGCCATGGTGTCAAACCAGGACCTAGAGCACACATGCTTCCTTCATCAATTACACTAATCAGTTCTGACAGTAGCTGACGGCTCTTCTTTCTCCCTGGTGATATCACTCAAGATGTTATGGCCTGTGGAACCTGAACTATTTTCTTAGTTGGACAGTGTCAGTGGAACTCAATGAATTGCAGCCTGTGCCCTCCTTGTGGTATGACAGTTCCATCAGCCACGTCTCTAGAGATGCATTTCAAAGAACAGATGTAAAGCAATGTATCACTCAAAGGAGAAGCTGCTTCTCCCCAAGCAAGACACATACGATCGGCATCTGTTTGTGCTCATCATTTCCTACTCAATGCCAGCACACTCACTCACCCGCAGGTTCTGGATGGTCTTTTCATCCCTGTCGTCATCTCGGTAGAATTTCCCCAGAACCACCTTGAGCTCAGCTGTCCTGAGCACCACGGTCTTTCCCAGGTCGGTGACACAGTGAGCAGCCACCACCACAGTGCGCTCGTTCACCAGGGCCCCACTGCAGATGAGGATCCAGGCCCCTTTCCGGAGGCTGTTCTCTTTCACCCCGTTGGCCACCCGATAGATCGCCGCTTGCCAGGGCCACCTGGTCGAGGTCACTGTCTTCTGAAAGGTGGTGTTTTCTGCTTTTCCACAGACTGAGAAAACAGGAACCAAGAATGAAATGATGCCTTTTCCCCACCAAAGAATCTGAATGTCACTCTCAACTCCTGCTTAGGCTGTGCCAAAATAAACAAAACTGCAATGGTTAGCACCAGAGACAGCTTTCTAATTAACCTCTGCAAAATTGCAGGAGTATTTGATATAGCTTTTTTAAAAAAAATCCATTTTTCCATTACCACCTGATTTCCTGGCGAAAGTAGGAATGTGAATTTAGCACCTGGGTAACTGAATTTTCATGACAGCGTTGCCAAGAATTTGGTTTCTCCCCAGGTCAAGTCTGTTTTTCCTGTGACCATTACTGGTGAGCCTTCCCTGTCCTTCTCTCAACCCATGAGCTTTTTGTTGTATTTTCTCCTCCCCACCCCAGCAGGGGGAAGGAGTGAGCAAGCAGATGCAAGGTGCTTTGTTCTTGGCTGGGCTTAAGCCACAACATCCCTGTTTTCTTTCTTTATAATAAGCCACCATAAAGTCAGCACTGCACTAAAACTCACCCTCAGCAGTCACAGAGTAATGCAAAGGTCCTCTCCTAGAACTGACATTAGCACAGATGAGTTCATGCCTATGGCAACAGACTTGTCTTGCAACAAGAACCTTGAAGCAAATGCAGCTAAATCAACAGCCACCGTGGGAAAAGAAAAAGCTCTGCTCTGCTCTAGGAATATATTATCCGGGCTCAGACCTGGGGTAAAATCTCCTGTGTTATGAATGGTTTACTTCAGTTGAAAGAGTTACCTCACATGGAAACATTTTGCAGCCTCTCTTGGGATGTTTTTCCCTGGGATGTAGTGTGTGCATGCCCAGAGTGAAAAGAATTGAGCACAGAGCTTTTTCAATGCATGAGATGATCAAAGAGCAAAATCACCAGCAAGAACTCTAAAAATGTTCTTGGTGTTAGGATCTACTTTTCACAGTTTGTCTGATGCCAGTGGTGGGTTGTACCAAATCCTGTGATGTTACTACCCGGACCTGCTCTGTGCCTTAACTGGGATAAGATATTATTTGGACTTATCGTGTACAATATGAACCCTTCCTTAGAGGGTTCTCATTAAAATGCAGTCTCTCTGTTCTATTGCCTAAACTTTGATGTTTTTGTCAGCTGTGTGCCAAAGTACAGAGATGAAAGAAAAATCACATTAGCAGTAAATAATACAGGAAAACATGAAGAAATAGTGGGAAAACATTTTCAGATCTGGAGAGAAACTCACTACACCTTTTGCTGAATGAAAGAGTAGAGAAATTGATTTCAAACTAGGTCACTGAAAGCTTGACCCCTTAACCATCCACTGTACCAGTTCTACCAGTGGATAAAAAGAGCCATATATCCTCCAAGCTCTATTGCTTCTGTCTGCCAGCTGGAAGCACAGGCAGCCTATACCACCAGGACTCCCTAATTATCTAAGATGAATACACATCCCCTTCCTTCCTCCACCCAGAGACCTGTGCATCTTTTTTTTTTTTTCCGTGGATACTCACTTGGAATACACACAGGGGCTCTCCCACTCCACTTCCCTGTCTTCAGACAAGTCCTCCTGCTGCTGCCCAGCCGGCGGTAGAAGGGCGAGATGCACTCGTACTGCAGCTGTGTGTGCAGGTGCTGGTAACCTGGTGGCAGGGCTCCAAATGGCAGTGCTGGCTTCTTCGTTGGATACACTTCAAGCTTTTGCTTGCTGAATGCGGAAGAGTAAAGTTGATGCAAAGGTGTTTCCCTGTTTCAAGGCACAAAGAGCACAAGGTAATAATAATAAAAATAATAACAATAACAATAATGAAAATGAAGCAATATTTCCCATAGCTTTAGCACAACAGTGTTAAGTATCATTTTAAAACATATTGAAGTTTGCTTGTGAAAGAATAAGGCAAAAAAATATCACTCCAACATAGTTTAGCAGTAGTCCCATTTACATTCCAGATCATAGAATCATAGAATCATAGAATGGTAGGGGTTGGAAGGGATCTTTAGAGATCATCTAGTCCAACCCCCCTGCAGAAGCAGGTTCACCTAGGTCAGGTCGCATAGGAACATGTTCAGGTGGGTCTTGAAGACCTCCAAGGAAGGAGACTCCACATCCTCCCTGGGCAGCCTGTGCCAGGGCTCCCTCACAGTGAAATAGTTTTTTCTTATATTTAAATGGAACTATTTGTGTTCCAGCTTCATCCCATTACCCCTTGTCCTGTTGCTAGCCACAATAGAAAAAAGGGATGTCCCAACCTCCTGACACTCACCATTTAGATATTTATAAATGTTAATAAGATGACCCCTCAATCTCCTCTTCTCCAGACTAAACAGCCCCAATTCCCACAGTCTTTCCTCGTATGAATGATGTTCTATACCCCTGAACATCTTGGTGGCCCTGCACTGGTCTCTCTCCAGCAGTTTCCTTGAGCTGAGGAGCCCAGAACTGGACACAGGACTCCAGATGAAGCCTCACCAGGGCAGAGTAGAGAGGAAGGAGAACCTCCCTTGACCTGCTGGCCACACTCTTCTTGATGCATCCCAGGATGCCATTGGCCTTCTTGGCCATGAGGGCACATTGCTGGCTCATGTTTAGCTTATTATCAACCAAGACTCCCAGGTCTCTCTCTGCAGAGCTGCTCTTCAGCAGTTTGACCCCCAGCCTGTACTGGTGCATGGGGTTGTTTCTTCCCAGATGCAGGACTCTGCATTTGTCCTTGTTGAATCTCATGAGGTTCCTCTCTGCCCAGCTCTCAAGCCAGTCAAGATCCCGCTGAATGGCAGCACAGCTTTCTGGTGAATCAGACAGTCCTCTCTGGTGTCATCAGCAAACTTGGTATCTTATTGATATCCATATATGAGCACACATATATAAATACACATATGTTTACAAATTTTTTACTTATGTCCCTTTTTTTTTTCTGTTTTATAGTATCTGATTGCAACCAGTTCCCTCTTAATGTGGAACAGCTTTTGCCACTTCCAAAAGGACTGATACATCAAGTTTTTAGATAAGGAAATTACACTGGAAGTTGGCATCGCCATAATTAGTTCTCAGTAGAGAGGAGTTAGGCACATCTTCTCTCTAGTGAACATTTTAATAGGCAGTATTAGGAATCCATTCAGATTAAATCATGTTGATAAAGTTGTTTGAGTTAGCAATTAACAGAGATAATTGCCTCACCACAGAGATTTCATAATTGCAATAATCACTAAGCTTCCATTTAGAAATTGTACTGATTAGCTGAAATATGGCACATAATTAAAAAAATAAATATAGACATCAGCCCAGATATGGACCATAAGCTTGGCTGCAGTCATACTTAAATCTTCATCACTGAGAATGTGTCCCTTGCTCTAATGCTTAAAAGCACAGATTCACAGAAAAAAATATTTATGTCTGAAAAACTCAGCAGGAAATTAATTTCCCTTGAGATTTCTGGTACTGCCTGCCTCCAGAAAAGCCATAAGAATGGTTTTTCACGTGGTAATTCAATTTTTTATCACAGAGAGATACAGACTACCTCCATTATATAGAATCTGTTAAGCCATACATAAGGGCACCCAAGGAAAGGAAAGTTATTGAGAACAAGAGCAATGGCAAGTTTCTTGTGTTTTGGAAGAAGGATGAGAGCTGCTGCGGTCATGCTTAGACTGCCAGGGTCCCATTCTCTACTCATATGTGACCTTGCAATATTGCACAACCCCTGCTTAGCCTTACTGGTAACCTGTGAAACGGAGATCCCGCACTTCAAGAAACAAAGCAACTCCACAAGCACGAGAGACCCTCCCACGTGATGCTGTGGAGGTGTAGGCACTTTATGCGCTCTCCTACAGCTGAGGGCAACATCTGAAACATTTAGCATAAAAAGATTGGTGCTCAAAAGTGCCTTGAGAAATTTAAGCAAGAAAAATCCTCCAGTGGCTTCCTGATGGCTTCTCAGGGCCATCTCTACAGTCATACATCGCAGAGCTGGTGAGCGGGAAAGTATTTGGGAAGCACATGCTTGCCTTATTCCTAAAGCTAGGCATCTGCTACTGGCTACTGCTGGAGACAAGATATTGCTTGAGCTGGACCTTTACTCTGCCCTGATATGGCTTTGGTCTTAAGACCAAAGATGATGACAGTTCATGCATTTATCTAAAATAAATTAATCAAAATCCAAGCCGTGAAATGAGAAATTACTACTTGCACAAAATTAACCCAAACATTGCAGCATAACTAGTTCACTTTGGGTCTATTTCAAGAAATCAGCAGAAGGCTAAGCCCAAACAGGGTCCAGTTTTCCATTCCTTCTTCCCCTTCCACTCTACCTGCTCCTCTCCCTCCTGCCCGTACCATATCCCACTTCGCATCTCTGGTGCTGTATTGTTTTTGATGGCAAAAGTCAATGGGAGCAGATGACATTGCTGCACCTTCTTCTCTCCTTGTGCTCTCCCCACTCAGTTCTTCACTGAGCTGGCACGTGTTCCTATTTGAAGACACATCATTAGCCCCAAGGAACCATTCTCATAGTCTGTCACAAGCTTACAAGCATAATTCTGGCATTGTCCAGTGGTTTGACATCTCTACCTGTGCGTTTCTCCCTGGCTGCCTGCAGCAGTGTGCAAATCTGAGCTGCCCAGACCTCCCTCCCAGCAGCTCTCATCACTTGGTCACCGGTGCGGTGTGGGAATAGCTGCTCAGGCAGCCTGAACATGCCAAGGGGAAAGGAGAGGAGGGGAAAAGCAACCACATTTTGTCTTTAAACTGTAGTTGAGATATTGCATTCTCACCTTGACTGAACCTGCATTGGAAGCACTTTCTGTCTCACCAGGTCAGAGATCTTTGGCTCTCTGCAGGCTAGAAAAAATATAATGTTGCACAGTACTTTTCCACATTGACAGCTCAAGTGTTATGGTTCATTCACATTTCCACTCTTTCCTCTCACTAGCTATAGTGGACTGGATTAAGAAAAAAGACAGTGAGTTATGTGCATTAAAATAAAGATATGCCCTTAAAGCCTTAGGCAAACACTTCCATAGATGGCCAGATCTATCCCACCTAAAACAGAGGAAGCAACTGGGCACCTTCTGCACCAGCACTTTCAGCCACAGTGGAAGATTTGTCCATCAGTGTTAAGAGTGCCAGTTTTACACCACCACAGTGATGGTCTGGAATCTGAGCACACTTTTGCAATAACAGAATTTGATAACCATTCCTTGGTTTCCACCTGTGCAGCCACACAGATGATCCTAGCAACCTGGCACACAGAGGAATACTGCAGGACCTTACAGACCTCAGAGGGTCTGCTTGCTTGTGTACTTGTTGGAAGGGGCTGGAGACTCTCATTCAAAGGAATACCTCAGAGCTGCCTGAATATGCATAAAATAACAGAAGGGAGATCCATGATCTCTCATTTTGCATATTCAGTTTATTTACTTTAAGCAGGATCAAATATTTGGGTTTATCAGTTCAGTAACTCTGCCAGGATCTCTTTTGTGCTGCACACAGTGGAAGAAGAGGAACTTTGCAGGGTGGATTTTATCTGTAGGCCTCAGTACTTGTGTTCTGGGGGATTAACAATATCTAGCTCTTTTTGATTACTGTATACATTATGTCACTATCAAAGTTAATATCAATAAAGATGTTTTCCACAAATGATTATCACCAATAAAGATACTTTCCACGGATGATTATATGCTTCAGGGAGAGACTATTTCCATCTAAAATAACAGAATAAAAAAATTCCCCTAGGGATAGACATATTTCCTTATATTATCATTACTTCAGTTTAAAAAAAAAACAATGTGAAAATATGTGTCAAACACACTCTGGGAAAATGAATTTGGCAGTTCCTCAGCTCAAATTCATTCATCCATTCAGGCTTTCAGACACGCTTTGAGTAGCTCCAGGTCAACAGCGTAAATCCCTTTCTAGCAAAGTACTTAAAGATGTGTTCCAGTGTTTTGATGAATACAGAAGGTTTAAGCATGTCCTCAAGTAGTTTTCTGAACCGAACCTTCAAAGCTGCAACCTACAGGCTTGGCCTTTTACACTTAGCACTGGTCTCATTGATCTAAAATGATCATTTGGGGAGAGCTGGACCCTACGGCCACCACTCTGACAAAACACTGATTTCCTTCTATTTCAGTTTCCTCCTGATCTTCTTTGATTTTGATCTTAGTCAGGTTTGATCTTAGAATGAGGGTAATAAGGGTCTTAGGGAACATTCCATGTTTAAAGATGGAAACACATTTTGAAATGGCTGGCATCTTCTCTGCCTGCATTGGGCAGCCAGGAGAGCTGCCAACTTACCAGTCTCAGTATCAGCTGTCACTCAGTTCATTCCACTCAGCAAAGGTGAGTGGAAATTATGTAAAGCAAACTCCAGTAAAACCTTAGCTGTTTTTGTGAGTTGTGGTAAAAAAAAGACTGTAACTACCTTTTATGCAGATTGGCTTCTTCCCTGACCACTCTCCGTTCTCTTGGCAGATCCGCTGTTCATTCCCACTAAGAACATATGAGTTGTTACAAAAGAAAGCAATGACCGTGCCAATTTTTGCATAGCGTCCATTCAAGACCCCAGTGTCTTCTACTACTCTTCTGTAGCCATTGAGTGGGCCACCAGGATCTGTGCAGTTTTTTTCATCTAGAACTAATGATAGGAAAAAAAAAATAGTAACTGTTTTGTTAGGCTCACAGCATTATTTTCACACATCAGATTGCCAGGCATTTAATTCAGACGTTGCTACACAATCTACATCTTCTAAAAGATGCTTTTCCAAGACTCCTCTGGGATCTCTGTCTTTGAAAATATCCAATATTAAAGCAGAAATTACAATACACAGATGTGTTTATAATGCACACTTTAGTCTTCACTGAAAGCATGTTTCTCAAATTGATAAAAAGCCCTTAAAATGTAGCTGACAATCCTGAAAGAGAACCTTGACTTTACATGATGTTAATGTCCCATTAACACTAACAGGGCTACTTCAAGAGCATTAAAAGACTCACTTCAACTCTCTGCATGGAGCAGGCCTTTGGCATTCTTTTGGTTTTTCTGTACTTGGATGATAAAACTAGATTACTTAATTTTACTTTCATGTTTGGTTGTATTTTGGTCTCTTAGCACTAAGAGAAAGAGATACCTGAATAATCCAGGGAAATACGGGAACTGAAAGAGAACATCTAGATATTTGTTTGTTTATTTGTTTATTGAGACTGAAAAAACATGGAAAGCTTACTCATCCTATGTTCTGCCTACAAAACTTCTTTTATTTCCTCCTTCCCAATATTTTCCCCTTCCTTTTATTTGTTGTTGTGGGTTTTTCTCTCACTAAACCTCAATTTTTGGCCTAAATCTAGACGATAGTATTTCCTATGTTGTGCTGATAAATGCTCTTGCCCTCTGCTCTTCCTATTTAGCAGCCAAAGAGGTACTTTTTTTCTTTCTTTTGCATTTCATCTCAGCTTTCTTGTCAGCCTGACAGAAATGCAGTTCTGTTTAATTCCTCTGTCTGATGTCTCATTGTATGATAGCCATTGAACACCCAGTTCAGACAGCTTGTGTGGCTCAGCTCTGCTTATGGAGGACTGCAAAGACTGAGACACACCAATGGACTAGAAATGACCTCATGACACTGCTCCAGACTCAGCTGCCTGCTGAGCCTCACCTCACAAAGCACCAACATGTAACAAAGCACTGAGGCATTTATTCAAATCCCTGTGCAAACAGGTCAGTAATAGTGTGTAGATAAGGCCTGTCCTCTTTCGTCATGTCACCAGACAAAGCCCCACTTGGCAAAGCCTGTGAGCACATAGCTAACCCTACAGCACAAGTTCAGTGAAGAGCAAATGCCCTTAACTTTGCCTTCTTTGATGACACTGGATTTTAACATATGCTGAAGGTTATATACGTACTTGAATAGTTTTTCATGAGTCATATTCAGTACACAAAGAGGACATCTGAACTTCCTCTGAACCAGGAAAAAGCAAGAAGCAGAGCCCCATCTCCTTTTAATTTGGCTCCATTTTTCTTCTCTGTACTTAACAGCCTCTCTCACTTGTGAACCACAACTGACTGATAACTTGATAGCAGCCAAAGACTACAGGGAATCACCCACAGTATAATGCTTGTTGCTTTCTGCACTGATATCTGGTCTAGTGGCATCATCTGATGAGCGGAGTGTGTGTTTCCAAATGTATTCAAGTAAGTCAAGGAAAGGCCTTCTCTTTTTTCATCCTATGCCTCTGCATAACTTTAACAGTAATTCTCTTCTTCCTTAAGCCAAGGGTTATGACTTTTTTGATGGAATAAAAACAAAGAGAAAACATTTGGGAAGGAGAGACCCAAATCACACCACCTAGCACTTCAGTAACAGCAGAGTCTAGAGACAGATTTTTCAATGCATCTCTAGCCAGGGACATCATGCAGCAAGGACATGAACACAATCCTGATATTGCATTTAGTGCAACTGGAGACACTCTCTCTTGACAGAAGAATGCCTATTGATTGCTCTTTCAGATGAATTTACAGCTGTTTCATAGCACTCCTCTCTAAATCTACATTGTTTGCTGCAACAGGCTTGTAAAAGCACTTTTCCAGTTGATACAAATTATTCTGGAATATGGAAATAAAGTTGTGCCACACAAAACAACTAAAAGAAATTAAAAGACTCTTTGGATGAGAAGAAGGGGCTTGGACTTTCAGAACTGAATCCATGCAAATGGTAGGCATGTGAACTTGCACAGCCAGAATGAATAGAAGTTTCTCTTTTATTGATTTTTTCCCCAGGATGGGAATTCTGCTGAAACAGAGTCTACTTTTTGTGCAGTAAGCCCTTAAACACTTGCACAGAGTGCACCAGAATTCTGCAGAGAAGATACAGAGGTAGATTGTCATGGAAGTAGCTATTCATGGTTGCACAATGTCTCTCACTTGGTTTTAGTCCCAGACATTTTTAGTCTGTGTATAAGAAGGATGCATGCCTAGAGTCTTTGAGGAAATTATTTTTCAGCCCTTTGATTTTTCAGTCAGAACTTTGTATAAGCAAGTCTTGAGGGCTTAGGGTCCACCGGAGGAAAATAAGAATCCCTACTGCTTCTTAAAGACAGGAAGAACATCATGTCAAGCCACGGATCTACCAAATTTCAAGTGAGATTTGAATATTCTAGTTTCATGTGAAGACATTGGCCAAAACATTTGTCAAGAATCAAAACTTAAAGTGACCTTACCACATTCAGGATGATGTGCTGACCAAATCCCATCAAGCTGACAGTAGGCAACACGGCTGCCTTTTAAGCTGTAACCTGCGTTGCACTTGAAGTAAACCTGGGCCCCGTATTTAAAGTCATCTCCTTCCACAATACCATGAGCTGGAGCACCTGGAGTCCTACACATCACCACTGACAGTTCAGATATTTCAAAAAAATCCACTTTATTACAAAAACAGGACTGTGTTAGGGTGATTCTTTATTTAGAACATCGAAAAAAACAATTAAAATGGGCACAGGAGTCAAAATTACAAGACAGGTATATGCTGATCTTTAGAACATTACTTAGAGGTCAGTGCTACACATGCTTACACAGACACCACCTTCCAAAACATACCCAGATCCACTCATTTCAATGGGACTACGCAGAAAGTGACGGGATCATGGGTGTTTGTATCTTTAATGACTCATTTGCTCAAATTTGCCCATCTCAGTGGGGGTTTTAAATGAACTACTATGCTTGGGCATGAAAAAATATCATGTCCTTAAAAGCCTTATATTGAAATTCTTTTAATCTTTTCTTTCCATTTTTACAAAGTTTTTCAGATAATCTCACTAAAATATGGAAGCATCATTATTTGTGTAGATCAAACATTATCCTAATGACATTAAAAAAGGAACCTTGATATTTACTGTGATATTTACCCTTTCCGTGTGTTTTGCTGAACTGGGAAAATACCTAAACACAAGGGTCTGTTTAAATACTGCAAGCAGCAAATACTAGATTAAACATCGTAAGCAAGCTTCCTCTGAGAGCATCACACCAGCCATACTAAATCAGAACACGGATCCATCCACCACAGAAACCTGTCTTCAATGGTGGCAAACATGGGAGTTGATAGAAGGAATATAAAAGCAGAGCAAGCACATAGGATACTCCCCTGGCATCTTCTGGCAGCATTCATCAAGCTGGGGCTCAAGGGCTCTGTGAACTATAATGTTGTTTTTGGTATAACATACCTTGCTGATTTTTTTTTAACATTCGTTTGAGTAGTTTCTAAACTCAGCTACATACTTGGTGTCTACAATATCCTGTGGCAATGAGTTCTACAGACTCCGTGTTGTGTGACAAATCTCTGCCTCCTTTGGCTTGGTTTCTAGCCTGCCAACCAATAATTTAATTTCATGCTCCATCTCCTCCATTATGAGAAATGAAACCATAATCATGGTCAGAAAAGACCTTTAAGATCATCAAGTCCAACCAATAACCTCACACCACGAAGCCTATTACTAAACGAAGCCATATCCCTCAGTACTTCATCTACACGTCTTGAATATCCCTAGGGATGGGGACTCCACCTCCCTGGGCAGCCCATTCCAGTGCTTAATAACCCTCTCGGTGAAAAAGTTCTTCCTAATGTCCAATCTAAACCTCCCTGATGCATGGAGAATGTCCATGTCCTGTTCACCTTCTCCGAGTTACTTTTTAAGACTAATTTTCTGTATGTAGAAATTACACCACCATAAGAACATAGGTTTTAGTATCTACACAGTTACCCATCTCACTGTGTCTCTCTAGTCTTGCCTGGCCATTCAGTGTGGAAAACTGCACAGGGAAGGACGCAGTGCAAGATTTGGGTATGTGTATGGGTTTTTAACTTGGGAGCTATGCTACTCCAATGAAGACAGACAGATGGAAGCTAAAGAGATCATCCCTACTTTAGGCTTTTAGAATTTGACTTTTTCTGTTTTGTCTTATAGCTGGTAGCTTACTAACCTACAGCCATATTTTAATCCTTACTCTTCCAGAAGAAAAGCTTTTCTAAGGCCTCAGCACTGTAATCCTTACACAGAACACATCTATGCATCTATTTTTATGGATTGTGGAGCTATTTACACGAGGAAGGGAGTACCAGCTCTAAAACAGCAGAATAGGTGAGAACAAGGCTCCACAGAAATTCCCCTCAATTAACGGATTACTGCAAGCAGCAAACAATGCAGAGTCATTTGTGCACTAGTAAGCATGAGCCTGACAAAGAAAAAATGTCTAACATTTAAGCAGTAGAGAGGGGCCCAGACTCACTGCCCCAAATCAAAAGACATTCAGTTGCAGGGTGCTCAACATTTCCCCTGGGCTCCAAGAGTTCTGCACCAGTGTCCTCTTCAGCAAAAGAATAATTGAAATTCAACAACATTCATTTCTAGCCCTTAATGTTTCTCCTGTGAAATACAGGCACACATACATATACATGCATCTATAGGTGCAGATGTGTATACACAAGCACAAAGATAAATGCAAGGGGAATAATAGGAGCACAGATTTTCCAGGTGTTTTAAATTCTCATAACACATCTTCCCAGTCATGATCTCTGTATTCCCAGTCACTCCCTCTTTATCTTTCTCTGAACAGCAATTCATTTCACTACATTTATATTTCTCTCTTTCAACATGAAGTCACACCCAGATTGTCAAATGAGAAAAGATGATAAGGAACATCTATGCACCACTCAGAGTTCTCCTTTGTATCATGAATACAGGTTTTCTGGTTGCTTGTGGTCCAGCTCAGCTCTGCAGAACTTGGTGCTTTTCTGTTCTAGGTCCATCCTGGAAAAAATGTCACCAAGCTACACTTACTTTTTTTTTCCCCCACGGACTATAAGTCTTGCTCAGTCTCTTGTGATTAAGATACTTAGTTTCTAATCGTTTAGATTTGCCCTGGTTGCCAGGCTTGCTTTAGATTCACTGTTCCAGCGTGACCCACTCAGCTGGAACAACTCTGGCTTTATTTACAATGTAAATTCAGTGTTTTGTGCACAGATTAATTTAGGACTGGAACTATGGCCTAGAGGAGAGGATATGGAGGCAGAAGGTCATGAGAGCTAATCATAGCTACAAAACTGTGGCCACGGGTAAGTTGCTTCATCTCCTGTATCTAACAAATGAGAGCACCCCCTTCCTCACAGGGATGTTCTAAGCATTAGCTCATATCCACTTGTGTCAGAGTCACTGTGGAGATTCTCTGATGGCAAAACAGCAAAGTATTATTAATAGACATGTCCCTTTTGTTACACATGCCTTTACCTACTGGTTGTCTGTTCTCTGGTAACACAGGATCTTCCCTCATGGTTTGTCCTATTCTTTAAAGTTTGCCACTGGAGGCACAGCTACTCTTTCTTCTTTTTTCCTTTTGCATCATTTTGTAAGTTCATTCTTTCTCTCCACAAATTAAATGTGGGTTTGAATCCTGACATGTTCCCTACATCTCAGTACCACGGCTGAGGTCTCTTTTTTCAGCTATATTATCTAGCCTGAAAGTCACATGCAGTTACTCTAGTATCTGCCTCTACTGCTTTGGGCTGAGCTCTATAGCTTTTTCCCTTCTCAATTTGACTTGCCTTTTATTCCTTTCACCTAATATGTTTTTGGTAGCTTTTCTACACCTTTTCCCTTTACTTGTGAACACTTCAGGCAATAGAGTTTTGAGTGGGTGTTGTGAAGGCAAGTCTAGCCCCTGTGTGTTCTGTCCAATTCTTTCATCATTTTGTGGATAGCTTCTCAAACTCTTTCAACTGGTTCTTAGATTTTTTTTCAGAAGGTGAAGTATATTTCATTGAATTTTAGGACAGCCTCCTTTGTTTGAAATGTTTTATTAAAGACTTTCAACATTCTGTCCTGGTGTAAGACTATATCCAACTCACCAGCAGGCATTTCTCAGAAGTCAAAAAGAAAGGAAAAAACCATTCTGTAAACCTTAATTCATACCTAGCTCTGCCCTTACCCTCTGGATACACATACTGGCCATAAAATCCAACCACCTGAACTTACCCAGTGCTCTTAAGTTTCTAAGCTCTCTAAGGTATTTGACAGGATTTCAGATTCCCTTGTCTAGGCAGGATGGGCCTGATCCTCCATCTGCTGAATGTTTCTGAATACCAGTCCTCCTTCTTCACATGGTCCAACGTTCACAGCCATGTGGATCCCACCTGCAGCCATCTACATCTGACTTTGTATCCATCCCAGTTCTCCCTATGCCTGCTCTCATCTGAATGTTGCAGCAGAGATGGAGCCATGTGCTGTTTGGACAGAACTGCATTGGGAAAGAGGTGTCGGGCTGGCCAGGGCTTGAACTGTTCCTAGGCCACTAGTTAGACTGCTCTGGTCCACAGGAAATAAACTATTCCTACTGCCCTGGAACTCTGGCTTCCTACCTTTAAGGTGTTTAGACACAGGTCTTTGGTGTGGTGGCTAGCTATAGTGTTACTTGTCCATAGCAAAATGAGAGAGGAGGAAGTAGGAAAATCTGTCTCAGTAACCCATGGGAGGACATTCTCCCTGACATAGCAATGTTTAAAGGAAGAACTGGCATCCACAGGTCTTACCCTGCTTAAAGGTCTTGTCAACATTTCCCCAGTGTCAGTGCAATGGCCTCGGAATAGCAGTCTCCGCCCAGCTCTTCACAAGATTAATACCTTACCTTTTCTCTCACTGCAGTTTGCGCCACAGTTAGAGGAAGAAGCAAAAGACAAGGCAGAGAGCTTCAGACAGAATGATATATGAAATGTACCAGCAATCCATCAATATTCACCCCAAACTAGTAAGCTTAGAGGCAACCCTGCCAAAAATGGAACCAAGAGTGGCATGACTTCAGGCTGCAGTGCTTGTTCTCTACACTTTCCTCTCCACAAACAAAAGACCAAAGCCACCAGGAACCCAGAAAATGGACTTAGTGGCTGCAATGAGATGGTAATGAACAGCCAAATATGAAAGACCTTCATTCATGGTCTGCCAAAAAAGTTTGAGCAACCCAGAGACCCCATGAAGGTCAGGCCAATCCCATTCTTCATGCTATGGTGTCATCACACTGATAAAAGATTCTGCCAAATATTTATCTAGAGAAGAATAGGAAAACTGGAGAGATTTCAGGGAAAGAAGAGACTAATTTTAGGGAAATATAATCTTGAGAATGATTAAGAGCTAAGAATGGCCACTCTGGTCATGCAAAAGCTAAAAGCTCCAATAATCTAAAAGCTATAACCAGAAAGGATGAATTAAAATGTTTAAAAGAAGACAAAGGTATATTTGGGCAGAATAAAAGGAAGAACAACTCTGTAATAAAGTCTCCTTCACAAATCTGTGAAAGGCATAGTAGGATGTAAGTGGAAATGAGTCTCATCATTTGATAATTGAAAACTCCAGCTAAAATTTAAAAAATGGAACAGACTTTGAGGAGAGCAGGGTGGCACTAGCAAGATCATTGCAAGTTGAGAGAATGTTTTGGTTTAATTTTTCTATATTTTGCTACACAGTGTTGTTCCCAGGAAGTTCCTCAATTAATCTATGCAGGCATGTAGGTAACCCTTGCCACTTTGGGGTCTGAGGGGAGTTTTGGCCTGATACAGCTCTATACAGTTCATAAGAGAGTGAAGTAGGAAGTTATAAGACGAGACGAATGCAGACACCTCTGTCAGAAATGCTCAGTTATGACAGTCCAGATGTTAGACAGAGAATAAAAACTGCCTCAGATGTCCAGGTAACAAACTCACAGATTCCCAATAAACTTATTACTCTTCTTGCCTATTACTTCAGTGTCTTGGAATGAAAGAAAACAATTATTTCTGTCCTGTATTAAAATCATAGAATCATAGAATCATAGAATGGTAGGGGTTAGAAGGGACCTTTAGAGATTATCTAGTCCAACCCCCCCTGCAGAAGCAGATTCACCTAGATCAGGTCGCATAGGAACACGTCCAGGTGGGTCTTGAAGACCTCCAAGGAAGGAGACTTCACAACTCCTCTGGACAGCCTGTGCCAGGGCTCCGTCACTGTCATACTGAAATAGTTTTTTCTTATGTTCACGTGGAACTTTTTGTGTTCCAGCTTCATCCCATTACCCCTTGTCCTGTTGCTAGTTACACTAGAAAAAAGGGATATCCCAACCTCCTGACACCCACCATTTAGATATTTATAAATGTTAATAAGATGACCCCTCAATCTCCTCTTCTCCAGACTAAACAGCCCCAGTTCCTGCAGCCGTTTCTCATATGAAAGATGTTCTATACCCTTGATTATCTTGGTGGCCCTGCGCTGGACTCTCTCCAGGAGTTCCCTGTCCCTCTTGAGCTGAGGAGCCCAGAACTGGGCACAGGACTCCAGATGAGGCCTCACCAGGGCAGAGTAGAAGGGGAGAAGAACCTCCCTCGACCTGCTGGCCACACTCTTCTTGATGTATCCCAGGATGCCATTGGCCTTCTTGGCCACGAGGGCACATTGCTGGCTCATATTTAGTTTATTATCAATCAGGACACCCAGGTCTCTCTCTGCAGAGAGAGAGTTGAACCCCCAGCCTGTACTGGTGGATGGGGTTGTTCCTTCCCACATTTCACAGGCAACTTTCCTCCATCTGAGAAAGACTAGAAGAACAATAAGTTCCTGAATTTTTAAGTAGAATGTTCAATTATTAATAAAAACAGTGCAAATTCTTATCCCATCTAAATTATATACAAGTCACATTCCTCAGATTTGAATTATCCACCAATTAGAAACAGTTTTCTTGCTCATTTTATCACCAGTGAGATAAATTAGATGATCTCTCAAGCTACGCTTTTCTCTCTTCCACATCTTTCAAATCCTGTCTGATGGAATTATCATTCGCTTTTGTCCCAGAGTCCTTTCATTAAATTAAGACCATTTTTTTCTGCTGCCTTCCTCTCACCCACTTCCCGTTAAATAATATATACCCCCTCACACATGTCATTCATTATCTCTAAATTCTGCACAATCTTTCAATAATAGATATTGCACGCCTGAAATAACTCTCATTTCTTATTGCTGATACTAATAAAAGGTTCACATTTCCATTTTTGTCCCCCCTGAAATATTAGGTACAAGAACATGTAATTTTATGGAGTTCTGTTCTTAATTTGCTTACAGGATTTTTAAAATACTGTTACTGCTAAAGAAATTTTTCTTAATGTATACTCCCAAGTCAGAATTTGGCTGCCAAGCTGACTGTGGTAATGTATATAGCAACACTTTTGCTCTCTAGTATTGGCTCTGGGGAACATTTTTCTATGCACATGTGATATTGCTTTTGCATAAGGGTGTGCTGGCATGCTCAGGGGAGGCAAACACTGAGAACAGCCATAGAAACTGCGCTTGGTAACAAGTAGAGGAATAAGGCAGCTTCTGCTGCTATGAATCCGAGCATGTGTCTTCTGTGGTGAAAGAACAAGCTACGGCCTTACTATGGACACTATGGACCCACACCTGCTAGAGGATAAAACTGAAGAAATTTAAATAACTATCCTCAGGAAGAGGACATTTTGTCAGGAGAAAGTCTAAATTACATTCTTTTCTCCAGTGAATGCCATCATGACCCAGCATGCTCCAACAGGCACAGTAGCCAGAGAAACTTTGCACAGGGAATCTCAGCACCAGGATTTGGGATCCTGAGCCCTGGGGTTTCCTGACTCCACGGCATGGCTGGCAAGTGTTGTGGAACCAGAGATTCTAGAAGACCCAGAAATCACAGCTCCAAGATGCCATTGCCAGAGGGAGCATAACACATAGTGTATGTGGAAGTGATTTTTTTCTCTCTGATTAAGAAAAAAGTAGTTTTTAAAAAATCCAGGAGAAAATAGACATTTCTTTGAAAATGTACTGTTATGACACCATTCTAACAGAAAACTCTCAGCCAGCTCCACCTACATGCACTCCATGCAGCCCACCACTATTTGCAGTCACTGCCTGTGGCAAAGCCTCCTGAAGTCAATAGTGATGAATCCCTCCAGATTTTACTTTTAATCAAGCTCTTCTTGGTTTAACTTCTGTTTTGAGGGCAAGTCTGATTACATGACCACCCGAGTATATAACAATGATTATTTAACAGTTCTTAATCTCTGTATTCTGAGTTGTTAATAAAATTAGTATCTGCATTTTACTGGTTGGGAAGCTGTAGCACAGAGATATCAAGTGATTTATCTGAAGGCAACGGTGAGTGAGAGGCAGAGCTAGGAACAGTCTTGTCATTTCCTGATATTCTTACAAGTTCACTTTCAAATTGACCCAACTTTGAGCAGAAATCAGCACTCAACAATGATACCATTTTGTAATACACCCATTACCCCTAGCAGCAGTGTTTTGCACGAAGATGCCAGAGCCATGCAGGTGCAGAATAGCACAGAAGTTCAGGAAGGAACTCACCATGAACAGCTTAGAAGTTCTAATGGGGATTGTGATGCCCTTTGCAAAGCCCAGTGGGTAAAGAGCTTCTCTGAATTCAGACTTAAAGAATTTGATGCCTTCAACCCTAATGTAGCTTATATCCTAACCTTAGCCCATGAGCCTTGTCAGCCAATGTAAAGCTCTGATACCATTTTTCCCTACATTTATACCTTCTCTCCTCAGCGTGCAGCCACAAAGTGAGGACGCCCCAGGTTCTCACAGGGTTTGCTGGCAGAAAAGAGATGATATGGGGGAGGACTCAGATGTCTCTCCAGAGATGTCACCCCTCTGCAGCTTGGCATAGCAGCCCAGAGACAGTGAAAGCCTAACACATAAGCCCACAGAGACTAACTTTAGTCAAAAGCATAAGGACATTGGCTGTCAAAATATTTTTGTAATAGCTGTGTCCTCAAGGAGAGAATGAGGTGAGGAATTTCTGGAGGTCATGGCTTGGAGTGCAGAGCCTTCAAGCACGTGTGTGAGTTTGGCGATGGATTTGGTGGCAGATCCCAGCAGTGCCAGGAGGCATCGGGCCATCCCGAGGCAGCAATGGTCCCATGCTCTCCACTGCAGAAGGCTTCCAGGCTTTGCTCTTGTCAGCTCATACACACTATGAGGCAGAAGCCCTTACTCCAGACTTATGCTTTAGGAGGATTTAGGATAAACCATTTCAACCCACACTCACTTGGGTTTCAAAAGACAGGAAACTCTCCACCCTTCTTCGTTCCTAATGTGATGCCTCAGGACACATTCTATCTGCTCCATGCCCAGCTCCCGCCATACCTCATGCAGAAATGCCGGGGCAGACAATTCATCACCAAGATTTTTGTCCTTAATTTATACCCCAGGCAAGAGTCCCAGAAGTTCAGAACTCCTCTTGTTGTTGCATTTTGACAGTCCTCACATTAATCCTGGAAACGTCATCAGAAATCATTACAAGAGATTCTGATCAGCCAGCCCCAAGTACTAGAGACAGCAGATTTCCAATCCTGCTCTCTGGGCCTCTTCACTTCTGCAGTGGCTCCACCAGATAGGAATAATTACATAAAACTATGACATAATCCTTACTGAAATCCAAATCTTTTCATTCCCTTCCAACCAATAGGAACTCACCCTGATGTTTTCCAGCTCCCTGCTTCTGTGAATGAGACGGTATCCATGTGAAAGTATGCTTGGATCACCCACTGTGATTTATTCATCCGGGGGCAATTTGGAGGTTGTTGCTTACAATTAGCCACTTGATCTTTATCAGCATTGTTTCAGCCTTCAGAAAGCTGTGTCTCTGGATACAACCTTTCCGGTACTTGGATGGCCTATTTAATTACACAACTGGACCCGTTTGTGTATGGGACACAAGGGTAAGAGAAATCCTAATGATCCTCAATGTTCACTTTTTCTATCAGTGGAAAGAAGTAATATTTAGATTAAGTTCCCCAGTGTGTCCCTTCGAAACCATCACATTGTTGCACTGCAGAGGAAAACACTGCCTGCTCAGGGGGAAGATTGTAGGGCAACAGAGAAGCTGATATACTCATTATAATATCCAGTTACAAACAAATAAATCATTTTGAGGTGTTTCATTCTGGAGACGTCAGCTTTCCAGCTGAACAGGGACAAGCCCAGGCTGGGTGAGAAGGACACTGTAAAGAAATGTGTATTGCTTTCAAACAACGTTTGTGAATGTATTAGCTGTAAAAGGAAAACACCATTTAATGATATACAACCACCCTAGCACAGCTGACAGAATAGTTTATTCAGCTCTTTGCAGGGATCCAAACTGGGTTTCAGATAGAAAGGATGATCTGGCATTGCCAGTTTAAGAAAAAAGAGATGGAAATTACAGAGTCTTGAGATGAGAGCACAGGGAAAACAAAAACGAAGGAACTAAAAAGCAGGAGAGTACTAGTGAAGCAGCAGGGCAATTTGATTTGCTGTGAAATGCCATTCCTGAGCTCTCGAAGAAACCAAGGAGGAACACGGGAGCCATAAAGAAGAGTGAGTGGGACACCGTCTTCTCCTCTGTGTCATCACTCTTACTGCCTGGAGCCACTCTGCCTTGGCAGTGGTTTTTATCAGCTGCAAACAGTGTGCAGGACAGTGAAATCATGCTCACTGGTGCAACAAAAGGGAAGTGTGTAAGGTATCTTGCCTCAGAGGTGTTTGAGGGCAAAATCCTCAAGGAAGAATGGAGCCTTTGAATTAACTTTGGGAGGAAAAGAATGAAGCTACCAGCATTTAGCAAACCTCCAAAGTAGTGTTAAAGTTACCCCAAAGCACTGTAGGAACATATGGCAACACCCCAGCATCCACAAGCCACAAGCGTGTCTTCAGAGGGGACAAGGAGTGGTTAGAGGCACAGACCCCAAATCCATAATCTACTCCAGATACTTCTCATATTTCTTCTAGCTCCAATGAAATCAAAAGGTACATCTCTCCTTGCTCAGCTGGGAGGCAGGGAACATCCCCATCAGCACCTGCCCATTGGGTACCACTGCATACCAGAGATGCCGAGCTGAGCGTCAGCCTGCACACAGTTACTATGTGCTGAAGGGCTGATGGAAGCTACATGTTAGAGAGAATCTGTCAGGGAGGCTTAATCTTCTAAGTGATTCAGTGATAAAATTACAGGGAAAAGTATCTTTGTCCCATCCAGTATGGCAAAAGCATCTGGAATGAAGCTTGGTCCAGCCTGTCCTGCAACACTGGTTCATCCTTCCACACAGCAAGTCATACCAGGGAGAGCATTGTGGGTGGTTTTACCTCTAAGGCTTGTCAGCAGGCTGAGAAAAATGCTCAGTGCTGTTTCAGGGTGAGACAGAAGGTGAATCCCTAGGAATTCATTAAATGTGGTTTAGAAATACATCTGTTTTCCTCTAGCAGGCCTATCTTTGAAAGGATTATGTTAACAAAGACACAATTTCTGTTTTTTTAAGATGATAGCAATGCCTGGAGCTATGCTCTGGGCAGAACACCATGGCTTTTTACCAGATATGTTTCATTTTCTGAAAAGCTAAAAAAACTGGCTAGTTAATAGACACTGAGAAAATAGGAAAGGGACAAAGAAGTCTTCAATAAAGCAGATGCCCTATCTCTCCCAGCCTTGCTGTCAGCTATATTTACTCGCCAGAGTTATAAAACACTATAAGAATACTAGGAGAACAGATATTGCAAAACGCAATTAGCAACTTGCTCCCAGAGAAGATGTGACTTGCCCAATCCAGCAGTCATATTGACAGAGCTGAAGGACAGAGCAGTCTAGGGACCAGTTTTCTGCAGGCTCATTCACAAGCAGAAGTTGTTTAGTGATTGCTTTGGATATTTGCAGCAATTTTGATCCTCAGCTATCAGCCTCATTTTTCTCTTCGGTGTTTCTGTCCTTCCTGTGGGGCACCTCAGCTGTTTGTCTAACAGGAGCTGAACAACTTCAATTTCTCAGGCAGTGAAGTAAGACATCCCCAAGCTGACGTTAGCTTACCTTAAAGCACCAAATATAAGTTTGGTGGTTTGACAGTTGCTGTGTGGACAGTTCCAGAATGCTTCTGACCAAGGGAGAAATCTCCAGGAGATATACCGAAGTGAAAACTGGAGGTAGAGATTTCACCAAGCCTTTCATGTCCCTGCACTAGGCACTAAACAACACAGGTCTTGCCTTGTAAACACATGATTCTCCTGGAAAAGAGAATACTGTGGGGCAGGACACAGCAGCAAAGATAACATCCTAGTGAATGCCTGGCCAGCATCACATTGTTCCTCTGATCAGTGCTGGAGAACAAAAGGGCATTATCCTGCCAGTACTGAACTCTGGAGGTGATCTAGTAAAATCCTCTCCAAGGACTGCAGTACTATCTTCCCTGGGTTTGCAGAGACATGTGGGTCAGTGAAGCTTCCTGTATGGCTGCACTGGCCATGTCTTCATTGCAGGACTACTTCACCCTGTCTGAACTAACTGTCCTTCTGAACAGCCTTGCCCATAAAGAGCAGCTGAACCAAGTAACAGTGCTCAAGGCACAAGTGGTGATACCACATTGCCTCTCAGAGGGAGTCTCAGGAAGGTTATGGAGAACAAGAAACCCTCTGAGAGCATCCTGACTGTTTTCCTGCTGCAGGGCTGTGATTTGACATGATAAAGGATGGTGTTGGTTTAACACCACTGGGTCTGCAAAACCTGAGAATTGATACATTCCAGTTAAAGGTTTTTGACGGTGTTTGCACCTCAAGGTGGACCCTTGGACTGTGATGCAGTGAAAAAAGGCCACTAGCTTTTGCTCCAGGTATCTATGTGCTTTGGCTGTAACAGGAGCTGGGCTCTTATTTCCCACCCTATACACACAAAACTATAGGGAGGACACCAGACATAGCCACCCAAAGAGCCACCTTGACACAAGGGAAGAACTATCCCTTTAAAAAAGTCATAAGAAGTTATTTTCCACTGGAAAAAAAGTAATGAAAACGCAACAACCAACCGTAAAAACCAATGGTAGGGCTAGGGTTAGGGAAATTAAAAGTAATTTTTCTTTTTGGAACATTTTCCCTAACTGGAATAAGACTGATTTCCAGGCCAGAGTGGCAAGAATGTGCTCAGGGGCATTTGGTTATACCTGAAGTTCTCCACAATATATCCCAGTGGTCACAAACAGTGATTAAGGCACTCCTTGAAAGCTATTACTGAAAATCTTTTTGACAAACTTTAAAAATCTCCACATGTTCCTTTCAAAGACTCTGCATTAAATGTCCATGGGTAGGTAAGAAAACCATGTTTAATGTAAAGAGCCTTTCCCCAGTGCTTCATCCTAGACTCTGCTGGGGTTAAAACTCCGCCTAGCCTCTGCCAGGCATGGACCACCAGGCTCATTGTTGTCATAGCAGAAAAAGGCAGGGCATGGGGGAGTGTTAATGTTTTTTTCCCTACCCTAAATATCAGTCAGTCTGTTAAGGGTGAGGGAATCCTTAAGAATCAGCCTGAGTCACAGTCGTATGGGGCCAAGAAGGATGGACAGCAGTGGGGAAGAGTCTGAAAGCTATATTCAAAGGCCTGTTGGAGCAAGGTAATGGCAGCCTGGGCAACGTCAAAGGCTACAGAAAGGAGTTAGTTCATACAGCACGGTCAGATGGATTAGACCCTTCATTAGGATGCAGAACAAATCTCTTCTTCTTGGCAGATAGGAGCGAGAAACAGAATAAAAATGGAAATCGGATCTGAGCCTTGAATTCCCCATTCAGCGAGAGCCCCTCTTGTTTGCGTAGGAACTCTGGTTTGCCTGGCTTTGTTTGAAATAAAGGTAACAGGAAATTTCGGGGCAGGATGAGGTCAAGGTCTCTTGCTTTGGGGCCAACAAGCCCCAGGAGGACTCTTGAGTCGGAACACCCTGTCCCAGGGAGAGGACAAACAGAAGGGGAGAGTATTTGCCACGGGGTACCAGCAGTGCTGTCTCTCTACAGCTGCACCTTCATCAGGCAAACTCAACACTGAGACTTTGGGAAAGGTCTCTCCTAGTGTGAGTCAAACAAACAGTTGTCACATTGTACAGTCACAGACAGTCTAACAGTTGTAGCATGCAGAGCACCAAGATGAGGCCAATGGTCAGCTTGTTACTTTTTCCCTAAAAGGCATCTTTTGAGGATGCTGCTGCTCTGTTTCAAGTATTGTAGACTAAGAGAACAAAATGATCAGATGTGGTTGGTTTCATTTGTTTTTTTTTTTTTTAATGTCTCTGACTCGAAGATTTTTTCATAGAATCATAGAATGGTAGGGGTTGGAAGGGACCTTCAGAGATTATCTAGTCCAACCCCTCCTGCAGAAGCAGATTCACCTAGATCAGGTCGCATAGGAACATGTCCAGGTGGGTATTGAAGACCTCCAGAGAAGGACACTCCACAACCCCTCTGGGCAGCCTGTGCCAGGGCTCTATTATCCTCTCAGTGAAATAGGGGTTTTTTATATTTAAATGGAACTTTTTGTATTCCAGCTTCATCCCATTACCTCTTGTCCTATCACAAGATACAATAGAAAAAAGTGATGCCTCAGCTTCCTGACACCCACCCTTTAGATATTTGTAATTAATGAAATCCCCCCTCAGTCTCCTCTTCTCCAGACTAAACAGCCCCAGTTCCCGCAGCCTTTTCTTGCATGAAAGATGTTCCAGTTCCCTGATCATCTTGGTGGCCCTGCACTGGACTGTCTCCAGGAGTTCCCTGTCCCTCTTGAGCTGAGGAGCCCAGAACTGGACACAGGACTCCAGATGAGGCCTCACCAGGGCAGAGGAGAAAGGGAGAAAAACCTCCCTCGACCTGCTGGCCACACTCTTCTTGATGCATCCCAGGATGCCATTGGCCTTCTTGGCCATGAGGGCACGTTGCTGGCTCATGGTTAGTTTATAATCAATCAGGACTCCCAGGTCTCTCTCTGCAGAGCTGCTCTCCATCAGGTCAATCCCCAGTCTGTACTGGTGCATGGGGTTGTTCCTTCCCAGGTGCAGGACTCTGCACTTTTCCTTGTTGAACCTCATGAGGTTCCTCTCTGCCCAACTCTCAAGGCAGTTGAGATCCTGCATTTATTTGCATTTTATTAGCATTAAAATCCACAGAGGTCAGAGAGGAAAGCCTGAGTTTGACCTCAATCATGTCAGTGTGGCTAAGGTGTCAGTGGGAAAGGTATCTCAGGTACACTGCAAGTTCAGTTTTAGATCAGAAAGAAACACAAGTATTAAAAATTTTTCTCTATTTAATGTACTGTCGTAACAAAGCATGTCTGTATTTTTTAAGAAGGTATTTGTTATTGGTCTCTAGGACTTGTATTTATTGTGTTTTAGGACAGAAGAAAGAAGGAAAGCTCTCACTCTATTGGCTAGCATTTGTTTTGCAACGTTGTATAGATTTATTTTTTAAAAATTATTCTCTGGAGTGAAATCAGACATATTTATATGAAATACTTCTTGCCCTGAAACAGGAGCAACTGAAATAATCACAGCTGTTAGAAAGATACATGGCTGCATTTCACTTCATGCCGTTGAAGCTTCTAAATCACTATCTTAGTCCCTCAGACTACAAACAAAAAGACAATTTCCTGGCTACCATAGCAGAAGAGAAAAGAGACTGTTAGTTATAAGCAACCCGTGCCTTTAATTATTTTATTAATATTGCAAATTGTAACTGACAGAGCAATTAGTGTTGAATATTACCCTAGGAAAGCAGCTTGACCAGTGTTGGTTATCCTGTTAAATAGATGGAATTTAGTTTAAAAGGGAGAAAAAAATAGGTTACTTGTGGTTTATCTCATTAAGGTGATTTCTATAATTCCAATAGTGATTCCTAGATCTTAAAACTAAACTTGGTAAAGACACAGCTGCACTGGGACGGTGACAGATTTGGAAGATTTCTGATTCAGTCATGAAATGTCCATTTCTGAATTTGTTTAGTTTGGCCTTAACTTATTCCTCAGTGAGAGAATCCCACAGTCTCCCTCTCTTCTCTATGTCCCTTGGATTTCTTGAAAACTCTCATATCCCTTTGGGTACCTTCTGTTGCACCACCTCAAATCTTCTACATGCACTTAACATTAAGGGGCTCTAATCTTCCTCTCTCTTATACCTGTTTTTCATCAACATAAATCCATTTAATGGGATTGCACCTAGCTTGCTCCAAGAAAAGCAGACTGAAAGAATCCACCTCATAGTGTCCAAAGTCATATCCAGTATTCAAAAGGTGACCATTTTATGATTGTTTTCTACAGAAATACATGTAGTTTCCTTGGCTCCATCTCATAAGGCAGCACTGTTGCTGCAAGACTCAGCATATAGAAAGATTCTCAGCATGACACAATCTCCCTTTAACATTTAAACTTCAGTGCTATTCAAGAAACTATATGACTAATTAAAAAAAAAGATGCAGCCACAAATATTTTTTCAGTTATTCCATTTGCTCTCAAAAACTAAATCAAACATTAATTTTCTGCCTTTATCCCCCCATAGACTGGAAAATACCTAGGACAGGTTTTGGCAAAATTGAAGGAAATATCTTAAGAAAAAGCTTTTTTGAAGACAGGGAGAATAAAGATTTGCCATGATGCTTTCCCACTCTGAGGTTTGCTATTCACATAAAAGAAAAAAAAAATTTTATGGAAGACAGCATTATAGGTGCTGGAAAAAACACTTCCTAGCAAAAGCAGAAGGCAAGCAGATAGTCACAACTAACAGTATTTTATTTACCTAAATTGTTCTTTCACAAATCAAACCACACGATTCCTGTCAAAAATCTTACTGTAAATACTTTGCAGTGTGTCCTCCCTTTTATTCTGTTATTTCCTATACCCTTCATTGTTCACAATAAGACAGAAGTCTCATCTTATTGTTTTTGATTACCTCCTCTGTTGTTTGCTTTGTGTGTTGCCTGGGTTAATTTGCTACATCAGGGTTACAAAACAGTAAAAAAAAGAGGGAGCTTAATTTTTTGCCTTGACTGTAGCAAAGAGACTGTCAAAACTAGGCCTAAGGTTTGCTGGAAATTCAAATAATTTGAAATTTAGGCTGGTTGTGAACCAGACAGGCATCTTTTCTGTTTTTTTAACTCTCTCCTAAAGACAGTAATGGAACTAATCTTACTACACAGGTGCAAAGAGCTCCTGGGTTTCCAGTCCCCAAATGACCTACTAAACAACTAGTCACAGAAAAGAGGCTGTTTGAAGAGCCAGACACACTAGCCCTGAGGTCAGGAACCCCCAGTTTTCAGGAACCCCTTCCCTACAGAAAACATGCCAGGAATTTGGGCGATCTGGCAGAATGTGGCATACTGTCCAGAACCAAAACATTTTCAGTCTTATAGAAAATGTAGAACTACCTCTTCCCTGGTCTGCTGTGAGAAAAGTTAAGTCTTATGAGCTTCTTTAGGATCTGTAGAAACTGAAAGGTCTTTTATCTCAATATGACCTGTGCAAGGATGTACCATGCTACTACAATTTAATTCCTCTGATGAAGTAAAAGCAATTCCAGGGGGAGAAATCCACTCCTGACAATGGCATGTGTAGAGAAAATATTTTGAAGTGGTGACATTTGGTGTATATTGGCTGCCCTGACATAGCATGAGAACTGTGGAAGCAGGCAAGTCATTGTATGCCTTACAGGCAGACTGAAGTCACAGCAGTGGACAGTAACTTATGCTTTCTGTCTTGGGCCAGTTCTGTTCCCAGGTAGACTTTTCACTAGTATCACAGAAATCCTCCAGGGTCAGCTGGAGCTTTATCTCAATGACTTTCCTCCAATGCTCAGCTAGTAGAGATGATATAGCCTTTACCAGAGCATATGTTGCACAACTCTTACTCCCTCTTTCAAGCCCTGTTAGATGAAGACACTTACTCTGCACAAAGAGTTAAATCACTAGAACAGACTTGGCAAGACAAAACCAGGTGTATGGCTACAGCTACAGTGAGGATCACCAACACAGATACAGGGAGAATCTACCCTTTTGCATTGGTTTTGATCCCAGGTCTCAAGAACACCTGACACACACGGTGGATAATAGCAGGCAGATACATCTCTCCCTGAAAATATATGTATGCTCTTTCCCAGCTCCTATTCTGTTTTACATATATATAAAGCTCCATAACTATTCAGTGGAAAACTTCATAAACTATAAGCAACATGTCTTGAAAAATGCCCCAAGAAGCTCAGTGTATTCTCTGGCCCTGTGACTGACCTAACCTACCTATCAAGGACATTCCTAACAATTCAATAACAATTTATTCACTCCTAACAATTCAGCTCAAACCCTGAGGCTGGTCACACACATAGTGCCTATACTCACAGTTTTCACAGCGATTCCCTGTGTAGCCAGCCAAGCAAGCACATCTGTAGGTACCACTTTTGTCCAGAATGCATGTTCCATCATGAAGACATGGAGATGAAGAACAAGCTATAGAAGAAAAGAAACAATATTCATGGTCTCTCATAGGATGGAGTCCTGTCCGTTTTTCAGTAGAGGGACTAATGCATGTCAAAACACTTTCTGCTCTTCTTTCTTACTTAGTAGAGAGTGGATATTACAGGGATGGGCAGTTCTTTTCCCAGCATTCATCACTTACTCTTACCATTTATCTGTAGTCAAGTGATGAGAAAGGTTTGTGGAAGAAATTTACAGCAAGGTCTACCAGTATTTAGAGTTTAGCCTATCAAACTATTAAGTGAGTTTAATACCAACCTACACTTCTCCTTCTATGTATCCCAGAGTTTAGGGATAAGTTCTGAGAACCAATGGTTTTGGTAGGATTTGTTGTGTCTCAGATCTTGTCTTCCCAGACTTTGGGAGTTGTTTTTGCCCTGAGAAGCACTTCTTGAGTGTTGGGTTCAGGAAGCTCTGAATGGTGATGATGACCCTAAATCTGGTGGGGAAATTCTTGCACACCACGAATCTAGCAGCAATTTACAAAAAAACAAACATAAAAGGATAAATTAACATTAGAGTGTGTATTTGTGCCATTTAATACCAGCAAATTCCACTGTGCAGTAACACACACACACATTTTTGTTTCTGCCTGCTCTAAGGGGAGATAATAAAATGTAATTTACTCTCAAAAATACCAAGAAAGCACTTCCACTTAGATTATTTTCCAAACTGAGTGTGGGTTTTAGCAGACACAAAGTAGAGCCAACATCTCTAGATTTAGATTCAGTTTAAGATTCAAGTAACTCCAACACTTGAGGAGTTCAGGACCTGATGCCCTACTTCAAGTCCATCTTAATAAAACAAGACTCTGCAGCAAAGTTCACATCTGTATCCATGCCAGAAGTTGAGTTCAGTTTCAGTTCACATTGAACGTGAAATATTTTCCTTGCCATCTTAAAGGATTATCAAAATGTGCTTGATAACTTATGGATTGATCTTTGGAAGTGTAATTGCTAGAAAGGTCTGCATTCTAATTTATTTACAGGTCATCTTTGTCCTTCCACACTAACAACACTGATTACTTCAGTGATAAAAGAAATATGAAACTTTGTACCTGCCACTGAGTGTTGCAGCCACGAGCAACACACCCCGGGGGATCTGTGGTGAGGCTGTGTACTTTTAATATTGAAAGCACTCTTTGCTGCTGGCCAGAATGACAGATATCAGAGTCAGCAATTTCCTTGCAAAGACTTCACTTGAAGCATAAGCTTTGAATCTCTCATATCCACATGGCAAGAGACAAGAAATATATAGATGCCACATATGGATTTCTCTGGGGGTTTCATGTGATGGGTGATCTAACAGTAATTCATACATGTCTGGGCAAAGCATATCTTCCAGACCTCATTGAACACTGAGGTCTGACTAAGGACAGTAATTCATTAGTTAAAAAATATATATATATGTGGCAATTGTACTGTACCAAACTAACACAAAGTATCAGTAAGAAAGGGAAGGAGAAACAGAAGAGCCTATACAGACTGATATCATGTAGTCACTGGTTTGGAGCCAGTGAATTTTGAGCTTTATTCTCCCCAGCTTTGTCTCACGATTCTGTAAAAGTAAGCATGTCAAGTGGATAAGGGTAAGTGCCAGATACTGTCCTTGAAAATGGCTGATACTCAAGTGCACTAAATGTTTGGTTTGGTCTTTTTTCCTTTTAAAGGAGTCTTGATTTCCTGGCTTCAGTCAAACAACATGAGACAGTAGTACAAAAAGTTAAAGTCCCCACGTTGTGTTAAAGATCACCAGCTTGGGGGCACATAAACTAAAGCACTCTTGAAGTTCATCTAACTTTCATCTAACCAGATCTAGCATATGTCTAATCCCTAAGAGTCTCTGATGCCTCCCCCCCTGGCCCCTCATCCTTCTCATATGAAGTCTCTTGAGTGACTTCTAGCTACTCATGCCACTTACAGGTTCCCATTTGACATTTGGCATGGAGTGGGACCTCACCTCTGCTTCCAGACCAGACAGCACAGCAGTTTGTGTGGTTTTGCCCTTTAATAACTACACTTGCAGTGACCTTTCCTAAAGGGCATATAGGCTTTGCAGCTTATTTTATATCGGTCAAAACCTTTATGGTAGTTAAACCAACAACCTCTGTGCAGTCAGTGCCACAGCTTCAGCAATCTATGACTCAGAAGCCAGCACAGAGCTCAGAGGAAGGGAAGACGGAGAGGGAGGGAATTCAGTTCAGACAGCACAAGATGCTTCTTCAGTCCTCTGCATTACATCACTAAAGTGCCAGGGACATTAGACCACCTCCATGGCCCGGCCCACATCCTGTAAGCACCAGTGCTGTTGTTCTCACCTGCAGCACAAGGGATTTCTCCAGCAAGCCCTGTGCAATCTGTTTGGCCTTTACACAGTGCTGTGTACAGGGGGAAACTTAAGGGGAAATGCTTTGGATTGCAATGTGCTGCCAAAGCTCTCTATCCTGCTGCCTCGTTCAGTTCTTCACCTCCCCATGTAGCCATTCCCTTCTCCTGTCTCCAGAGCTGTCTCTCTGCACAGGTTAATGCTTCACATGAAAAGGCACTGGCAGTGTTTTAAAAGCCTTTCACTGTGGCTACATATTAGGCCAGAACAGCCTCACAACAAATTGCACAATAGGACCTCCACACAAACTCAGAGAAGCCCTTTGGTATGTGCTTTGTGTGGATTACCATACTTGCAGCCACCCAGTCTCAGATAATCACCCCTAAAAATGGGGTGGAAAGAAAGTGTTCAACAGTACTCGAATACCAAGTGTTCCCTGCTGGGCAGAGAAAGCAGAATGAATGCAGTTTGCACCATATGGAAAATCTTAGTTCCCTGAGAGTAGGAAGCGCTTATGCAACACAGCCCACACCACATCCATTTGCTCTGTATCACCTCCCCTGCTGCAAGCCCAGGAGAGAGTTTGGTGGCCAACAGCTACCATAGGAGCAGGTACCAGAGGGAGCTCCAGAGGAGCACAGCATGTTACTCCCTAACCACCATTAACAGCTGATCCACCGTAGGTTTGTATATGTATCTAAGGATTATACAAACTAATAAAACTTCCCAAGCCAGACATGCCTTGGATGACCCCATCAAATGTGGGTCACCAGGGTGTGTGGGAGGGAAGTTATGGTGAGCCACAGATCCTACTGGGTTTATCTATGGCAAAGCAGCACACTCTGATTAGCTTTCTGTGCCAGGAATGCTGTGAATAGATCTGACCAAAATGCCCTGTGCAACCAAACAAGGAAGACCCAGGGGGAGCATAGAGGCTGCTTCAAACACAAGGGCAAACTGAGCAGCCAGCTACACTTTCAATAATATTTTGAAGCCAGAAAGAAATGAAGGAAAGCAGCACTGAGGCCTCAAGCACTGAGTACTAACGAAAACACAGGAATCCTGGAGCCCTGCTGCTGTCATTCATAACACTGAGTTCATCACAGAATGAGAAATGCCTCCTTTTTTTTTCCCCCTCTCCTTAAAGAGAATAATCAGCCCTTTGTACACACTTTTTTTTAAACCCTAATTGCATGATACATGAGCCAAGACAAGAGTCACGTCAGGGCATTTTCACTGAGCTAGTTATGAGGCTTTGCATCAGGTTTTTGCTAATTGAGGACAGTGGCTCTACTCCTGCACACAACATTGAGCAATGCTGCAATTGCAGATACACATGCCCCTTCCCTTAGTTCTTTCTGTGCTCTTAGTTCTTAGATTCAAACAGAAAATTCTCACAAACGAGCAGCTTTTCTGTGCTGGCTGATGTGGTTGTTCCTTACATAGGTAGAAGGAATTCAGTCTTTTTTAGAAGAGCTTCAGATTCACATGCCCTCTGACAGCTTTTGAGTTTTCCCTGCACTGACTTTGTGTAAGTTGCTGTTGGCAAAACAGCATGAAAGTTTTTAATGAATCAAAACAGAAAGAAAGAGATTAGTGAAACTGAATTAATGAGAATGAGTGGCATGCTTCATCTTTGGATTATTTTACCTGTAATTTCTTCAAAGACAGCATGAAATCCATCAAAGTTCTTGGATCCATCAGACTGAAAGAGGACATGAAGTGAAGATCCAGTGCTTCGGATGGGAGGTGGCCTCTCGTTTCCACAAAATTTCTTAATTATTGGGCTGTCCAAATTGTCCCCATCACGGATCTCCACATAGTCATACTGGCACATGTAGTCAAACTCTAAGCTCAGCATGGAAAATCTTGGGGAACAAGGACACGTAGTCAGGCTGTGTACTCCCACCTGTGCACCCTGATCTATCGGGTAGTGCCTCCCTCCGCTCAATGAAGCAATGAGTTCCTAATCCCATGAAGTCCACTTCACTTTGTCTCAGTTTTTGCATCATGATTCTTGGAATCCAGCTCAACTCTACACAGTTGCTCCATGAGAATATTTCAAGTGGCAGAACAGCAAAGTCCAAGCTGAACTCATACAGTCTGCTCACATGCATCGGGTCCCCAATGACATTACAATGTTAGAACTTTCATCCAGGCTCGAACACTGTGGGTGGCATAATTCTATCATGGCTATTTGCTAAAAATCATTCTGTTTGCCCTAAATACAGCTCTAACAACTGAGAGCAACAGTATCAAAGACCAAGGCTTGAAAGTTATTTACATCCAATGTTCAGAAGTCAGCAATTGGGAGTACAAGGGAAGCTTGGGGATGTAACAGAGCAGAAAGAGGCAGAGAAAGGAAATCCAAAACATTACGGCATGTTTTGCATTAGAAAGCAAAATGGTAGTAAATCCCCAATGTCTGGCACTTGCCCTTCTTTTGAGGGCAGAAATAAGGGACAGGAGTTAGTGCAGCAGGGAAATATTTAATGCCTTCTCACACGATGTCTGCCTTTCCATGCTTTGATCCAGTCACTGTGCGAGGCTTTCGTTCTTTAACAGCAATGTTATATGCTGCTGTTGAAATTCAGCAGGGCACAGAGACAAAGCATCCCACCAGAATATGAATGAGAAACAGAGTATCATTTATCAAAACCAAATGTCTCTGGAGAACAACCATGGGTTCTGGGCCCAGCCTTGGCAGAGCAACTAAGAATGAGAAGGTCTGGGCTGGGAGAGGCCATGCTACTACCTGTGCAGCAGAATGTTTAATAACTGAAACATGTTGCATACTCACTCTTACTGAGAATTCCCAGCACTGCAGATGTGTATTTAGGATGAGGCTAAATCTCACACATTGGCTATTCCAGTGTGGGCCTACTGATTTGCAAAGGCTGCAGTTTCACACCAGAGGTGTGACAAATTTTGGATTGTCTTTTGGACTCTCACAGTCTGAGGAAGCGAGAGAGTTCGGGAGCCTACCTTCTTCTTGGGACTCAGGCCTCCATGTTAAGGAGGCCCTCATGTCACGTAAAATAACCTTTCTTTGATGCCTCCTGAGCTGACTCAAAAGGCCTCTTCACTTAGCCACCTTTGTCCAGGTCACATGGTTTTAGAGCATCAGGAGTGCAGTACATGCAGAGAAATGACTGAGCAGATGTAGGAAGCTACACCAAATGTGCAGAGCATTTTTAAAATAATCTGTTGGAATGTAGAATAAGAAAAAAATGACACCAGCTTTAAATATGCATCAGAAAGAGATGAATTGAATGTAGCTTTGCATGAAATGTATGAGT